>NC_087164.1:11319922-11374922 GCF_035594125.1 Scylla paramamosain
TTCAATAGTTTTCTAGCACACAAAATACTAAAGCAGTTCAGTACAAAAAATATCCATAGCAGGAAAATTACAGACAGAAAACAAAGCAACACAAATGTCATTCAGCAGTGGAAGAATCAGAGGTGAATAACATGACCAAGCTGTGTCAAAGATTGCCTTCATAAAGAGATGGATAGAGGAAGCATTCAGCTCAATTCATACTGTGCAAGGCTTGACATTATCCAACATATGAAATTGAGCAGGAATTTCAATAAAACTGTACTTTTAAACATGGTCACTTTATTAGGAACTAAGTGTAGTACATCACTACAAGCTCTTACAAAATATGCATTGAATGCTACAGAAGGCATGTGTTACTGAATTATGACAGAAGAAAATCCTTGACCTTTGTTTCAGATAGTGTATTTTCTGTTACAACTTGATCAATTATTCACCTCATTTGTGAACATAAGAACAAGTACCATGTGACAACAATGTAAAACTTTCATCCATCAATCCTTCAAATACAACAATTTTTCTATATGAACTGACAAGAAGACTTAGTAAAAAATCATTATAATGTTATCAGCAGTAGCCTTCTTCATGGGCATTAAAAATAATAAATAACCAAGAACACAACACACTGTTAGTCAATAACTTTAAGCATATACATCATTACCACAATGAAAACTGTTTATTATTATTATTATTATTATTATTATTATTATTATTATTATTATTATTATTACTATTATTATTATTATTATTACCACAAAGCTGCTTTCTGCTGAAAATTTATGATCAAAATTTAATCACCAATTGACAAGGTGCCAATTCTTCACTGACATTCATTCACAGTTTATTTTACAGTAACTGTGATGCACTGCCTGACAATGCTGATTGCCTTCAGCTGAATGCATTTGTAAGCAAAAAATACTTCATCTCATTATTTAAATTCTAAATGTCTACTGCCTTGTTTCATTTTGGGAATTCTTCCCCTACAGGAAAGCCATTATAAAGTTCCTACCTAAGCACATGTCTTATCTACAATAGCCTTCATATTCCTTAAGATCTTCCTTTCAAATTTTCCTCTTCATACCCTATATTCTTTCCTTAGTGTTGCCCTTTCAAATGTATTATCCCAATGCAATCACATACTTGCTTCAAACAACTACACCTAATCCTTTAGCTGTTACAGTGTACAACATAACTGCCTCAAATATTGGCCAACTAAAGTGCAGCCTAACATATATACTACATAACATTATATGGAATGCAGATGGTGTCCAATTATTAGGGAAACAAAATAGTATGTGGAGACCTTCATTGGGTTTAAATTTGGCTGGTCCACTGATAACTATCTCAATTCTTCTGCTTTAAATACTGCCATTAAAGTATTAGATCATTCACTAGGATGCTGCTTCATAGTACATGTTTTATAAGCTCTATAAAAAGCAACCCTATTATGTATACAAAGATGTGCAGTTTTGATACCACAAGGTCCTAGGAAATGCAAACTTTAGCCTTCAGGATTATTTGCCCCACAGATAAGTGATGTGCAAGTTACCTTTCATTGCTAAGAGCAGCATAACACTGGTAAGACAGGCAGAGTGTAGTATGAGGGTGATATAAAGGCTTCTATACCAATATCATCAACAAAAATCCTCCACAGACACTGTACTGATAGAAATGTCTATTTTGATATAGCTCACACACACACATACACATACACACATACACACACATAGACACACATGCAACTCCCAACCTTGGAAAAGAGACAAGAGAGAGGTGACTTGATTGCTTTGTACAGACTGCTGAGTGGGATGGAAAACCTAGATAGGAAACATCTCTTCATAATGAATGAAAGAGAAACAAGAGGACATGGAAGAAAACTAAAAGTAACCACCTGCAGAAGGGACATAAAGAAGTTTAGCTTCCCTCATAGAAACATAGAGGCATGGAATGGACTGGAAGGGGAAGTGGTGTGTGCTACAAATATTCATGACTTAAGGAAAAGTTGGATAAAAACAGTTATGGAGACGGGACAGTACGAGCTTAGCTCCCCTCCCATATGTCACAACTAGGTAAATACACACACACAAGCAATGCTCCCTTCTCTCTCTCTCTCTCTCTCTCTCTCTCTCTCTCTCTCTCTCTCTCTCTCTCTCTCTCTCTCTCTCTCTCAGAGCTACAAGGTATGTGTGAAAAGAACATTTGTTAAGCATTGGTACTCTTGAAAATCAACTTCAGTAATTGTTACGATGATGACTTTCATGACCATCATGCTAATATTTTTTTATACTTCTGACATAACAGCAATGTTAAAGCTTAAAAGATAAAAATTGTGATGTCTGGCTGCAAACACTAATCAGTTGAGATATATTTCATGTAGGGGCTACCACGTTTAGGCCTGACAGCTTCTTGCAGCTTCTCTCATTTTCTTTATGTTGTTATGTTCAATATAAATATCCTTTCAATCAAGACATTAGGGAGCTTTAAAAGGTGATGAGACAAATTTATGGATGTGGATGATTGGTGGAAATGGGTAGATATATTTCATAAAGGGACTGCCACATGTAGGCCAGATGGCTTCTTGCAGCTTTTCTCATGTTATTGTTCTATATTAGATTCATGAGTTTCATTTGCAATCAACAAACATATTAACATTGCATATTACTGTATTGTCTATTTCCTGAGAGCTTCTATGAAATGTACTTATGGCATACTTCTGTTGAATCATGGATGTAGATATATAAGGCCATCTACTCAAGACTTCTAGTGATGTCATTCAGCCAAGTGTTTTGAATGGTTCATCTGATTCCCAATATACAATTGAGACTTTTCAAATTCTGTTGCTTCTCTTTTCTGATTAACTGATCAGTTTCAAAAGTATAGGTATTCAAACAGATACTTAAGATCATGTGTTTCACATTTCCTCACATACAAAAGTCCTATGGTAACTTGAGAGGAATTGAAATAAGCGGCAAGTGATTAAGAACACATTAAACAGTGAGTTTACAAAGAAAATTAATAAAAATTAACTCCACTAAAAAAAGAAATAATACTATGCCATCAAACACATACAAAACTAAATAAATATGTACATAAATAATAAATTTAAAAAATGGGTTATTACTGCAATTTACAGTAATCTATCCATCCTCAAAGCCAACATTAAATGGACCATAAAATCTGAAAGAAAATTGACTTTGCATTTTCATCATTCTCGTCATGTAGAAGGAAATGCTGATTACATATGGAAAGCTATTTATCCCAGGAAACCTCTACTTCTCAGGGTAGACTACTCAGTAGCACATTTCATTATTGGCCTTCGTTTTAATTCACGCCACACCCAAATTTATCATGAAATAATAATTTTGCCCTTGAAAATTGTCACACATCTCATGGTGTCGAAAATATTACTTGTTATTTATGATGGCACAGACAGTCAAAAGCATGATCATTTCCTACTCTCATTCCATTCTGTTCAATTTTTTCTCCACACAAATTTTTTGCAAGCTGTTTAAGAATAATGGATATCCAGGTAACAGACTGCTATAGGCCTACCATAATTATATAAACTGTTTTCTTATCTTATAATCTGAAGTGAACGGGTTCTGTCGTGAGGATCCTTGTGACTTCTCCCAATTGGAAACTAATGCACTGCTAATAAACATCCACTAATTCCCTAATGCTAAAGAAGGCAGAGAGTACTGTCACTCTAAAGAGGGTGGTTTAATTAAAGCAATATGACCAAGAAAGCCAGACTGATTGTGTTATGGCCAATATTATTTCAGTAAGTTACATGGCAAGCAAGAAACATGTGGAAAACTAATAAGACAAATTTCTCTTTGGTTGAAGGCTAATCCTATACTATGAGTGACACTTACGACAATCTATGTAAAGGACCGAGTAATATACGAGTATAGACCCAGTTTGAATATCAGGGTAAATTTTTTTTCTGATTCACAAGCACCGGCATTCCCCAAAAAGTAAGAAAGGACCAATACTCAATCATCATGCTCTTCCATTCAGACAAGAAGCCTCACACATTTCAATTATATTCAGACAGCCAGTAGCTTTGGCTCCCTAAAATACTAACTTATTCATGCGAAGAATCTATTTAGTTAATGCATAGTAAAAAGAAAATTGGCATATGATGGTTTAAAGTGATAGATATGGGAAATTTATGTCCCTCCTATCCTATCCTATCCTACTGTTACTGCCACAGCCAGCTCACACATTTTAACATGCATTCAACAGCAGGTATAAAGTTTCCCAATCTCTGCCTTCTATCACCCAACCAGTCTAGCAACACAGATGTGGATATTTGCATTACAGACAAAGATTTGAAAAAGTATGTATATTACTAACATCAGAGCTTATGTTTAGTAATTATGCAGATAAATCATGCAATGAAGAAAAATTATGCTACAGAATCTATTTAAAAGATGAATAATGCATGGTTGGAGGTTAAGGGTAAAAATTTATCAAAACACCATCTCTTAGTCTTAAAAATGATATCACAATGCAGCCCACTGATACCTTTTATAATGTGTTTCATGAAAAAAATTTGTGAAACTCTTACATATTCAAGTTTATTCAAATAAATTACGCAAAACCTGTCAGCACTTATAACTCCGTAAAAACTGTGTGTAGTTAATTCACCAATGAACAAATGAAGAACAAATTACTTTGAGTATTATGATTCATTTCATAGTATTTACTATGTAAATAATCTAAATTTAATAGTTTGTGACTTCAAAAATATTTTTTCCCATATGAAAATACTTTGAAAAATATGATCATGTATACTAGTATATCTAAAGCACCACATGGCTATTCATGGGCATTATATACACAAGAGAAGAGTGCCACTACTACCTGATACAAATAGCACTGAGCTGTACTCAAGCAAAGGCTATACTACAATGTGATGTTTCTAATACAGCAAAACCTTATTATACACATGTTCTGTTTTGCCATCTTTCTCTTAAAATCTTAATGCTGTCAGCAGCCAGAATCCTTGGATCTGGACTCTTATGTTAGTAGGAAAAGCATTCATAAGTTCCACTAATTCTTTAAAAAATTATAGAGAAGTCTTGCAATTTATTTTATGCATATTTCCTCTATCACCTTTCCTCTCCTCATCTTCTAAGCTCAGCTTCTATCCTAACATCTCTGTTTGGATCAGCATCAGATCATCTTCATACAACAACTCTTACTGGAGTCACCCAATAATCACACGACAAATCTTCAAGAACCACACTTAATAACAAGGTGCTTAAAATGAATCCCTGACACATACCTACATATAGGTAAAAATTTGTCACAATTCCATCCTTAGCCTAATTTGTGTTGTAGTCTCTCCACTCACTGCCATCACTAATCTAACCACCCACACCTCAAAATGTCAACTTTCTAAACTGAACCCATTATTTTGGTATTCTACCAAATGGTTTCTCTAGATCAACAAAAAATAGGCACAATTCTTTTTGCCATGTTTTTTTTTTTTTTTCAACATCTGTGGAACAATATGACATCAGTGGTCCCTCAACCTGGTCTAAGGACAAGCTGCATATCAACTAAGCTAACCTCCCTTCTAAGCCCTCCCATAAATCTTTTCATTACCTTTGTTACATGATCTATGAGCTTTATTTTCTAATAAAGCACTGACTTTTATTAGATACACATTCATATTCATACTCTTTAACTATTTGTCTACATAAAAAAAAATGTATATACTGTATACAAATGATGCAGCATAACCTACAGCCCACTGAACTGGACTTTGTCAATCAAAATACCAAACATATCTAAGTTCACAGATATTCATGATTGTGCACGTGTCCATTAGAGAAAGGATAGTTGTTAAGCTATATGGATAAACAATTACAGTGTGAAAGAGACTTCTCTTTAAGCACACCTAGTATTAATGAAAGCAACAGACAATTATAAAAGACAGCCAGCCTTGTTTTTTCACACAGCTCTATCTAATCACAAGTACCCAATCTCAATCCCAAGTACTGGCATCGCCACACTCACTCAGCCCTATTTTTTATTTATTATTATTTTTATTTATTTTTTTATGAAGCAGCACAAACACCTGTTAAAACTTTTAAACTCCATAAGATAAGGGAAGGTGTGTAAATCTAGTATTAATGATAGTGGCAATACTTTACTTTTTAAGATCATATACCTAGACTTGGTTATAGTTACAAATTACATACTGACTTCTCCACAGCCATACATTTATTCTTACAGAACCTAATTCCAGATAAGAGGTTTACTCTTAAAACAGTCACTGTATGCATTCTTGCAAATCTTAAACAAGATTTCTACAAGCAGACACTCACAACCACATTTACAAGCATTACCTCACATCTCACCCTCTAGGTTATAATTAACTTAACTGCAATAACAACCAACTCGATGGCTCTCAGCTAATTTTCAAAGGGAAACTTCTCATAAATTTAAGTTCCTGCACAAACTTCAACAGAAAATTGTACTGGTCCACAATCTTTTATCCAAAATTCTGAAAACTAAAAGAGCTCTGAATACTTTTTTTTCATGGATGTCATCTGCAAACCAAAATACATTTGACACAAGACAGCAACAGAAACCAACATTTCATTCCATAACCACATAAATTCCTTTTCATAAAGGTGAATTTAAAAATTTAATTAATTCTTCCAGATTAAAGACAATGAATCTGAAATGGTACAATAGGTAACTGTACATCAGTGTGGTATTATGCAGCTGTCTCCTGCCACAATAGACATTTGCTCCCCAAAGCATACCTTAAATCACTGTTAGCTAACTCAAACCAAAGCCTTTTACATGCTCAACAGGAACCATAAATGTGTGAACATATATTAAAAGCATTCTGCAAATCCTTAACAACTGAAGGTTTATAATGTGACTATTTTTCTGTATATGTATTCAAGCTAGCACCACTATCAGTAAACACATAAAACAGAGGGCATACTGAGTAAAGATTTAATTACTGATAAAAACAAACATATTGGGGTGACAAGGAGCATTTGTCCACTACAAAGTTAATACAGAAAAAAGGGCAGCAAGGTGACAAGCAGCAGACAAGCAACCAAACAACCTAAAATATCGAGTGCCCATATTACATTACACCACTGTTGATGACACATCCAACACTCCCTCTTAAATAAGCTCATAGCAATAAAGCTGCAGTTACTAAAATAAGAGACTTAAATCATCCATACCAAAAAAACACTATTTAGGGCACTGATCCAATGCAGCTATACCTAATTTCTCCTTTTCCACTGTGTCTATTGCATGTTCAAGCAATTTTTTTTTTTTTTCTATCTTTTGCTTACCCAGATAAACCTTAAAAAAAAAAAAAAAAAAAAAAACATTGAAGTCCATTTGAAGGAGGTTATTCCAGTAATCTTAAAATATACCATAACCTACATATTTGGTTCAGAACTGTATTTCATTAAAGACTGCTTACTGCAAAACCACCGTTACAAGGCACTTTGTAATGGAAGGCCTGGCAGCAAAGAGAATGACTGTGGCTTACTATATTTTTTCTGTAAACTCAGTGCAATATCCACATAGCTGTTGTCACATGTACATACATGAACATTCATTTTCTACTTGAAGATTAAAAAATTACTATGGCTATGTTACTTCCTCACATACATACTTCATGAAAATACCACAACAGCATTTGCTCTTTTATGCTGCTGCAGGCCACATTCCACCAAAATCAGACCTGATATGCCTCACATACTTTCAACACACCCACAATTTTTATGGTAGTAAGAATATTTGAATACATTTGTAATTCTCAAAGTATGATTTGGATAACTGAGTTTTACTGAATACTTTGCCAATTTTTTCATACTATATTTCCTACTACATGCCCTACTCAACCTGCAAAAACTAAGTACGAAAATAAGTTAAGGTATGTAGAATTATTTGCCAGAAATTTACTAAGCATTAGCAAATCTTGACAATTATGACAGTTATCAGAGATAAATTGATTCTGTAACATTGTGTTTAATTCTGCTTCCAGAAGCTAGAGGCACTATTGAGTTATTACTTCACTCAGGATCAACAACAAAGAGATACAATGCCTACTTCAAAATTGCATCTGACCATTTGGTAAGATTAATCAGTGCAGGGTTTCATGACATTTTCAGAGAGCTCTGTCACACAGCTACTGCATAAAACAAACGAGAAGCCTGAAATAATAGTATTTTGCTATGTGAAAACAACTGTGCATTAGATAAGCAGCACATAAAACCTATTTTCTCTTTCCAAGTAGTTTTACAGTGTAAATTTGGTGATATGCAAGACACAGTTGTACAAAGTGTGATCCTT
Source organism: Scylla paramamosain (assembly GCF_035594125.1). NCBI lineage: Eukaryota > Metazoa > Arthropoda > Malacostraca > Decapoda > Portunidae > Scylla > Scylla paramamosain. The sequence goes on from NC_087164.1 coordinate 11,328,266, forward strand.
TATCGATAACAAATATCTTAGGATGTAACTGCAGAACTATGAATATGGAGCATCTAGTGATATTGTAGAAAGTAGGAAGTAAAAAGGATGTAGGAAGAGTGAAGAGAATGTAAATGCAATAGGGAAATCTAAATATGAGAAAACATCAGGCAGGGGTAAAATAATCAAGATGTAGCTGCAGATCTATGAATATGATGCATCCAATATTACTACAATAAGAAATTGTGTAGTGAGAAAGAAGTAGGAAGAGTGAGGAAACTGTTAATGCAACAGGAAAAATTCAAATATGAGAAAGTGTAAGGCAGAGGTAAGATACTCTTCTACCATAACCATAACAAAGCAGTCCTAACAAACATCTGAAAAATCAAGCATGTATGAAACCAACAAAATCCATATCAAGGTAGAGGCAGCTGTAGTATGGTTTGTACTTTTTGTATATTGAAATGAATTTCTATTGTTGCACTATTTTTCTTTTTTTTTTTGCTATGTGCCTCTCCCATGAGTCAGTACTATGAATGACAGTAGAGCAACTTGTGGTAAAGCCAAATTTTCCTTGATGTGGGAGTAAACCATAATATTTCACTCTCATATAGAGTAAGAACTTGCCATAATCATATACTTTTCCGAATGCTACAAGCTTCTCTAATGGATGAGTGGAGTATAATGACAAAATCTACTAAATTACACTGAAACTCAGACTTTGGTTATAAAGAAGCATTTCAACTTAAATTAGTCAAATAACAAAACTGGACAATAAAGGAATCCACAACAAAGGATGGAAAGAATCCATTAAATTGTGTGTGTGTGTGTGTGTGTGTGTGTGTGTGTGTGTGTGTGTGTGTGTGTGTGTGTGTGTGTGTGTGTGTGTGTGTGTGTGTCTATATATATATATATATATATATATATATATATATATATATATATATATATATATATATATATATATATATATATATATATATATATATATATAAAACAACTGTCACACTGAATATTTGTAAACTTGTACATTATTATACTTAGATATGCTTTCTCTTCTGTGACCCAGTGTCAATCAATAATTCTTTTTTTTTTTTGTGCCCATGTATTTAATGTACATGTGTAGTTGATAACCTAAATTGTTTTTTAATGCATCCTATGTACATTGTTTGATCACTTTTTTTTTCTTTTTTTTTTCATATTATCTTCTCTAACAAAGTCACTAAGAAAACTAATGTAATGACAAACAAAGGTAAGTCTATGACATATACTGAGCACATGCAGCTGACAGAATAAGTTTTATAAGACAATTATATTTTTCTCAGAACCTAATGTTAATACTAGTACAATTTTAATGGATAAAAGGATGTTATCTTAATGCTCCACTTCTTGAAAGATTTTGGAAACCTAAAAATGTCATTTTGACTATTAAAAGCATTTCTGTTGTGGTACATTACATGCTAATTGAATGGCAAATCTTATTTACTCCAATTTCACTTTTAGCAAAGCTGTTCAACAATAAATCTAGCTTGAAAATTCTGGTCTTCTTTATATGACTTACACAAATAAAACAGTAGCACAGTGCATGGCTTATATTGAAAAATACTGTCATATAAGGAAAACAGACAAGCCATCACATCTTTCTATAAGATGGGTTCAGGTAATGAACATCACTTCTTTAAAGTGATGCACTTATAATGCCAGCCGAATGCATTTAGTATTGGGTTCATTGATCAGACAGTCTTGACAGACTGATAAAAGGTCATGGTGCCCTCGAATCAAGATTTTCTGTGATGACCACAATTCTGGTAACAATTATACATAGCAAAAAAACTTATCCAGTGATAGAAGTAAACTTTACATATACACTGTTTATGTCTGAGAATTCAAAGACTGTAACCTTTAATGGCTTGCTAAATCTTTCAGCTCTATGGAAGTTTATTCAGTAAGTAACACTATACCAAGTATACACACCAACCTTTCCATTGCAAACCAAAAAATAGAATGAAGTTCAGTTGCCTCAATTTCCGATAAGCCTTTTCCTAATGAAGGTGCAAGTTAATACTGAAGTATAAAGAACTTGCAATTCAGTAACTCAACAGGTTACTTTTATTCCTGAATTACATCCAGGGCCATGAATTTTCATTATGTCTTTAACTTTTGTCTCAAACAGCAGCCTACTTTCTTCTCAATATGCTAAGGGATTTTTAAAGTCTCCAAACACTGCGATTAAAATAAGCCTGTTTTTGTCACAATGATAAAGGCTATAAAACTTTGGCACAATTTGTCTATTACCTTTTATGGATTCTAAAATCATCAAAATTTTCATTTTTGGGGGCAGGTGTCAAATCCTAAATAAAATTGTTTGAAATTACATACTATTGAAGGCTGAATATGTTACTGAGTAAACACACCATGTAATGGTTCAAAAATTTAGTATGATTTATCATTATATACTAGCTACTTGTTTTGAATTTCCATGAGAATGTGATTTTACCCAGGCAACACAGATATGGCCATATAAAGAAGGAACTGGCCATGAATAGCACCATTGTCGATGAGAATATCTCAAAAGAGACTTCATGCAAAGTCTTTGAAACCTTACAGAACTTTAATATCAAACAACCTCCACTAGAACTACATTTGGTATCCTACTTATTTCTCCTGATATGATATGTAAACTTAAAAGGCATATAGCATGACTTACTATGCATGAGTCTCCATTCTTTCAATATTGGACTTCATGAGTGCAATATTTGAATCTATCTTGGAGAGAAAGTCATTAGGACTTGTTTCTGAGCAGTCAAGAAGGCCACTGGAAGTGGATGGTGAGTGGCATACCTTGGGTGTGCTGCTGGGAGAACAGCTCACCTCAGAGCTGCAAAAGATAGGATTTTAAATTTTAAAAATCTGTCTAGATCTCTACAACTCAATTTAATCTGAGAACTTCAATAATAAGCAACTTTTAGTGAAAAAATCACTATATGTCTTTCTATACACAGTTCTCAGTTTTTGCAATCTTTTCATTCCACATCTGAATCTCTAAATGTAATGTCTACCCATCTTCCCACTTTTCAAGGTGAAAAATAAACATTTCATTTTCCATCTTTGGATAACCACAACACTTCTAGTCTGCATGGCTCTATCCCTTATCATTCCATCTTCATCATGAATATCTAACTACCAATTCACTCCTGGAAACCACTGCCTTGCAGTGCCTACCAATTCATTTCTGGAAACCACTACCTCGCAATGGCTTCCAGAAGTGCTCCCATGATGCTTTACTCGTACACAATTCTTTCCTGAAGTCAAAGATAGTAAAACTAACTCCACCTCATAAATATTCATATCTACTTCCTTTGCAATCTTCTCATTCCACATCTGAATCTCTAAATGTAATGTCTACTCATCTTCCCACTTTTTGAGATGAAAAACAAACAATTAATTTTCCAGGAATATCAGTGACTGAACATCTATTGCTAAGAATTTTAGGGATTACAGTGGCAATTAACTTGCAATGGTCATTGAGTTTTATGAGGAATTAGGTTACAAACTCTGTCCCACTGTAAGTTAGGAAGGGATTCCTTCCTAACTTACAATGAGACAAAGTTTGTAACCTGATTCCTCCCAAAATTCAATGACCACTGCAATTTAATTGCCACTGTAATCCCCAAAAGGAAAATTCTTAGCAATAGATATTCAGTCACTGATAGTCCAAGATGCTCTATTGTATAATTTTTCTGGCCAGACCAAAGATAATCAAACTCAAAATGCTTCAGTTTTCCCCTCGTGTGGCCAATGGACATGACTCCCATCACACATATACAGCACCTATGGCTGAGCCGCTAGCCGACTGTTAACTTCATGGTTCCTTGTAGCAATAAATGTACAAAATGAAATTTACCTGTCAGAGGCATCTATGTGATTTGATGAGGAGTTGCAGGAACTAGTGACCACTTCATACATATCTCGACTAACAGGCACCTCCAAGAAGTCGTGAAGAAACATTGCTTCTACTGTCCATAATTTGTTGTGCTGCTTAATTGTCTCCACCTGAAATATCATGGCTTCATTGACATATAGCAATATAACAGTACACTAATGCAGAGAAATCCAGCAACCTTCAATTTCATCTCCACTTAAGACACTAACCCCCATGGCCTACTCCTCTCACTCTCAAATACACAAAAAAATTCCAGAGAGGAAAAATATGAGGCATAAAAGCATGGAGTGATGGATACAATAATCAAGAAATGTTGAATGATAACTGGAGAGAAAGAGAGATTAGAGATAGAAAATAATGTAAAGAACATAAAAGGGAAAGCCAAGCTGGGACCAAGCATTATATCAGCAAGCAAGGAGACACACCCAAAGAGCCTCCACCTAGCCAAGGACTCAACCTGAATTTTCCTAGCCATGATTTGAGTAAGCTAACCTTGCACTCATAGGCCATCTTTTTTTTTTGCATATAGTCTCACTTTTATTTAGGCACTGAATAATTTGAGGTAATGTAGATAATGTAGAATTAAATAGAATTAAATTTTGGGGATGCTTCATAGCCTTATAGTCATCAAGGGAGTACATATGTCAGAAGTGAAAGTAGATCAGTAACAGGTAAGTCAGGTAAAGTAGGAAGTCACACAAATTTTTTTTTTTTTTTTTTAACCAACTAGGAAACAAGGAAAGAGGCTGGTCAAGGACTTACATAAGTGACTATAGGTGACGAAAGTACACTCCACTACTGATTTGTGATTCACTGCAAAATCCAGGGAGTTAATCGCCTTCTAAGTGCAAAAGTTGTCCCTCCACATGAGATTTTACACTTTACATGCAAGTAGAGCAATGCAATGCTGAATAGTGACATAAGGCCCAAAAAGACATCATTGGTCCAAAACAGGTTGAGAAGAAAGACCACAATTAGGTGAATGACCTATGCTACTTGAGAGACAAGATAAGTAAGTGGGAAAAGTTGAGAAGCAGGTTGCAGATTGAGAGGATCAGTAATGTGAAAGGATGGACTACATTTGTTTTACCCTACAAAGATAAGAAAAGAAAAAAATCTCAAAATTGAACCTCTGACAAGATACTCACAGGAAACAAGAGTTCCAATGTGTTATCAATCAGGTCACAATAATTATCAAGATGCAAGTGTCCTGTCATATTATGTATTTCCATTACCTATTCATGACATTGGCTTAAAATACAAACATGAAGATAAAAGTTATTTGTTCTCAATGTAATCCTTACAATGTACTAATATCATATCTTCTCTTATAAGATTAAATCAGTTTCTCTACTAGCAAGGTGAGAAATGAGGGGTGGCAGGCAAGGTGAAGAGGCAACTCAAAGCTCATATGTACAAACAATGCTAAAACTGAATAAATCACACAAAACAAAGAAAATATCTTTTTAAGATAATCCCAAACAATAAGACCACACAACTCTACCTAAAGATGAAAATGAAGAATTGTGGATGAATTTAAGGAAGACACACGAGTTATGATTGCAAGAGAAAAGATGTATTAAACAGAATGGAGACTGGTGATCCACTGTGGAAGCCCTAATAGGAGCAGTCACAAGAATTACATAATCCCCACATCACTCTCTGACAAAATCTGGATGCCTAACTAAAACAACCCTTACAGCTACCTACACGATTGGTGAAAACACTATATCCAATCTAACCTAACTAAACATAATGGAAGCAGCAGCAAACTCATGGAATTACCATCTGGGATAATCTTACCAATAGTGGCTCCTTGTGGAGCAGCTAAATTATGTGCATACAGTGATGAATACTCACTGTACAACACATCTATGGGGATTTTGTTTCAGGTTATGCATGATTATGTTATGGTGACTTGATCTGTCTTGCACTGTGTCACAAATTCTAAGTCCATGCCATTGTAGCTTACTTGGAGAGATACAGAATAACAGTAACTGCAAGGGGGTTAATGAAGGGAAAATTTTCTGTTTGTTGACTACTGTTTAGGGATATTCCCCAAAAATACTGTTTGTTATCCTTAGACTTTTTAGTTTTTTTTTCCCTCAAAAGTTGTGTTTTTTCTCCTCAGAATTTTTAATTTGGCCTACTTTGACCTCCCCCATCCTAAAATCCCTCTTTCCTACCAGGTTCCCAAGCTTGCTTGTCCTGGAGAGGGCGGCAATAGAATACATAAAGGAGCTACTGTTGGTAAGATTTATCAACTTCTGCACAAGTCATGCACACATTGCATCTTCAACTTGATATCACTTTCTCAAGAATTTCCTTTACCCATATATTTTCAGTGGTATAAGAAATCTAAGAAAAACAATTATCATGTGCACTGTCTCATCAACAAGGCTTTTCCAGTTCGTGACAGTTGCTTGCCCCTCCCCCCAACCAAAAAAAAAAAATGCATTTTTATTTCCATGTTCTGGGCACTAACAACGTATGTAAATATTACTGGTAGGCAGGTTTCATACCCATTATGATACTTTACCTTTATCTTTGATCAAATTTGTAACAAATTGGAAATAAAAAATACAGGCATAAGAACGAAAAAATATACAACTGTCTTTCATCTTCAATCAAATTTATAATCACTGTGCTGTAATTATCTGAAGATCCATGACTTTCTTTTTCAGCAAAAGAGTAGCTTTCAATTTTGTTTCACTTTCAAAAGGACTAAGACAAGCACAGGTGATATCCAGTTAAGACAACAACACCTTGTAACACACCTTACCTAGCCATCTCATTGCTACTCTCCACATTTGTATACAGACGAGATAATACATAGCATGTTTCCATAGCTTAAAACACATATTTTCACTACACCTTCTACAGTAGTGTCAAAGCCTGTGTATAAACCATTGCTTAGAACAGCTCCAAGCTACACCCTGCATAGTAGTGGCAGACTCACCGTAACACCATATCTAAGGGCGATGCCTTGTATAGTGTCTTGCTTCGAGACACGGTGCTTGATCACGTTCTCCGGCTTCTTCATGTTGACTGCAGTGCTCCCGTATCGTCTATGAGGTCTGGTGGCTGCCCCGAGCAGCCCTTTCTCCTCACTGCTGGCCGCCATCCCTGTGTTGTGACGAGGGTCAGGGGGACGGGGAGGTAAGGGTGAGCCTGCGTGATAATGCCGATCTTACTCCATCCCTAATATTCTCGCAACGGTGCAGCATCAGCCTAAAATACTTCCTCATTTACATATTGACATCTATCCTGCAAGACCCTACCCCTGCAGGCGCAAAACTCTAATGCTTTTATTGTTTTTGATATAATATTTACACAAAGAATGGCAAGATCGCTCCGACCTTGACAGATGTGTGACCACCTGACCCCCCAAACTCATGCTGCAATCACCTGTACCCTGAAGGCCACCTGCAGGTTGCTTTTATCAACTGTCATGCATTCTCGTCCTTGGAGAATCTTAGAGTTTGATAAGGAGAAAGATAGTGGAATTAATCGTTCGTCATGTTTACTTTCTATGCGTTGCTTGGAGCGTCCTTATAGATAATGTCAAGCTTATTATGAAAGTGATAGTACACTAAACATCTCAGTGTGTTTAAAGTTCAAGATTAAATAAAAGTGTTTTCCCTATAATTGTTGATGGTTACGCAGCAGAATCTACAGTGTGAGTCATACTAACGAGGTTTCAAGTGCATCTGTATGTAATACGTAAACGTGTAGTGGAAACGTTCCTGCATGAACATATGCCAGTCCTTCGAGGATATTGTGATGAGCCATTCATTATCCTCAGATGAATACAAGATTAGTTCATACATTGCCTCATGGCCATCCCGAGTCTCGTAGGCTAGGCGTACCTGTGAGTGTGACACTGTTCACCTATGACATTCTCGGGATGACTGACATCCTTCCTTTCTCACTGTTGCGATTTACACCAAGATCCACAGAATCGCCATTAGTTGTGAGGATCTTTGCTTTTACATATTTAAAACAACATTTGTATGATAAAACTGTAGTGTTGTTCTCACATGACCATTTATACTTGGGATAGGAAGAATGTTTCCATAATTTTGGTGATAGTGTTCGCTGGGGTTGCGTTGGAGCCATCACAACACGTTCTATATTAAAAAAAAAAAAAAAAACACACCTATGAGAACCAAATTAATCTTCTCTGTGGACTTTGAAAACAGTTCATATGAGAGCTCACAATGTTTCAGTAGTTTACGCAGAAGTCTACTGCAGAGAGAGAGAGAGAGAGAGAGAGAGAGAGAGAGAGACTTGGTGAAAACGCCTTTAGGATCCATCTCTCGCTTTCACTTTCGCACCTCATCCAACAAGTGGTCTAGCATGTTTTGCGTGTTACCCTAGTCGTGGGTTCCATGGGCAGCATACAAAGTAGCCGCAGATATGCAAGGTATATGTGTATGTACTATAATATATATATATATATATATATATATATATATATATATATATATATATATATATATATATATATATATATATATATATATATATATGCACGTACTACGTACCGTAACGCCACCTAACACAACACTGCGGGTGAGGAGTGGCACCTGCATCATGCCCGAAGTACTGCGCAGGCTTCTGGCACCTGACTGTTACTGATAATGATCTCAGAACAACTTAACCAGCGGCGTCGCTGGATCCGATCTCTGCAAAATTCATTGTTAATCTCGGCCATTTTTGCTTTGAAAGATGTATTCTCCCAAAACAAACAGATTGTACGCAGAGACTCTAGGCAAACCACATTATTTTTCAATAGTTAGAATATATCAGCCTCGGAAAGTGCATTTCTTTCTTCCCCTAAAAAAAATAAAATAAATAAATAAATAAATAAATAAATAAATAAAAAAAAGAATTATACGGTCATGAAGTCTTTCAACCGCCTATCCTTCTCCGATGTCTTCCGAATAACACTTCAACTTCCTGACTTTCGACCTAACTGTGATTACAAAAGTGGTCAGTTTGCAGATGGCAGGCACGTGGCTGTGGGGTGAGCACCACATGAAACCCGAGATCTGAACAACACGCGAAGACTAATGTTTACATCGCCCGATCCACGTATTGACTCATGGTGCAAGAACAATGTTAATGTCAGACCATGCTAGCAATACACTGATGCTATAATATGAGTTAAGATGGGAAAAGTGTGTGTGTGTGTGTGTGTGTGTGTGTGTGTGTGTGTGTGTGTGTGTATGTGTGTGTTGGGGGGAGGTGAGTGGTCATATCTGTATCTTGTATCTTTAGAGATAAAGTACAATCATCAATAGCTCCATAAAATAAAAAAAAAAAAAAAAAAAAAACAGGAAACGTGGTAGATAACATTGACGCAAACTTAAAAACATCATAATGCCAAAGAATTTAATTTTAAAATGCATGATGGTTTTATTGCAGTATATAATTATAAAAATATAAAAAAAAGCAAATTGTACGCAAAAATCTTATAGCAACAATAAAAAAATCTAAAAATTAAAAGGGTGAGATAAGATTATTCATAGCAAACAGATCCCTACGTGCACGCCGGCATGAACTCTTGATGTTGAAATCCACCGTCTCACTTGAAATTAAATGAATGGGTGAGCATTAATTCAAGACATATATATATATATCTAAATGAATATGCAAAATTTATTTATATAGGACTCTCGCGTGTGTGTGTGTGTGCGTGTGTATGGTAAAAAATGTTTCATCCCAACTTAATTGCTTTCCCTTCCTCTAGCTATTGTACCATATTTATTGATCTATTTAATCGTATCAGTGTTATACGGTTGAGTACATGCGAGGTATTAACGTGGAAGTACGACAGTAAATAAATGATAGCGCAACAGAGAATGCTACGTAGATTGTGACAACAATGACAACACAGTGCTCTGAGAATGTTGTTGGTCATCACACTCTTTTGCGCCACAAGCACGGTAGATTATAAAGTGTCCGGGCAGCAAAGTAACATGCCCTATACTTTCGTTAACAAAACTGACAAACGACTACTAAGGCGTGTGTTTTGTATACGATATAGGAGTGAAATCGGTGGAAGAAATAAATCAAAATTAATTTTTAAGGTGTCTGTGTTGCTATGTGGTGGTTATAAGCTATGTGGCGGTTATAAGCACTGTATTCGGATGCAGACAAGGGTACGTAATGTCACCTTGGTCATCCGACGCACAATATGAACGAAATTATCAAACTATAAATTCACACATTGTTGCTGACGTGGAGACAACTTATATAAGCAAACAGAACACGGAAAAAAAAAAACAGTAACCGTAGTAGTTTAAGGAGATAAGTTAGTGCTTTCCTCATCAATAGCCAGATTTTTCTGTGGACGTGTTTGCAGTTTGCGGAAATCTTCGCTCAGGGTTGTGCAGGAAGTTTAACCTTGAACGACTGGGCTTTTCCCAGCCTCCCACCTTTCCATCCTCCTGCCTAACTATTCCTAGCATCAGAATTCTTGCCACCGATATCCTCTATATCCATTCTGGCTCTGGCCCTGGAAGATTTTAGTATTGGGGACGACTCTCTCTCTCTCTCTCTCTCTCTCTCTCTCTCTCTCTCTCTCTCTCTCTCTCTCTCTCTCTCTCTCTGTTTAGCCATTATCTTGCGAAATTTTTCACGTCACTTAACAATGTACAGTTTTCTATCTCGTCAGTAAGTCAGTCTTCGTGTTCCGGTGTCTAATCTTGATCCATATTTCAAAAAGCTGTACATATGGAAATTATTGAGGTTATTAGGGATATTTTCATGATTTTAGCGATAGTCTGACTAGGATTCTACATCAAAAAGAAATAATAAAAAGAAAATAAAGAAAACTATAATAAAAAAAAAAATCGTGGAAACTATCATGCATCTCCGTGGCCATTGAAAATAATCCTGATGAAAGCTTAATGCATTTATGAATACGAGACCCAAAGCTATACCAGAACATAACATAAACACATGAAAATAAAGGAGACTGGAAAAAGCCGCCAATACCAGTGATATTACCTGAGTGCGACGTTATATCAGTTTGGTCAGGCGCTTACTAACATGGGAAGGGTTTGGGTCGGTCTGGGAATTTATGATTGGCCCATTGTGTCGAAAGATCAAGATAACAATTAACTCATTCATGAAGTACTGTCTTTTGTATCCCTCAGATTTTCGATGACCACAGAGAGAAAAATATAGTAGATATTGTATTTCTCTAACTGTACAGGTCTTTTTTTTTTCTCGTTTTCTTTATTAATGTGGTAGTTCAAGCACTGTTAAATTAAGGTACAGAAAGTAAGGAAAGCGAAGATATGTTCACGAGAATGTTTGATCCATGCTTTGAAACCTTCATTAGGACTATTATCAAAGGCCACACTGATTATTAGTTAATTTTTTTAAGATGATTTTTTTCTTTTTGTTATGATAAATTAAATGTCACACTAACACTACAATCAAAAAGAATCCTTGAATAACCCAATAACCTTCATTAGAGCCCTTTGAAAAATATTCGAGATAAGACATGTATGTGGCGTTTTTAGAATGCAGTCCTTGGTTAAGCAGGACACAGGCGTAATGAATACAATCCACGTATGTTTTAATATTCTAACCATAAGTGAACATCAATACCAGAATCTCTCTCTCTCTCTCTCTCTCTCTCTCTCTCTCTCTCTCTCTCTCTCTCTCTCTCTCTCTCTCTCTCTCTCTCTCTCTCTCTCTCTACACACACACACACACGCACACACACACGATAAGACAAGACATGATAAGACAAGTGCGTAATCTAACATTTTCTGCCTGTTTCCTTTAACTATGTTGGTTGTCAGTAAAACAGACGGATGACACACATCGTATAGCATTTCAGCGTATTTATGTGTGATCACGAAAAACAGTGATCCTAATTCTAATGATCCTTCAAAAGGACATACGTGAACTGAATTACTCGTAACTTTCAACTTTTCCCACCTTTTTTTTTTCGGGATTCGATGAACTTTTAACGAAATCGAAAGCACTTTAGTTAAAAAAAAAGGGGTGGGGAAGGAAGTGATGGCGGCTGTGGTGGAAGGTGAGGGAAGAGGTAGCGGGAAGGTGGTGGAGAGGAGTGGGTGATGAAACGGAGGGATGAGGAGGAAAGGGCAGTGCTGGAGGGAGAGAGGACAGGGGGATCGGAGGAGTTAATACCAGAAATACTAGTTAAAAAGTAATTGACGGTGGGACAAGAGTAGGAGAAGGTGGACGGGGGTGAGAAGAGGGAGGGGGTGCAGGAGCCGGGGATGTAGCAGTTCCAGGATTCATCTATAGAATGCTGGCGGTGATGATTACCAAGTACCGATTCCAGGTCCCGAGGAACCGAGACTCTGGGATGGATACTGAATGGGTGCACCGTTTAGTGGATGTTTACTCTTACCTCACGCATGATTTGCTCAATAATATACATGTTTGGGTTTATATCAACTTGCATATTCAGTGGGATGTCTATTGTCTTGTACGGAGTTTCATCATGTTTGATGTATTTTCACTGCTCTTCATCGTCACTTAGATGATAGTTATAGCAAATGAGAGTGAACAACTTATTGTCTTAGAGAGAGAGGCCAGGTGAAGGTCTAAAAGCTCTCTCTCTCTCTCTCTCTCTCTCTCTCTCTCTCTCTCTCTCTCTCAATCGCCTGTATTTACGTGTGTGTGTATGTGTGTGTGTGTTTACTGCAAAGTAGGGCTACTGGTGCGCATGCTCAATAGTCCATAACGTGCCTATGACGTGTGTGTGACGCTGCTCTCTTTTTCACTAGTGATTATTAACCTCTGTGTGTCTGGTCTGGACAAGGTGATCTACATATTTTGGAGTAGCAGGGCACACACACACACACACACACACACACACACACACACAGAGAGAGAGAGAGAGAGAGAGAGAGAGAGAGAGAGAGAGAGAGAGAGAGAGAATTAATACAGAAAATAGATAAATAACCTCCAAAATAACTCCAAAAAATAAGTGAGGAGGAGTAGTGGTCATCTTCCTTTTCAACTGATGTCTCCCTAGCCGCCATGATGGTTTGTCAGAGCCTGGCCCAATTTCAATATTACTCCTATTTTCTTAAGTTATTATTTCGATGTATAACATTTTATGGTTTCTAAAAATATTTAGTTATATTTTGAGTGTTTTTCATATGTGTGTTTAGGGAGATATGTTGACTATGAAGTTGTTTATGTGTAAATTACAATTGTTTTTTTGGAGGGCATTTATTTAAAACGTTCTACATTTTTTCTTTTTTTATTTTATTTTTTTATTTCAGCCTGTAGTTAAGATTTAATTGCTTTTAAAAATCGTTCGTAATTTTTAAACTGTTTTTTTTTTTATTCCTGTTTAGATAAATATGTGAACTTTTAAAGTGATTTATAGGCATATTAAGAGTCGAAATTCTGATGTTTTGTGATTTTTATTTCTTCATTTCTGCTTGTAACTAACTTTTAAAATTGTTTGTAAAAAATAGTTATGATTTTTAAAGTGTTTTCCATATATGATAAATCAGATTTGTAGATATTAGTATTTTTTATCATGTTTGTTCCAATATTTTCTATTTTATTTATTTATTTTTTTCAAATATCTTTAGGTTTGAAATATTTTTATATTCCCAGTATTAATTAAAGTGCATGGTCTTTTGGAATATATAAGGTATTCCAGTCTAGCTCCATTTTTTCGAGGGATCAATTAAAAAATGGAATCGAGAACGTACATAAAAGTGACGTCATCTGCTAGTGATGTCATCAGGGGACCGAAACCCGAGACATCCCTGTCCTCCAGTCTCCCTCTGTCAATGTTCAGCATAATTTCCTGTGTTTTCTAGCTGTTTTCCAGATGTTTCCAGACTGCAGGTGTGTAGACAGCACGTTGTATACTGATTAATGTAGCTCCCCCCAAAAAAAGGCCCCGCCTACACCTTTGTGAGTGGTAGGTAGTAACAGAAGTCTTCTCTCTCTCTCTCTCTCTACACATTTTAAGAATAAGGAGAGAGAGAGAGAGAGAGAGAGAGAGAGAGAGAGAGAGAGAGAGAGAGAGAGAGAGAGAGAGAGAGAGAGAGAGAGAGAGAGAGAGAGAGAGAGAGAGAGAGAGAAACAAACAAACAAAGATTCCCTCCTATTCTTACTTCTTCTTACTCACCTCTCCCTCTTCTTCTCTTTCTCCAGGTGTGAGTAGCTGGTCTGGAAGCTGGAATGACCCTCCCCATACTGCCAAATGAGAAATTGCACCTGAGGTGGAAATAACCTGTTTCACTTCAATTTGATTTTTTTAAAAAGTGTTTCTTCTGTTAATAATGTCTACATATATTGTTAATCTTTCAATAGAAAATTAAGAAGATCCTTAAAATACTGTGTGTAGCTTTATTTAGGCCCTTTTAAAGAGTGTCTCTCCTGTTAATAACATAGAAATCTTATTAATCTATCATTAGAACCATAAAAATATCCTTGAAAACCAGTCTAACTTCAACAAAAGGCTTTGAATAGTAGTTAAGATTCTCAAGAGTTTCTCCTGTTAATAGTGTAGAAAAATACCCTTAAATATCTGTTTCACTTTAATTAGAGCATTTGGAAAGTAATGGAAGTGCGGCCCTTAAATTCTGGCGGGAAAGACGTCACGTGGCCGTCCCTTTAAAAAGATGCAGAGTTTGTTTGCATTCTGAGCCACAAACTGTTTAAGGGTAACAGGCCACTATGTACCGTTGGCTGTTATGTACCACCGGCTGCTATGTACCATCTCTGGCTGCTATGTACCTGGCTGCTATGTACCATCAGCTGTGTACCATTATTATCATAAACAAAATACAGATACATTAACAACTTACAACAACAACATTCGTAAGGGTAACAGGCCATTATGTACCGTTGGCTGCTATGTACCACCGGCTGCTATGTACCATCCCTGATTGCTATGTACCATCCCTGGCTGCTATGTACCATCCATGGCTGCTACGTAACTGGCTGCTATGTATCAACCATGGCTGCTATGTACCGTCAGCTATGTACCATTATTATCATAAACAAAATACAGATACATTGACAATTTGTGGAAAAGGAGAGAGAGAGAGAGAGAGAGAGAGAGAGAGAGAGAGAGAGAGAGAGAATCTATGATAGCCTACAGGAAATTATGTAAACACCAAACAATGGACAAATAATGGTCCAATGGACCTGTTCATTATTTGCTTCGAAACTCCAGTGGACTTTCTCATCCTACACACTCACACTGGCTCACTATACATTTTAAGATGTAGCAACGTGGTCTGCCGACAATTTTTAATCTACTACGTTCCTTCAATTTCCTTTCTTTTACTTCTTCTGTCCAAACTCTTCAATATTCTCAATCTTTCTACAAGTAAAGCAAAAGCAAAAAAAAGACTTTCTCATTATTTTCTTTGAAACTCCATTGGACCTGCACCCTCAGTTATCCTACCGGTACTACCATGGCATCAGCAGTTTTCCTTTGCTCAGGATGCAGATTGGAAGTTCGCCCTAGACAGGAAGCACTTATATGTAAAGGATGTAACAAGTGGTACCATCGCTTATATGGTACAGGAATATTACAATCTGAGTACCAGAATATAAACATACGATTGAAAGCTGGTGACGTTTTCATGTGGTGTTGCCCAGAATGTCCTGATTAGATGGAAGTTTCATGTACAATTCTCTTTCTGTTTGTTAGGGGGCTCCATGAGAGAGAGAGAGAGAGAGAGAGAGAGAGAGAGAGAGAGAGAGAGAGAGAGAGAGAGAGAGAGAGAGAGAGTTACTGTAGGTTCGCTCATACCCTGGTTTCAGGTGATGCCAACGATCCTCTTAATGCCTTCCCAGTCGAAGAGCAGCCTGCAACAATCAACAACAACACATCCAATGACATCACTCCACCTGCGGAAACATCGTTAGATGATGAAGCGCTACCAACAACGATCCTTGCAGACGCTTCTGTGACCTACAAAATTGTTTCCGGTGGAACATGGAAAGGCAGCTCTCTCCTCACTGATTCTCTGTTTTACATACACCAGGAAGCGAGAGTCATCTGTCTCAGTCACATGGATATGCAGCTACAGTGGCAAAAAGTGCTATGCAACAATTTCACAGCAATGAACTTCAAAAGTGAACACCACCTACACACACATCCTGGGGATCCTGATGCTGAACACAAAGCATCAACACGAGCTTTCGTTAAATAGTTGCTTTGGAATTTTCATTTGCATCATCTGGGATAATAATAAAGGAAGCACTCTCAAACATTCTGACCCTCTTCCCTTTTGCAGAGATCTCCATTCTTGGAGACTTCAATGTTCACCACCAGCTTTGGATTTCCTCTCCCTTCACTGACCATTCAGGTGAACTAGCCTACAACTTTGCTATCCTCCATGACCTAGTGCAATTGGTGCAACACCCTACTCGTATTCCTGACCGTCTTGGAGATACGCCCAACATTCTTGACCTTTTCCTGACCTCTAATCCTTCTGCTTATGCTGTCACCCTTTCATCTCCGTTGGGCTCCTCCGATCACAATCTCATATCTTTATCTTGTCCTATCGCTCCATTGCCTCCTCAGGATCCCCCTAAGCGAAGGTGCCTCTGGCGTTTTGCCTCTGCTAGTTGGGGGGACCTGAGGAGGTATTTTGCTGATTTTCCTTGGAATGACTGCTGCTTCCGTGTCAAAGACCCGTCTTTGTGTGCTGAGCGCATAACAGAGGTGATAGTGTCTGGCATGGAGGTGTACATTCCTCACTCTTTTTCTCGTCCTAAACCTTCTAAACCTTGGTTTAACACAGCTTGTTCTCGTGCTATACACGATAGAGAGGTGGCCCACAAAAGGTACTTAAGCCTTCCATCACCAGAATCTCATGCACTTTATATTTCTGCCCGGAACCATGCCAAGTCTGTTCTCCAACTAGCCAAAAACTCCTTCATTAACAGAAAATGTCTAAACCTTTCAAGATCTAACTCCCCTCGTGATTTCTGGCATCTAGCCAAAAACATCTCCAATAACTTTGCTTCTTCTTCTTCTTTCCCTCCTCTATTTCAACCAGATGGCACCACTGCTATCACATCTATTTCTAAAGCTGAACTCTTCGCTCAAACCTTTGCTAAAAACTCTATCTTGGACGATTCTGGGCTCCTCCACCCTCTGACTACTTCATGCAACGTATTAAAATTCTTCGCAATGATGTTTTCCATGCCCTCGCTGGCCTAAACCCTCGGAAGGCTTATGGACCTGATGGGGTCCCTCCTATTGTTCTCCGAAACTGTGCCTCCGTGCTTGCACCTTGCCTAGTCAAACTCTTTCAGCTCTGTCTTTCAACATCTACCTTTCCTTCTTGCTGGAAGTTTGTCTACATTCAACCTGTTCCTAAAAAGGGTGACCGTTCTAATCCCTCAAACTACCGTCCTATTGCTTTAATTTCCTGCCTATCTAAAGTTTTTGAATCTATCCTCAACAGGACGATTTTTAAACATCTATGACTTCACAACCTTCTATCTGATCGCCAGTATGGGTTCCGTCAAGGCCGCTCTACTGGTGATCTTCTGGCTTTCCTTACTGAGTCTTGGTCATCCTCTTTTAGAGATTTTGGTGAAACTTTTGCTGTTGCCTTGGACATATCAAAAGCTTTTAATAGAGTCTGGCACAAAGCTTTGATTTCCAAACTACCCTCCTACGGTTTCTATCCTTCTCTCTGTAACTTCATCTCAAGTTTCCTTTCTGACCGTTCTATTGCTGCTATGGTAGACGGTCACTGTTCTTCTCCTAAATCTATTAACAGTGGTGTTCCTCAGCGTTCTGTCCTGTCACCCACTCTCTTCTCATTATTCATTAATGATCTTCTAAACCAAACTTCTTGTCCTATCCACTCCTACGCTGATGATACCACCCTGCACTTTTCCACGTCTTTTCATAGACGTCCAACCCTTCAGGAGGTAAACATATCACGCAGGGAAGCCACAGAACGCTTGACTTTTGATCTTTCTAAAATTTCTGATTGGGGCAGAGCAAACTTGGTATTGTTCAATGCCTCAAAAACTCAATTCCTCCATCTATCAACTCGACACAACCTTCCACACAACTATCCCCTCTTCTTCAATGGCACTCAACTGTCCCCCTCTTCTACACTGAACAGCCTCGGTCTGTCCTTTACTTATAATCTGAACTGGAAACTTCACATCTCATTTCTAGCTAAAACAGCTTCTATGAAGTTAGGTATTCTGAGACGTCTCCGCCAGTTTTTCTCACCCCCCCCCCCAGCTGCTAACTCTGTACAAAGGCCTTATCCGTCCATGTATAGAGTATGCTTCACATGTCTGGGGGGTTCCACTCATACTGCTCTTCTAGACAGGGTGGAATCAAAAGCTTCTCGTCTCATCAACTCCTCTCCTCTAATTGACTGTCTTCAGCCTCTTTCTCACCGCCGCAGTGTTGCATATCTAGCTGTCTTCTACCGTTATTTTCATGCTAACTGCTCTTCTGATCTTGCTAACTGCATGCCTCCTCTCCTCTCACGGCCTCGCTGCACAAGACTTTCTTCTTTCTCTCACCCCTATTCTGTCCACCTCTCTAACGCAAGAGTTAACCAGTATTCTCAGTCATTCATCCCTTTCTCTGGTAAACTCTGGAACTCTCTGCCTGCTTCTGTATTTCCACCTTCCTATGACTTGAATTCCTTCAAGAGGGAGGTTTCAAGACACTTATTCATCTATTCTTGACCACTGCTTTGACCCTTTTATGGGACTGGCATTTCAGTGGGCATTTTCCTTATTAGATATTTGTTGGATTTGGTCAGTGTCCTTCCTACATAAAAAAAAAAGCTGTAATAATTCAAATGTTCCCGTACCAAATATAAACACTAGTCAGATGCACCAATAGCTCGCGCGCAGGGAAGGACAACGTCCAAAACATCCTAAAGATATTAGTTTTGAATTAAACACAGATCATGTTCCACAGGACTTTCTTCAAGCTGATCTACTTGAAGATGGAAAACGGCATCTCATATTTGCGACACCAATTCAGTTGCAACATCTGTCCAAATGTAAAGTTTGGTACATGGACGGAACTTTTAAAATTGTTCGTACCCCTTTTGTTCAACTTTTAAGTGTGCACAGTTTTATGAAGAAAGATGGAATTATGAAACAGGCTCCATTCTGCCTTGTCCTAATGTCAAGAAAAAAAAAAAAAAAGGACTTTGTAGCTGTTATAAGAAAAAATACTGAATTAACGTCAACAACTGTTTGTGAGGTTGTTTTGGATTTTGAAAGAGCACTATGATCACCAGTGCGAGTATGCATTCCCGAGGCTTCCCTGCATGGTTACTGATTTCACTAGGCCCAAGCAGTGTACAACAGAGTGAAGTAACTAGGTCTACAAAATGACTATATTAATCAACTCACTGTAATACAATTCATTCGGTAGTTAATGGCTACGTTAGTTTAGATTAGGTTAAGCTCTTACAATAATAACGATGCAAAAGGGTAGCCCCATTCAATTAACAGGATAGCAAAAACCAATTCTATAAACATGTACCTCTTAATTAGTATTCTACATGAAGATTCTAGTAGAAACCCTATGATCGTGAAATTAGTAAAACAAGAAAATGTATAGATACCAAAGGAAGCATGCTATCCAAAAGCAAATCAAACTCGATGACCTATGGATGAAATATGAGAAAAAAAAATCCATAACATCAGAATTTCTAAACCTATGCGCTGAACTGATGGATCATACTGAGGACTAAGTCTGTATTAAGTCAATGTATGCTGCATTTTATATATTTTATTGGTTGACAATACAGTTATATATTTTTTTATGCTTTTGTGTTATCTTTTAAAGTAGTTTTATTACTTTTATATTACGTGTTTTTAATTTTTTCACACAATATCAATTTTTATCTCCCCACTTGGTAGCTGGTATATAGCTGCCTTGTTTGGTACATACAGACCAAAAAGCAGTGGTACATAGGAGCCGGTACATAGCAGCCGATGGTACATAGCAGCTAGTATTCTGTTTAAGAGGGGGATGTAAATATTGTAGGCTTGTTAATATATTTCCAGGCTAATCTAAAACTTTTTTAAGTTATGGAAGATTGTGGAAGGTTCTAGAAGAGGGAAAGAGGAAGAGAAAGAGATAAATAAAGATTGTATCTGAGCTTTAATTTAAGGCTGTGGTGAGTGTTTTAAGGTCGTTTATTTATTTGGTTCCATTGGTTTGCCAGCGTGTTTCCAGCGTGATTTTGTGATTTGTAGGTGTTACTGAGTGTTCTGTAAGATGGGGAGAGGGAGGGAATAGTAAGAGAGAGAGAGAGAGGGAGAGAATATCATGTTTTTTCCATTGACAGTTTATTTCTTTCTCAGAAAGGGAACTTAAAATGAAGCTACAGAGAGAAGGATAGAAGCCGTAGGAGGATAGCAGTCATGTGTGTGTGTGTGTGTGTGTGTGTGTGTGTGAGATATGTGTATTATAGTAACGTAGCATGACAACATGTTTTCTATTTATATTGATGACTTTGTAGAGCACCTCTCCTTGGCGGAATGGAGCCTGAAGACAATAAAACAATAAACAGCAATAAAGGGTTGCGCCTAATACCGAAATGCAGTCAAAAACTGCCGAAATGCACCCCAAAACTACCGAAATGCACCCCAAAGCACTTAAGTCCAGCTAAAAACTACCGAAAGGTAGCAAAATCCATTTCGGTAGTTTCTGGTTGCATTTCGGTACTTTTGGGTTATATTTCGGTGCATTCCGGTATTAGGCAAAACCGAGGGACGCAGAATGTAAACACAAGATCAGGTCACGGTTATCCGCAGCTTTGTCTCTACCAGCCGTGGTGATTATACGAGCCAAACTTGCTTTTGTTTTCCTTTGATTTAGATGATAATTATCTTGATTATGAACAGCTGTGAATCACGAAGCCTCCATACATTTCTATTGTTTGGTTGTCCTTTGTGAATCATTGATATATGAAACATTAAGTATGCGCTGTGCTCTAGAGGGCGGGACTAAGATCATAGTTAGAATCTTTTAAACCTCCACTTACTAATATATTTTCCTTGGTGCATGAGAGAGATAAGTTAGGTCTTTTTTACTTGTTCCTTTATTTATTCTTATGGAAAGTTATGCCGTTTCAGAAGTTGTAAACGTGAACGAAATTGCTCATGATGGCAAGTGGTACTGCCACGTTATTGAGGACAATAAACACCCATTGGAAGAATGCAAGTTTCATCCTTCCAAGCAGCTGTCGTAGCTTCCATACTGGAGAGCCAGTGTCAACAGACATTCTGCAGGGTCGGTGGGTCTCAAGTCACCAGTACCAGCAGTTGGATCTGGAAGGTAAGTATAATGTAACCAGTTCATGCACCGTTAAACTTTTTACTATCTATACGGTACCTTTGTCTCTGTATATGTCTAGAGCCCTTTCCCGGCCATATTACTGGTCTATTCACATATATCTTTAGATACACCTAAAATTTAAGTATAAGCTGGGGTCTCAGAGGGGCGAAGCCTTCCAGTTAGGTTAGGTAATGCTAGGTTAGATTAGTGTCCTTAAGGTGTGATCCAGAGAGACAAAGTCCCCCGGTTAGGTTAAATAATGTTTTATATAAAAGTCTACGGCGACTAACTTTACCTAACATAATTTAACCTAACTGGGGCTTTGCTCCCTCGGATCCCTGTTTAAGAAAACTAATTTAACCTAGCCTTACCTAACCTTACCATGAGGGCGCTCTACCCCTCCTAAGGACCTCCTAAAGGATGGAGGCACTTCTCCCCCACCTTATATTTATGTTTTAGGTGTATCTAAAGTATATGCAAAGAATGGAAAAGAATAGACCAGTAATAAGGTTGGGAAAGGAATTACCAAACCTTGATGTATTACATTAATTGTTGCGCCCCTTACTGTAATGAGGGAAGTGATACAAACAAAAAATCGAGAAAACAGTGTTAGAAAGTCTCACTCCCTATCCAGCTGCACCCATACTTACCTCACTCCAGCACTGGTAGCTGAAATGAGGTAAGTGGCTGTACTTGGCATTTGTCTCAGAACTGTCAAGAGCTACTGTCTTGTTTGTGATTTACGTTAATAAGGCAAAATATGATGGAATTATTAGTATCATCACAATAAAACTTATAGTAAAACAATAATAAAATGCATCATTATATATTTATGTGTGTGTCATATGGATAAGTGAATGTCACTGATTGGTATTGTTTGTCTTGCAAGCTGTATTGTTTTCAATAATGTAGGATGGAAATAAAAATATATTATGTTACCTTGTTTGCTGATACTTTAGTAGAACTCTTAGGCTATGTGAGAGCTTGGTGGCAAACATTGCTTATCAGTATGGTACAACCTTATGTGACTCTTACAAGTATAAGAACTTAAGACTCACTGGACATCCTCTTCAGTGATTAATTTTGTTTGAAGGGAGTTAAAAGATAGTTTTTCTAAAATTACTTCCCTGTGTAAAGCTAACTTTATGTTAATGGGCATAGGCTCCATTTTTCCTCATTCCGTAGCTTCTTTCTCACTCCTGAAGATGAAGTAAGGTTCAGGCTATCACCCGAGTCACTATCACCCCATGACTGCTTGCTAAAAAAAAGGTTAAGTAAAGAAAGGTTAAATAAAGAGAGAACTATGTGAAAAGTGAGAAGGCATGGGGAAACCGACTAATACAAGGCAAGGCACTTGTCCATTCTCCCATTGGCTAGGAGGTGGTGACTCACCATAATCCTGCATACTGATTGGTCACAGCACCTCTCTCGGGTGCTTGCCTCGCTTCAGTATGGAATATCTTACTGTGCGTTTGTCCGTGGAAAAAAGTTGAATTTTTTATGTTAGATTTTTATTTTATTGCCTTATCCTTTGGACTTTCAGAATGTCATTTACTTCATAAGAGAGATTGAGTTGGAGTATTTAATGCATGCAACAACTTAATTTTGAGCCTTACCAGCAGGGGGGCTGCCACAATTAGATCCCAGGCTAATCCAGTAAGTGTGGTGTCAAGATTTTTCTTTCCTATTCTAGATTTTGCTGATATATCAGGTTTTAGTCCTGTTTCTGTTGTGACATAAACAGGTGAAAATATAAGATACTATCAATGCATTGATAATGTGTCAAACCCAAATGTTGTATGGAGCAGACTGAATCACTAAGATAAGTAGGTGTTATGTGAAAAAACATTGATTGAAAGTTTTCTTTAAAAAAATTGTTGAGAACCCACCACCTACACTGCTGCCCACTGTCATCCAGCCTCTTACCATAGCAGGGAGCAACTCATACAGAGGCAGTAGTAGTCAGGACAGCACTCAGTCCATTACTAGCCACCACGATGCAGATAAAAGCAACTTGAAGGGCTCTGCATAGTAGTGGAGTGCAAGGCAAGAAGGACATGCAAAATCTAACACAGCACAGCACAGCTGGAAATTTCACTGCCAGAGAACAGGACATGGTTATCTTGTGGTTTGCGGTTCACAACAGGCACCAGTCCCACACCAGTACTACACACCAACACACAGGATGCGAGGCTGAGGACATGCATGCAATGTGAACACAATCAAGGAGGCATGACACGATTCGCAGTGCTACACAGAGGTAGCATGGAGCTAGACACAGTGGAGAGTACGACTCAGCCTCCAGCGAGGCTTTTTAACACCTCAGATCATCATTGGTTGGTTGTCACTTGCAGGCACAGCAGCCAATCAGTGGCATCTACTCTAAAGATCATCTGAAGTTTACTTTCTCACTCGTCTGTAGCAACTCTACTATTCAAATTAACACTGCAGTCACACAGCCACTACAATCACTTTCCTGCTGCCATAATATTTATTGAATCATATGTTATTTGTTTATTTCATTCAAACAGAGAACTTTGCATCTTCTAAGCTGGTGCTCGATGAGCTTCCCCCAAAGGAGGCCAAGGTTGTGGTGTGTGGTGGGGGCATGGTGGGAACCTCTGTCCTTTATCACCTGGCTATGCTGGGCTGGGGCAAGGATGTTGTCATGCTTGAGCAAGGAAGGTAATCATTATTGCTTCCTGCTTCTTTCACTCATGTATTCTTGCATGTATAGTTGATGCAGCCATGAATTTTTTTTTTTTTTTTTTTTGTAGTAGAGCACTCCAAAGTGTGATGGTGGTATTAGTATACAGTTTGTCTTATTAGTATTACAATATTGCCAGGATACACCAAACACACACTGATGAGATCTTGCAAAACACAGTACAGTACAGTAGTTATCTCAAGAAAAATCAGAACATGTGACTGTCTCATGCTCTCCAACATAGTAAAAGTATCAGAAACCTTTATTAGAGTCTGAAAGTAACACTGGTGCAACAGTTTAGAATGCAGGCTGTGATTAAAGTTAAACATAGAAAGCATGATGGAATAATCATTATGGGTAATTGTTAAGAAATGGTTAATATTGTCATTACAGAAATGATGGTGTACTTGGATGAAGGTTATATTTCATATATATATATATATATATATATATATATATATATATATATATATATATATATATATATATATATATATATATATATATATATATATATATATATATATATATATATATATATATATATATATATATATATATATATATATATATATATATATATTTATTAATTTTTTATTTACCTAATTTTTTTTGTATCAGGCTTATTCTCTTTGATGTGGAAGACATGAATCAGTGTAATGTGTTGAGCATTGACATGAAATATATCAAGACAGGCTTGTTCAACTTTCTCAGGATTGGTGGAGCTTCCTCCTGGAGAGGTTCTGGGTTCCTTGGAGGGGTAAAACTCACTGGACCAGAAATGAAAATTTTGTGTAAAAGCAAAGCTCTTGCCAAAGAATTGTCAGATGCTGGACATGACACGGGCTGGAAGCAGTGTGGGGGACTGCACTTGGCTCGCACCCGAGACAGAATTACACATTTTCGCAAGATGAGAGCAATTGCAGAGTGAGTTGTATGAATTTTATTTAGTTTTTCATGTATCATAGTTAAACATGCTATGTATTGCATTAGGAAGCAGATGTATATACCTTGGATTGTAGCATTACTTAGATCATGTATGTATTGAAACTGCTAGTGAGTGAATAAATAGTAGTTATTTAAGGAATGAAATTTCAGAGCAAATGGAACAGAATGCTATATACTTTCTCCTGAAGAAACTGCCAAAAAGTGTGATATCATAAACACCTCAGACTTGGTAGGATCGTTCTGGGTTCCCAATGATGGTGTGTGCGACCCTTACAAGCTCACCTTCACTCTTCTCAAGCTGGCTTTAGAGCAAGGTAAAGTGCTACAAACAGTTGATAGCTTGGGTTAGTCATAAGTTTACATTGTCAACTTTCAATATGGATGGCAAACATACCAAGTAGATAAAATGATTATGAACCATTATCAGTGCTTGGGGCCTTGGTAATGTTTCTGATATTCTCTCCGTAAGTACTACATAAACTAATGTGACATTTCTCACTTTTCTTATCAGTGGTTGATTCTCATTTGCCAGGCAGTTCATTAAGTTATTATGTTGAATTTGTTTCCTTTCTGTAATTAAATTGTAACTTTATGGCTTGTCAGAAAAGAAAACTATTGATTGTAATGAATCTTATTAATTTTTCTAAACTGTCAAATATTTTTCATTACAGGTGCGCATGTTGTGGATGAGTGCCACCTGTCTCGGATACTGGTTCAGAATGAGCGAGTGGTGGCAGTAGAAACCAGCAAGGGCATGATAGAATGTGACTACATTGTCAATACAGGTGGTCTCTGGGCTCGGAATATTGGCCAGATGTCTGAGCCTCAGGTCAAGGTGCCTGTCCATCCTGCAGAACACTACTTCCTCTATACTCAGAAGCTGGATGGAATTGATCCTATGATGCCTGGTATGAACTTTAAGTACTGAGGTGTTTTTTCTGCTTATGTACTTGTATTGGGAATTCTTTCAGAGGTATATCCATGTTAATACAGTATTTTTTATGAGGATAATGTGTCAGAAATTTATTGATGCATGTATACTCACAGCTCTGAGGGATCCAGATGGCAACATATACATCAGGGAGTTCAATGAAGGATTTCTCTGTGGTGGTTTTGAGAAGTGGGCTAAACCATCATTTGAGAAAGAATTACCAGGTACTACATTCCTTCCTCTGCTGGAGCATGCGGCTCACTAATATGCTTTTTGATGAGCTCAGATAAGGCACAGACACTTAGTTCTGCTAACAACATAAAGAAAACTTTGCAGTGAATGCCTTGTAGACTTTTTTTCCTAAATATTGAAAATGTGTGAACAGTTTTTGTAACAACTGTTTGCAGAAATCTTGTGAACTGAAGGCAGTATTAGTTTGTGCATTGTTTGAAATTCATTAGCTTTATAGTTTTTAACTTTTGTAGCCAAACCTAAGTTGAGTTATCTCTTCAGTCTTATAGAAGTATGCTGTATTTAAAAAATATCTGAAAATCTGTGGAAATATTGGTGAAAATATGGGAAAATATTTTAAGTTTGTCACAAACTCTAACTTCCTTTACATTTAGTTGCATTTAGCTATCATCAGTATCTTGGTTCATCATATATAAAGTGCTGTTATCTCAGTACTTCCATTGATTAACAAAAAAATTAAATGACTAGGAAGTTATAATACAACATGAACAGGTCCTCTTCAAGACCGAGAGTTGCTGGAGGATTGGGACCATTTCTTTGTCATGCTGAAGGAAATGCTGTTTCGTGTCCCTGTGATGAAGAAGGCAGTTCTTGGCTGCCTCTATAATACCTCTTGTGCATTCTCTGCTGATCACAGGTGGATTCTAGGGATGGTACCAGAAGTAAGTTACTGACAACCTTGTTTATTGTTTGTCTCCTTTGATTTTCTTGTTTTTCAATATTATTGTACATTACTGTGAATACCAGTTGTTATAATAGCTGTGTGGTTTGTGTGTATTCTCACCAGAATTATAACACTTGTAGAAGCCTGGAATTGGTTCAGTGCACATGCTGCAGGAGTATGGCACTTGCATTTACCTTTTACATGGAAATGACTAAAGGAGGTATGATGTGGCATGAATGAAATCTGTGTAGACGGGTAATTATGGGAATATTTTTATTATTATGATCCATTATAGGAGACTTCTCAAAAGGAAGTGAGGCATTTGAGATGAAAAGGAGGAATTTATATGATAATGCATTATATTGTGTTTGCAGCTGACAAACTACTTTGTGGTTGGTGGACTGAGGAGTGGAGGCAGCAGTGCAGCAGGAGGTATTGGCTCCATGATTGCTGAGTGGATCGTCAGTGGGACGCCAAACATGGATGCATATGACCTGGATATCTTGCGTTTCCTACCAGCACACAACAATGGAAGATTTTTATTGGATCGTGTACGAGAAGTTCCAGGTGAGACAGTGTCTCACTCCGTAAATTGATGGTTAATTTATTAATTTGTGCACCGTGACTTTATCATCATCATCAACAACAACATCCCTCAGCTTGCATCACTGGCCAACTCTTTTTAAGTTATTGGCATTTAGAAATATCTCTGTAAATCAGTTTAAGCATAATATAATAGTTTTTAGATTCTT
The DNA here is from genome assembly GCF_035594125.1 of Scylla paramamosain. Taxonomy (NCBI): domain Eukaryota; kingdom Metazoa; phylum Arthropoda; class Malacostraca; order Decapoda; family Portunidae; genus Scylla; species Scylla paramamosain. The sequence continues at coordinate 11,355,774 of NC_087164.1, forward strand.
TTGGATCATCACTTTTCTTCAATTTATAAACCAGAATTTCATGTGCCACATATTGTAAAATATGAAACATGAAAACATATTTTTCATGTTTTACAGTATATTCCTGTAATCAAAGCAGAAAATTATTTATGCTTTTTTTCTTTATTATAATTTTGTAATATCTTTCAGGAATCCACTACAGTATTGCATATCCCTTTTCTGACTTCACGACTGGAAGATGTTTACGTATGTCACCAATATTTCCTCGACTGAAGGCTGCAGGTGCTGTGTTTGGGCAAGTGATGGGCTATGAACGGCCAAGTTACTTCACTCATAGATCTGATGGAGATTCAGCTGGTAAGATCATTATTGGAGGTTTCATCAGCTAAATGCATTGAGAGGAAGCTATTCACTCATATCCTTTTGTGCTCAGTAAGGAATGTAGTGACATATATTGTAAATCCCCTTGGCTTGTGACTGCTGTAAAAAAATTAAACAATGGATGGGATGCAAGACTGAATTAATTTCCAGATTATGAGAGTACCTTCAACAATGAGGCATCAATCCCCTTTCAAATTGCTACAACAAAAACATGGACCAAGCCACAATGGTTTGATCATGCTGCAAAGGAGTATGCTGCCTGCAGGGAAGGAGTTGCCCTTCTGGATTACTCTTCATTTGCAAAGTTTGATGTGTGGGTAAGTGTTCCATATTTTCTTTGTAGTCTTCATGGCCTTTTTTTTAAAATATTTACTGATGTTTTGGTGGTTGCTATCATAGTAAAACTGGACATTCCCTGGAAAGGAGTAAGATTCATGGTGATATGATAAAAGTATTTGAATAAGTTCAGACTCAACATTGATATAGATGAAAGTGTTTATGAGGGGTTTGGTATTGGTGCCTGTGCAAGTGGTGTAAAGTATGGAATGGTGGCATGATTGAAAATGAACACTCTGAGATAATTTAGCCACATGAAAAGGATTTAGAGAGAGTAGTTTGTCAAATAATAATATGAATGAAGCTAAGATAGTTTAGCCATATTGAAAAGATTTAGACGGATGGGCTTGTAAAGAAGGTGTGTATGAATGAAGCTGAGATAGTTTAGCCAAGTTCAAGAAAATTTAAAGATGGGCTTGTAAAGAAAGTGTATGTGAATGAAATTGAAGGTGTTAATTGGAGAAGGCCACTTGGAAGAATAAGGTAAAGGAATACATGTGTGAAAGGAGTGTTAGTAGAGGCCAAGCACTTGAACAAACAAGAGTGGGTGGAGGCTCATCTGCTGTGGTCACCCAACTATATATTGTTTCATATCACAAATTTATAGATGAGGATGATAGGTTGAAATGGGTATGTTTTGTACAGGGACTACCACATGCAGATGTGACAACTTCTTGCAGCTTCCCTTATATCCGTATGTTCTTGTATATTGAAGGAGACCAGTGCATAGCAATAGCTTATGAAACAAGTGATCACTTTCATTGGTAGTGAAGTACAGCTACAACTTGATTTTTATAGTATCAGATGTAGAATGTAATGCCATGACTCCCATGAAAGACTAATTGCTGTTTACTTTTCTCAGTCTAAAGGTAATGAAGTAGTGCAAGCCCTGCAGTATCTGTGCAGCAATGATCTGGACATCCCTGTTGGCAACATTATACATACTGGAATGCAGAATTCTTATGGTGGCTATGAAAATGACTGTTCACTGGCTCGTACTGCCCCAAACCAGTAAGTCTGACTGCATGCTGGATTTGAAACTGTAACCTGTACTTGTTTACCTTTGTGGGCCTTTTTTTTTTTTTTTTTTTTTTTTATATACAAATTTTGTTGCCCTTAGCTGATGTCCTTGCATAAAAAAAAAGTGGATCTTTGTCCAATTTTGAACCTTGTCTGCTGTTTCAAATTATCTTTTCTTTTAAACTTCCTCTCCAATGATAATTTGACCCTTTCATCTACTAATTAAAGTGAAATATATTTTACACTTCATTCTTGTTAGATATATGTTACAATTGATTAATCCTTCTCAGATATTTTGGTAATGGTTGGGTGTGTTTGTTGCAGCTACATGATGATAGCACCCAGCATTCAGCAGACACGCTGCAGCACCTGGCTCAAGAGGAACCTCCCATCAGATGGCTCCGTGGTCATGAGTGACGTCACCTCTATGTACACTGCCATATGCCTCATGGGTAAATTTGCTCATTGTTAGTGGGAAAGAATTGAAGTTACAGATAAATAAATCAATAAAAACTAAAGAGTTTTTGTCCCTGTGCCAGTCACAAACAATGATCATCAACACTAAGTCTCATTTAGAAAATTATTGACACTTGTATTCATATTATCACAATTTGTTTATATATTATATGTATATTGAATACATATTTGGTTACTAACGAAAGATATCTAAAATTTCAGATGTTTGACCTATAACAGTGGTCAGCATTGCTAATAGCCCTTTGATCTGACAGGTCCATTGGCACGGAACGTACTCTCTGAATTGACGGATGAAGATCTCTCACCCAAGGCGTTCCCTTTCTTCTCCTTCAAGGAGATGGATGTCGGTCTTGCTAATGGAATTCGTGCCATGAATATCACTCACACAGGGGAACTAGGATGGGTATTATACATCCCAAATGAGGTACTGCCTTGTTTTGTCTATATGTCCATTAGTGTAAATCTCAGTTTAGACATATTTGATTTCCCTCCAGAAATTTTAGTTGATACTATATTCCTCCCAGAAATTCCCTCCAAAGTGTTGTTTGCAGTAAGAAAGTTACCTCTGCTTAACTGTGCACATAACTCTTCTATCACTCCATCATGTTATTTACTTCCATATCTGCTTCTCTTCCCACATGACTGTCACAAGGACAATATTTTTCGTGTAATGAAGTTACTGTTACTATTGTTATGCTTTCTGAAACAAACATATTGTATTTATGATGAAACATATTCTACAAAACAGGATATTTATTTTTCCAGTATGCAGTACATGTGTATGAGAACTTAGTATCTGTGGGCAAAAATTACAACATGCTTCATGCTGGTTATTATGCCATGCGCTCCCTAAGAATAGAGAAGTTCTATGCCTTCTGGGGCCAAGACCTGGACTCCACCACAACACCCCTAGAGTGTGGGCGAGGCTTCAGAGTTAAGCTGAATGTAAATGTTGCACTGTTATGTCTAGTAACACCTTGTGTTAATTCTATGATTAGTACCTTGGCTGTCATTCTCATTTGTGTGTTTTTTATTGTGTAATTTTTTAAAGAGTATTGTATTTTGTTAAATCTTAAAGTAATTAATATTTAGAATTTTTTTTAGTGTATTACATCTGTAGAAATGAGAGTTGCATAAAGGAAAACATGTTAATGTCTTCTGAATTCACTGAATCTATCTTGAGAACTACATCAGTGGCAGCTGTTTACTGATCACCACAAACTGTTTTTGAAAGTAGTGAACATAATTGATACATTTCATTCCACAGAAAGATATAGATTTCATTGGCCGAGAGGCTTTGGAACAGCAGAAGAAGGAAGGTGTGAAAAGACTGTACGTGCATCTGCAGTTGGAAGACCACAATCCTGAGGTGGACCCTTGGGCATGGGGTGGAGAGCCTATTTATAGGGATGGTGTGTTTGTTGGTGTCACCACAACCACTGGCTATGGCTTTACACTCAACAACTTGGTGAGCTGTGTGTTGTTATCATTCTTATACGCATCCTCCCATTTTCTTTGTTCATTGAGTGGTCACCTGCTGCTACATATTCATTACTGCTTAGTATATTTAATACAACAAGTGCTGTCAATATATCTGATAATCATCATCATTATACATACATACATACATACATACATATATCAAGGCTGTCCCTCCTGATCATTATAAAAGGTAAAGAAGCAGACCCTTAGAGCCTCATCAACAACTGCTGTATGTAGCAAACTGATGTTGCTAAATGAATAATAAATGAAGCATAAAATCAGTAAAACTAAAATGACCACTGTGAATTACATATACCAAATGACTCTTGTTATATAATGACTTCAATTTGCTAAAAGCCTTTTCTGTAATGTACCAAACTGGTCTTCCTCCTTAAATCCTTCATTATATAGACAGTTTACTGTATTTTCTTTACGTATTTTTGTGCAAATAATGATAATTTATTCCTTTCCAGATTTGCCTGGGCTTTGTAAGGAACTATGATAAGAATGGCAATATGGATTATGTGACTCCTGAATACATAATGGCTGGAGACTATGAAGTGGATATTGCTGGTGTACGATATTCTGCCAGTGTCAGTCTGCGGTCACCTTCATTACCCTCCAAGTTCCCAGAGCCACAGGGTAACCGTTACTTGGCAACACAGACATAATTGCTGCTACTCCTGGAATGAAGGAAACTAACTTCCAGGATAACAACCTAAGGAAAGGATCAATGACAAGAGATAAAAACAGGTGCTTAAGAACCTCCTGTTGAGGCTTTCAAGGCTGTGTGTCTATATATATATATATTTACAACTGCTTCCTATTCACCTCTGTCATATTCTTTCACACGTTCTTGCTTCTCTAGCATCTCTCTTGAATGTGACAAACTCTTCACTCTTCATCCTTCCCATTGATGGTCTTCCCTCCAGCTTTACACATCTAGCGTCAAACTTATCTTAACATATTGCTTCTTTTTTCTATTCTCTCCACAAGCCAAAACCATCACGGCACTTCCTGCATTGTTCAAACAATGTACATGCTAATGTATATTACAAGGCACATTTCCTGATAGAGCTTCAACAAATACTCATATGTAGGTAGATAAAACTATGCTAGTCAGTATACAATAGAATAACATCCAGTGTGAACAAGTAATGTAACTTGGCAATGGCAAACTATATAACAATCATTTGAGGCAGAAGAGGCATGAAAGATGTCCCATTTGTGATTAAGATAGTAATCTGGATGCAGGTGTTTTGTTCATCTTGATCTGTCTTTTGTCAGGTAATATGTGATGATTCAAAGGGTAGTATAATGCAAGTATTACAATTAGTTTTTGCAATACCAGAATTGCCCCTCGTGTAAAGTAACTGCTTCAGTACTCAAAGAATGTAAGCAATATATACTGTGAGGATGCATTAAAAAAAATGAGTGTTAGATTTTTTTTTTTTTTTTTTTTTTTTTTTTTTGGAGAGCATGTATTGCTATGAGCACTTTAGGTTGAATTAAGCTTTTGTGCAGTACATTCAAAGTAATCATCCTGATCACACATATCCAGTTGAACAACGTTGCTTGTTAGATCTAACGCAGGACTTCAGGCACAGTGCACAGTGAGGCATGTGGCAGTGTGTTACTGAACACTATCCACAAGATCAGGTTTGAAAAAGGATAATGAAAGGAACCTGCACAGAGTGAAGCCCCAAAAAGGTTGTGAAGGATTTGGTATCACTGATGTGACTGATATTTTACACTGCAACTTCAGGGTCATTTGATGTGTGCCCTTAGTGAATATTGCTTGCATATTGCTTTTAGTCCTTAATAATTGTTACCTTTGGTACTGTTGGTTTTGTTTACAAGAGTCGGCTGTTCAGATCTGCAGGTAGGGCATTTCATTGCCTTTCTGGTAAGGTGACAAAAATGTATCTAAAGGTACAATAGGTGCATACATTTTGTTTTATACTTATTGGAGCAACATTGCCACAAGCAGCTTGGAAATTAAACAACAGGATCTACAACGATCCTCTATGTGATTTACAAATATTTTGTGTACTTTAAAACACTTTGTTATATAAGCAGTCTTAAATATTTTAATGTATATAATATGTAAATAGAGTTTTCTTATTTAAATGTGTTTATATCTTGCTATTTCCGAGATGAGATACACAGTATATCTTACTATTTATTCAGCTCTGCTGTTTGGGCTGCTGCATTAATCTTATGTTGCACAGGTGTGTGTGTGTGTGTGTGTGTGTCTCAATATAATATATATATATATATATATATATATATATATATATATATATATATATATATATATATATATATAGAGAGAGAGAGAGAGAGAGAGAGAGAGAGAGAGAGAGAGAGAGAGAGAGAGAGAGAGAGAGAGAGAGAGAGAGAGAGAGAGAGACACGGGTTTCCTCATCACATTGTATTAAAAATTTGTCATGGTCTAGGATTGTGTCAGATGCGCGTATGTTATTACTTCCCACGAACTTCATGAAATGCATGAGCAATGCAAAGAATCCCCATCAACATAGCCTTTCCTTATCGCTGCACGGGCCAGCCAGCCGTAGCTAGTCTGAGAGCCAGCAGTCGCAGTATATAATCACCAGTGCGAAAGAGAAAAAGAAGCAGAGGATGCACCACCCCATGATATCCAGTTCAATGGCTGCCTTTTTCCTTCGGGCGCGAAGCTCTGTGTTGGGCCTCCATGGTTTAGGTGGCGGCTCCTTTCGGGCCTTCTTGCCCTCATCCTTGCCTTTCTCAAGTTCTTTCCCAAGGTTGTCTGACGTGCTTTTCGTCTCGGCCATTTGTTTGGCTTGAAATATAAATAAATTGGTAGCTGGAAGTAGAAAGCAACGAGGGTAGCTAAGTAAACGACAGTTTCCCGAAAATCTACGTAAAATATAAACTTGGGCGAGGGCCGTCTAGCCACGTGGAGAACACACCAGTTTCATAGAACACAAGTTTCCTGCGTGCTGGTGTAGCGAGTAAAATGAGATGGCGGTTTACTAATTTTATTTTGAGCCTTTAATCTGCTACACCATCCCTTGTCCTTCTCACTGGCGCCTGAGACCAAGTGCACATATGGTACAGCAAAGAGCAAAAAACAGATTAAGAAACGTGCGAGATAAACGGTGATGTAAGGCGTAACATTAGATTACCTCATCGCCGCAGCTAAGCGGCGGGGTATTTAAGTGCCTTTAAATGGGTATTTAAACTTATGCGTCAGACAGCGCGGAGAAACTTGGAGCTTATGGAGGAATGAATAAGATTGCTGGTGAATTAATATATACAAGAAAAAATAGGGGTCGTAACAGAGACAAACATGCAATTTAACTTTCATTGGCCATTAGTACTCAGAGAGAGAGAGAGAGAGAGAGAGAATCGAGCTTGGATGAACCGTGATTCGTTGCTTCACTCGCATGATTTAATGTTCTTATGCTCTCCTCCATCTCACTCTTCAGGAACATACTCAAAGTGCATCTACAGCTTTACCGAAGCTCGCTGGTTTGTTATCTAATGCACAAAAGAATTACTTAAAAAAAATATCGCATAATGAGTTCTCCTTTTCTCACACATCATTTGCAGGGATAAGGATTGAAGTTGTCCAATTAAAAGAAATCGAACCTTTATCTCGCCCCATTACTCCAAGTCAGGGTCCGTGTTCTGAAGCGCTTTGGGTTCTCGTGAGTATTTTCATAAGCCACAGAGAAGACAAGTTGAGTTATGTGTCATTATTAATCTATTACTAGAATCATGAAAACCGTCTTGAAAACTCCCTTTTAAACGTAATCGAGATAAGGCTCCGAAACGTTTGGAAATATGATTCAGTGTCGCTACTTTTCGAGACTCCACTGAACAAGCATCGCTTGCTCCAGTATCACAAAAAGAGATGGTCCCGATATGGCTCACGTAATGGGAACGCATGTATTTGTGGCACACGATTCTAAGTTTGGATATGCGGAGGTGACAGAGAACCTGACTTTTCCTCCGTGACTGTCAGAGAGAGAGAGAGAGAGAGAGAGAGAGAGACTCACACACAGGCTGGGGACGACCCTTTGCCTGGCTTGTGCCGCGCTGTCAAACGGCCCCCGCACGATCTTCCAATGAAATAAATACACCCATTAGACTCCTCTGACATCTATATAACGCCTCATTCACACCTTGCTTGGAAAATCAGGCTTAACTTTATTCACAAAGAAGCGCTAGAATGAGGAACAAGGGCGACTGTGCAGGAGGCGAGCGGGAAAACGTATCTTACCACACACGTCCCTCCTTCAGGCTGGGCCAAGTGCTTCCATAGTTCCCCTTGCCTGAGGTGTGTGTCGTTCCTCCGGTGCTCAGTGCTCAGATTTTGTGGATATTGTGGATATTGACAAGTTCAATCAGTGTTTATCCCTCGGACTGGCTGTATGGTGAGCTGTTAGATCACCAGCGTAAGGTAAGCGAGCCGAGGACGTGAGTATACGTCTGTTAAATGCCTATTGAATGAATTGGTCATTTAATTTGCCCACATTAGTGAACTTTAAAGTTGACCATTACTATTAATAGTCTTAAAAGGAGATTAATATGATTGCAGGGGGTTTAAACACGGTCATTCATCACGTTCAGGAGGGTTTTCATGAATAAATAACGATTGAAATATTACTTTATTGTATTGCTCTACGTTTCCCACTCACGTTTGCAGGTATACACGTTCACTGTGACACAATACACACGTTTTAAACTAATGCTTCGGTATAGGAGGGGAATTATGGAAGGGAATGTTCTAAACCACTTGTATGAGTCCTCGTATGGAGCATCTAAATGAGGAATAGCGTGGGGAGCGTGCTGGTAACCAAGGCATTTGTGCGTAAGGGAGGGAGGGAGGGAGAGAGACTAGAGAGATGATAGGAGGAGGTGAGGAACAAGGAGAAAGACATTCTGGCTTCCTCGTGGTCGTAGAATAGGCGGGAAGGATGGAAAAGAGAGAGAAAAAAGTCGATAAATCATGTAGCGAGGCACACCACAGCTGACCAAACCCCGCCCTCTCTCCTCTCGCCTCTCCTCTCACTCTCTCCTCGCCGCCCGCCTCCTTCACCCGCCCTCCCCTCACCCCGCCACTACTTCTCCTCCAACTGTCAACACACTCCTGTCAGACTCCTAAGTGTCCACGCCTGCCTCTCCATCACCTGATTTCGGAAGGTTAGGCTACTCCACCTCACGTTTTCCCTCTTGTATGTTAGTGGTGTTTTGATGCGTGGTGGTAAATGACGCTACCTTGCTTGAGATTTGCTGTGTGTTCGCGGGCTGTCATATGGTACGTAATATAAACATTTACATTGAACCATATGATAGCCTAAGATGTCATACTGATTTTTTTTTTCTTTTTTAAGTAAGCAGATCAAGTTTGGTACGTATTCTGAAACAATTTGCTTTCTCACCAGGACTATTTTCTGGGGCCTTACAGTATGTTCTTATAGTAGTTCTTGTAGTTCTTATAGTAGTTCTCAAGAGTGTTTCTCATGATGATAATGGAGGTATCTTGTTAATCTGTCATTAGAACCATACAAAAAAAAAAAAAAAAAACTCAGAAAACCGTGTAACCAACTAGAGCCTTTCGAATTAAGTGGAGATGAGGCGCGGAATATGGTCCAAAGACTGCATTCTCTAACTCGTTCGCATCTTACTCCTACTTTTACAAGGCTTGAGTGTAAGTTACAGGGATTTTTCAAGGTTACATGATCCTAGCAATAGTTAAGCAAACATTCTGCGTCATTATTTGGGGCAAACACATGTGAACTGGACCAATAATGCTGTAGCTCTAGAAAATAGTCTTGATGAGAGAACTAACATGTTTTGCACCATTATAAAGGAAAAACACATAGAAATCAGATTAATCATCCCTGTGGCCCTTGGAAACAGTCCTGACGAAAGAACGAAGGCTTTCAACATACAGGATTACTTTATAGACTCTTCTATAGTGGGAATTTTTGTAATTTTCTTTTGCACGAGAATTAGGACAGCTTTTTAAAGGACTCTCATGGCAGATTAAATTCCCAGATACACAGGGAACCCAAAGAGGAGAACAGGAACATAACCTCCTCTGGGGACGTGTTTTGAAATGCTTTGTTCTCTGATGACTTGGTAAACACTTATCAGTGTCTCTGGGATAATTAGCCTCTTGAAGCATCGTGAAGTTATGTAGGATGCTGAGTAAGTGTTTCATATGAGTCTCTCGCACTTGTCTCTCGAGTACGCAAGAGTTCTGAAATCATAATTGCTACTTTCTTGATAGAGCATTGGGGTGTATGTCAGTGGAGGTTCTGTTTGTGACGAGCTCTGCGGTTTGGGTTCGATGTAGTGGAGCTGGTTCGGGTTTCAGGTTCGGGTGTGGATGAACCCGCTGGCGTTTGTTGTTTTGGTTAAGTTTTTAGGGAGGAGAGAATTAGAACCTGTTAAAAGGAGTTGTGACGAGACGCCGACACGTTTCAGAAGACGTTTCAGGAGTAACTCAACGAGACTGGTTTCGATTCGAGTCACCAGCGAAAATAAATGATAAATGAATTACAGAGTGTAAACCGAATGTTCGTAGTGGTTGACAGTTAGAAATGAAGCAAATTAGGTACTTATGAACTGTTCGAACTAATGAATTATAAAATGGTACCGAAACACGTAGCTACCAGGAATGGTAGAAAATGAAGTTACGAAAGAAGTGATAAAACAACAAGAATCACCACTACAACAATTACTACCACCACCCCCACCACCACTACCACACTACTAACACCAGCACTAACACCACCACCATCATCATTAATATTACAGTCGTTGTTGCTACTACATTAATTATATAACCACTACCCCTACAATAACTACTATTCCCACTACCACAGACCAGCTACGGTATTGGAGATGGCTACCCGTTCATTATACATGAGCATAGTAGCGGCGGTCAACAATAGCCCTGATGAATAATGATGGCTCCTGTACTTGAGAATATGTGACACATCAGCCAGTCGTATTCACCTGCCTGCTCTTCTTACTGAGGCCAGACTTATATTCGTGTTTGTTGCGGCGGCGGGCTGCCTATCGGCTATCCTGTCACACAACAAGAACTAGCTACTACTACTACTACTACTACTACTCCTACTACTACTACTACTACTACTACTACTACTACTACTACTACTACTACTACTACTACTACTGCTACATTTTTCCTTTTTTTTTCTTTTAGGTTAATCTTACTAACGACACCATTTCATATACAGTAGCGAAACTTATGTGTGGCTTTTTCGTAAATGTAAAAATCTTTTAAGACACGAGTCTGATATGGCTGTAATAGCTTCCAGAATGTGCTTATATTTTTTCTAACTCCAGCAAGCTCTGCACCACTCCATCAGCTGAGCCCAAACTGACGTAGTGTGCTGTCCTAGGCAAGGAATGTACGGGGATTGAAGGAAAACTGGATAGAAATACTTACATGTGCTGACCCAGGCAAGGAGTATACAGTAATAAAAAAAAAAAAAAAAAAAACACTGGATGATAACAGAAACGGAGACAGGAACGTATGTAGTTCAGATCCGGTGTACTGAAACTAGTTAAACCCATCCACCCATTCATCCACACACACACACACACACACACACGATCAAAGGAGCTTCTCTGTACCACCAGACACCACCATTAATAACACCAGCGCTCCCGAGAGGACAAGAGCAATTACTAAGGTATGACTGTCGGCCCACACGCGGCTTCCAGAAGTCATCCACAGTGTGTTTCCTCCCATCCATTACAAACTAACGAGATAGGTACTGGTGCACTCACACCTATGCTGCCATTAATCATTCAGCCACACTACTGCTGCTCAGACACCAATGCGGACTGACGCGGCTAAGTTTGTGTGAATTAAAAAGCTACTTGAATGGTCGGTTGGTTGGCTGGTTTTATAAGTCGGCTTATCTTGAGAACTTGATTTTTTTTCCTTCTCTCGTCGAATTTCTTCCGTTTTATTTATTTTATTTTATTTTATTTTATTTTATTTTTTTGTCTTTTCTCTCTGCCTCACGTTTTTTTGAATGAAAGACTTACTTATTTCCTTGTATTTTTGTGTGTGAATTTAAGTCCCGCCTGTGATTGAAAGTCCTCTAGTTCCTCTTCATGTTACGCATTGAAAAGAAGCAACAATTAAAAGGCTTTGCTATTATTATTAATTTTTTCAAGCCGCTTTGAAACCCGTACTTGTTTCCGTCTTTCCAATTAGGAATAACTTTTGTTTTGGAAAATATATATACTACGTGGTTTTTGGAGTTCTCATCTCTCTCTCTCTCTCTCTCTCTCTCTCTCTCTCTCTCTCTCTCTCTCTCTCTCTCTCTCTCTCTCCATCAGTTTCTAAGGGTGTTTTTACTGTTTTTGTGACAGATTAACAAGATATCTACAACCTTCTTGGTTGTAGATATCTTATATCTATCAAGATATGTATCAAGAAACCTTCTTGAGAACCCTTCTTTTCACCTCTGTGGCTTTTGAAAATCATCGTGGTGAGAGAGCAAAACGTTTCAGAATACGGGCCTTTGTTCTCTCATGACAACTTTCAAAGACTACAGAGATGAACAATTCGGATACTTGTCCTCCTCACGGTACACAGAGAATTCTTAAAACCCCCAATAACGTCCATTACAGGATATTTTGAGGGATGGATTTCAGGCAGAGAGAGAGAGAGAGAGAGAGAGAGAGAGAGAGAGAGAGAGAGAGAGAGAGAGAGAGAGAGAGAGAGACAGCTACGTGTCGCCTGAGGTATTGAAGCATAACTCTCAAAGATGATATTCACGAGGGGGACGAATTTGAGAGATTAAAGAAGTTCCTAAGATTAATGAGGGTTAAAACTCCTGACGGTGCCTCTGCCTTGACTAGAAAGAGAGAGAGAGAGAGAGAGAGAGAGAGAGAGAGAGAGAGAGAGAGAGAGAGAGAGAGAGAGAGAGAGAGAGAGAGAGAGAGAGAGAGAGAGAGAATCATGAGGAGAGGAAGGGACGAGAATGGGGTGGAATTAATGCTGGTATAGGGAGGAAAATGATGTGGAAGAGAGTGGTGGATGGCGAGAGGAGTGCGGGAGGAGGAGGAGCAGTAGGAGGAGGAGGAGGAGGAGGAGGAGGAGGAACGGGCTGTGTGGGTGGCCGTTGGGGAAGATAAGGGTATGTAGATGGTTGGAGTGAGATGCATGATAGTGGTGGCGGTGGTGGCAGTAGTGGTAGTAGTAGTAGTAGTAATAGTAGAGGTGGTGGTGGTGACGTAAGGTCCTGGTGGGAATATATCAATGGAGGATCTTTTGATATACGTACGTACATAGAAGTACATGGGAGTATCAGACACTAGGAGACATAAAAGAAGGTATCTGTTCATCTATTCATTGAGGACTACGTGTGAACAGGATAGAAATAAGACGAAGCTCTTCTTTCTTCCATGATTCCAAGTGTAATTGGTTAAAGTAATTGCCTTCATTCTGGAGATATATGAATTACCCGTGGGGAGAACAGAATGGAAACAAAACAAAGCTCGTTTTCCTTATGATTCCAAGAGTGAATGGATAACTTGTCTTAATTGTAGAGATAATATGAAGTACATGTAGTATAACAGGTTAGAAGTAAAAACAAACTTTATTTTTCACCTACGATTCCAAGTGTAAATATCTAAATTGATTGTCTTTATTGTAAAGTTATTTTTATTTATTTATCTATTTGTTTATTTATTTATTATTTATTATTGATTTTTTTACGTGTACTTAATGGCTTAGTTTCTCAAGTTTCTCTCTGACAGGTACGTGTGGTTGGTGTACGGTGGATTGGTTGCCTCTCCTTCCTTAGCGGGTGGGTAAGCTGAAGCGTGCCATAGAGGTGTTTGGTATACAGTCACTTGGTAATGGAGCGGATGGTTCTCAGATCATGTAGGCCTTAGGTCAGATGATCCTCAAGACAGATCTGCCTGAGTGCAAATGGTACTCGTGACAGTATCCAAATCACTTGATCCCCAAAATGTCTCTAGATTCAGACGTCTGAATACAGGCTTCGTGAAGGGGGCATGTGGATCCGCACACACTAATATAATGTTCATCAACTCGTCCATCACATACTCAGCCTATCAACTCAGCCAGTCAACCATATCCATCCACTCACCCACAACCCCAATATCAACTGACTAGCTCCAGAGGCGTTTATGTAAACTCTATAAGGGACATAACGAGTTGATGCATACAATATCCTTAGGGTTCAAGCTTGATGGTTAAATTCAGAAAAGATATAGGAAGAAACTGGTTGACGAAGAGTGGCAGATGACAGGAATAGACTCAATCATCAAGTTGCTCTTACCGAGTCAACATAAGCCTTTAAAAATAATAGAAAAAAAAAGTTCGTTATGGATAGGGGTGATAGTGTTTTATGGAAGGACAAACACACGAAGGTCTACAGGTTTCTTACGGCTTCTCATCTATTCTTGTTTTCTTATGTTGCTGTACTCCATAGACATAAACAAAGGACTGGAATCTTCATCTAACTCCGAGTCTTTACCATACGGAGCAAGGTACCATGTCCCTTTCCTTGTCTCCTTAACCTTCCCAAATTATTAGATCGAATTATTAGGCCGTGAACCAGAGTATGTTACTAATTCAGTTTCGGTCATGTTATTCCTTCCTTCCTCTCGCCTCTCATTTGTTGCTTTTCTTTCCGTTGTATTTCCTTCCATTCCTTTCCTGTTCCGTTTTATTCCTTCATTTTCTTCGGCCCCCCCTTTTTGCCTTTTTATCTCCTTTTTTTTTCCCTCTTCTCTTACCACTCTTCCCTTCGCTTTTCATTTTTATCCTTCCTTCCTTTCTTCTCTCTCTTTTTTTTTTTTTTTTTCGTTCACTCGTCTTTCCTTTGTACTGTTTCCTATTTTTTTTTTCATGGCATTCCTTCTTATCCTATGTTTTCATATACCTGTTAGTTTCTACTGTCATTCCCATTCCTTCCTCTCCTTTGTCTTCGTTCACTCGTCCTGTCTATATTGCTTCCTGATTCTCTTCTCTCACTATTCCCGGATGGTGGATGGTAGAACGGTAAGGTTTTTGGTGGCGGTGATGGTTATGGTAGAAGAGGACCCTGTTATACCTAATACAGGCCAGCTGACCGCACTAAACTGTATACTCTTATCCCTACACGTCCTCGTAAAAGAAATTGACTTCTCTTGATGGCTTCCCTCGTTGAATGGTGCCTGCCTTCCCCTACCGGACTTTCAGATTTCTACATTTTGTACATAAGGACGTAAGGGAAGCTGCAAGAATCCAATAGGCCTACAGGTGGTAGTCCCTCTCTTAAACTTGCCTACCTGTATTCACCTATCATCCCCATCTATAAATTTATCTAATGTTCTTTTAAGTCTCTTATTGACTGCACGAATAACATGATTACTGAATCTGTTTCAATATATCACTCTATTTAGGAACCAATTTTCATCTGTACGCCTCTTTAGATATAACTCTATCAAGCTTCAACTCGTTACTTCTTGTCCAATCCTGATTTGTAACACTAAGGATCTTATCTACTCCGTTGTTGTAGCCCTAAGGATATAGACACCCTTGCTTTAACTATAAGGATTTTTTTCCACCCTTTTTATAACCATGTCGATTTTGCTTATCCATAATTGTTATTACCCTAAGAATCTTGCTTACACTCCTGTTATAACTCAATGGATTTTGTTTACACCCTAGTTTTAACCCTAAGATTTTTGTCTATATCCTTGTTATAATCCTAGGGACCTTGTTTACACACCCCATCTAAGCCTAAAGATCTACAGCCTTGTTATGACTCTAAGGATCTTGCTTATTCACACTTGTTATAATGATATACTGAATTGAACTATAGATAATGTTATGTTAAAACGGTACTTTTTTTTTTTTTTAGTCTTCCCTCAACCAGCATCACATGACCCCTCGCCCTTTACCCTCCTCTGTGGATATTGAATAGCTGAGATTTATTAGATTTGCCTTCCCCTGCGTGAATGATATTTATTGGGACATGACTGCAGTGCGTGCCCCCGTCCGTCAGTCAGGCCTCTCGCTAAATCGGCGTGCTGTACTGCGCCAGATTACTCCTCGTTAACCCGGATATCAGTGTATGGAATGAGAGGCAGGGAGATAGAGATAATGTTCAGAGAGAGAGAGAGAGAGAGAGAGAGAGAGAGAGAGAGAGAGAGAGAGAGAGAGAGAGAGAGAGAGAGAGAGAGAGAGATGGGGTGTTTACCGTCAGGAAACTTTTAAAAGGTATTTGGAAAAGTTGCAGTACCTACGCTGATAGTTGTCTTAATGTTCTTAGTCTCTCTCTCTCTCTCTCTCTCTCTCTCTCTCTCTCTCTCTCTCTCTCTCTCTCTCTCTCTCTCTCTCTCTCTCTCTCTCGGCAGCGAAACAAAGAAAGAAATAGTGAACCAGGTTAGCCCCGCCTCACGAAACAGAACACTATCGTTACATTATCATAACACTATCGTAAATATGGCTTTGGGTGCCTCTTATTACTCTCCCAGTTCTCTCTCCCTCCCTCTCTCCCTCCCTCTTTCACTCCTTCCCTCCCTCCCCTACTCCCTTTTTCGTTTTCCAGTATTTTGGTTTCTGTTTCTCTCTCTTCTCCTCCTCCCTTCCTCCATCTCATTCTCTCTTTCTTTCTCTCCGTTTGAATGATTGATCGTAATGTGACAGAAAAACGATAGAAATGTTGGAGGAGAGAGAGAAGAAAATGGATAAGTAGATAGAAAATACAGATGTATAAAGAAAAGGAATAAAGGGAAAATAAAAAAAATCTTAGAAAAGGGATGCAAAAAGGGTTACAATAAGGAAAAATATATAAAGGAAAGGGAAAGATAGAGAAAGACGGATAGAAAAGACTTTGAAAAGGGTAGAAAAGGAGCGAAAAATGATAAGGGAGGATAGATAAAGGATACTTAGGTAATATGTGGGAGGAATAGAAAGAAAAGTCACAGAAAATCAAAGAAGAGCGTGTGTATTGTTTAATTGGTACGTAAAAGGCAGAAATTATTTTGCTTTTAAAATATTCTGCCTTCATTTGTAGCGTATATATATTTTTTCATACCTCTTTTTGTTATGTAAGGCGCAATGATTGTTCTATGTCTTTCTTATTAATATTTCTTTCCTATATCTCCGTTTTTCTCTCTGACCAAGATGGGAGTTTGGTGACGGGTATCCAGCGTGTGTTTGTGTCTGCTGAGAGGGCGGAGGGTGGAACAAACGGTAGGACGGTCTGGACTGGAGTGCCCGACTTCATAAACTATGGGTGTCTAGGTGCAGGTCACCCCAGCAACGAACAACGCCTGACCCTTTGTCACCTCTTGTCCACTCCTGCTTCCACCTGCTGAATTCTGTGGTCTGCCATCACCAGTAAATATAGGAACAGAGAAAAGGACTTATGATTTCCACGCCACCAGCTAATCAACTCTATCGCAAGAAATGGTGGCAGCTGTGGGATCGGGTTTCTAGCGGTGTAAGGTAGTTTGTTTGTTGGTGAAGTGGGAAAATCATTAGTTCTTTCTCTGGCAGTGGTTTTATTCGGCTTCTTATACTCTATTTTTTTTTTTTTTTGGTGAAGTGGGAAATATCAGTTGTTTCTCTGACGTTGATGAGATTCGTCTTCTTGCACAGTAGTTTTGTTGGTGAAGTGGGAGAATCATTAGTTCCTTCTCTGGCAGTGGTGTTATTCGGTTTCTTTTATTTAATTTTGCTGGTGAAGTGAAAAAAAAAAAAAAACTAATAGTTCATTCTCTGGCATTAGTGGGAATTACCTTCTTACATTATAATTTTGATGATGAAGTGGGGAAAATCAATAGTTCTTTCTCTGGCAGTCGTGGTATTCGGTTTCTTATATTTAATTTTGTAGGTGAAGCAAAAAAGAATCACTAATTTCATGTCATTGCTATCCACCTTCCAGTTAGTTTAATGGAGTGGAAAATCCTTTGCTTCAGTACCTCTTCTCTATATGCTATGGTGACGGCAGCCCTCAGGTAGTAGCTGGAGAGGGCAGAGATACGCTGATGCTAGATGGCGACTCCTGAAACTCTGTCTTGATCCTGGGATTTAAGAATACCGGACTAAATAACCATGCTTTCTTTCGCTTTTGAAACTCTCTCTCACTGTTAAAGTTTTAGAAGGGGAAATACCTGTTTTTTTTTGGTGTTTTATGCGTTAGCTTGACTCCATTAGGGTAGAAATACATAAAGAAAGCAATTATTATCACTATTATTACTATCACCACCACCACCACCACCACCATCAGGCCCATTTTCCCGTCAGAATGCGCCAAGTTAGCACATTCTGGGGATAAACTCGAGAATTAAACTTACAAATCTTAATCCTCACACCGCCATCAGACACGAGACTCTCACACTCTCTCTCTCACGCCCCTCGTGAACCATTCGCTCTCTCTCTCTCTCTCTCTCTCTCTCTCTCTCTCTCTCTCTCTCTCTCTCTCTCTCTCTCTCTCTCTCTCTCA
Organism: Scylla paramamosain; assembly: GCF_035594125.1. NCBI lineage: Eukaryota > Metazoa > Arthropoda > Malacostraca > Decapoda > Portunidae > Scylla > Scylla paramamosain. The sequence goes on from NC_087164.1 coordinate 11,373,962, forward strand.
TATTTTCACACGTTTCTTTTATACTTCAGCGATTTTTCCTTATATTTTCCTCCTCCTCCTCCTCCTCCTCCGTATCTCATTGCATAAGAGTTGGAACAAAAATCGGCTTCAATTTGTTTTTTTCTTTACGTTTCTTTGTGTTTCTCCTCAACTTTTTCCTCGTCCTCGCTCTCATGTTTTTCTTTCTCCTCGTCACATTTACTCCTGTTTGCTCTTTTTTTGTATTTCTCACCCTCGTCCTCTTATTTTTCCTTCTCGCTCTCGTCCCTTCGACCTCGTTGACACCTTTTTCCTCTTTCTCTTTTCCTTTCGTCCTTATGCTCTTTTTCTGCCTCCTCGACCTTCATCTCCACTTCCTCGTCCACTCAAACACGGAGGCAAAACATTGGAAGGTCATTACAACACGTAGTTTATGTTCTATTCAGTTATTGTTCATTATTTTCTGTCTTTCTCACATCTGGCATAGTAGTGGAGACGCTGATGATGGATGCGTATGGTGAAGGTAAAGAATAGTAGTAATAGTAGTAGTAGTAGTAGTAGTAGTAGTGGTTGTTGTAATAGCAGTAGTAATATTAATGATAGGAAAAGTAATGATGATAGTAATAATAATGTTAATAGAACCGTGTCCCTTTCTAAAACATTACCTAAATCCAATAGCCAGAAATTAATTCGTAAAAAATGACTTCCAATATAGACAAGCTCTCAATTTCACAAACGAGGGCGATGTCGATAGTAATTGGGTTAGTTTTTGTAATAATAATAATAATAATAATAATAATAATAATAATAATAATAATAATAATAGTAATAATACATAATGGCGGTTTCTCTTTCTCATTTTGGCTTGTTAACCATCTCTCTCTCTCTCTCTCTCTCTCTCTCTCTCTCTCTCTCTCTCTCTCTCTCTCTCTCTCTCTCTCTCTCTCTCTCTCTCTCTCTCTCTCTCTCTCATTGTTCCACT
>NC_087164.1:11379922-11384922 GCF_035594125.1 Scylla paramamosain
TATAAGAAAAAAAGAAGAGGAGGAGCAGGAGGAAAAACATCATAGACATAATACATAGAGATGACGAGATAATAGTATAACTGGAAAGGAGGATGAGGAAGAGCAGCAAGAGGAGTAGAAGGAAAAAAAAATATAGAGAATAAATGCTAAAAACCTTGTTAGCCATCTGAACCACGAATTGCTACTAGTAAACGGATTTCAATGCTATTTTTAGGAGAGGTTCGCTTCGGGTCAAAGAAGTGATTAGATCGTGAGGCGGATCTGAATATGTATGTATTCTGATCCAGGATTTCCCTCTCAGGCTACTCCGATTTCCTTGGGAGGACTCTTCCTTATTTCTTATTCTGTGTGTGTGTGTGTGATTCACCTATGGTCGTCTGCTGGTCACCCAGCCAACCGTTCCGCTACGGAAAGAACTCAGAGCTCATAGTGACCAATCTTTGGGTAGGACTGAGACCACTGAGGACGGAGACCACTGACGCACCACACACCGGGACAGCAAGGTCACAACCCCTCGGGTTACATCACGTACCTACTTGCTGCTAGATGAACAGGGGCTACACATTAAGAGGCTCGCCCATTTGCCTCGCCGCGCCCGGGATTCGAACCCGGGCCTTCTTGGTTGTGAGCTGAGCGTGCTAACCATTGCACTACGCGGTGTGTGTGTGTGTGTGTGTGTGTGTGGGAGTTGCAATACTACTACTACCACTACTACTACTACTGCTACTACTACTACTACTACTACTGCTACTACTACTACTACTACTACTACTACTACCACCACCACCACTACCACCACTACTACTACTGCTATTCATTCTTTGTAATCGTTCGGAGTATTGTAGAAAAAAATCTATCAAGTACGCACAGAAAAAAAAAGAAAAGAAAAAAAAAACATTTTTCTCGACTAGAGGTATTCAAGAGGCTGTAGCGCAAAAATGCATCTAAACAAACTGTGTGTAATGGGAGATACACTGTCAAGTACTCGAAGTGTTTAATAAGTGGACTATCCTGTAAGGACACGGGGATCTTCAGTGTCCCGTCTGTGTCTCATCTCATGTTCGTCCTCTTGAGTGACTGTTCGGTTCCGTTGGGGCGTCTTGTGGTGGCTGGCATCGGGGAGAGAGAGAGAGAGAGAGAGAGAGAGAGAGAGAGAGAGAGAGAGAGAGAGAGAGAGAGAGAGAGAGAGAGAGAGAGCCATCTGGTACCTCTCGTGCAGTTACGGAGTGGTGGAGGCGATGGCTGGTGTGGCTAACCTTTCCCCTGCTAATGAGAATATGACACTTGCGCATTTTAGCAATCCCAGAGTAGTATTTGACCTTGCATTTTATTCGGACTGTTATCTTAAAAGGGAATGGCATCTTATGGATCTGTTGCCTTTCTTCAGAGACCATCTCACGTAAAAAGAGAGATGATTTTTAACCTCTTCATTAAAGAGAGCAACATAGCAAACATTTTTTTCATATATATATATATATATAAGAGGGACATTGGCCTAGATCAACAAAAAGAATGATAGTAAAGGCCCACTGAGGTGTCACTCCCTAAAGAAAAGTTAAGAGTCCTCTAAAATTGGAGGATGAGTGTCTTGAAACCTCCCTCGTAATATATAAATAAAATTAAACTGATGGTGCTAAAGGTTTTGTTGATCATGGTACTAAATGGTTTAAATCTATGAAGTAAAGAGGAGAGTGTCGCCTGGAGTGTGTTAGCTGCACGTGTCCCGCCAGCCCCGTTCATGGCAGAATGCAGCTAATGCAGAAATTGGTTGATATTTGCTTATGATCAATACGTGTTATCCCTGAAATGGTAACTACGCGGCCATTTCCAGTGTAATATGATGACATTACCAGTAACAATGCCAGAAGGTTAATTACTATTACTGCTATTACTAATACTTTTGGTACGACGAATTATACAGCTATTACTAATAATGCTGCTGCTTGTATTACGATGATTATGCTTTCTTTTCATCATTACTACTACTACTACTACTACTACTACTACTACTACTACTACTACTACTACTACTACTACTACTACTACTACTACTACTACTACTACTACACCACCACTACATGGGATTTTGTGTTCTTTCATCATTACCACCACCACCACCAACACCACCAGTACTGTGCCAGCTAACATGACGTCCTTCGCCTGGCTGCCGGAGCTCAGGGCGTGGGCGGCGGGAGCTTGAAGGCTGCCTGCAAGCATACAATATTTATGGTCGCGGTGGGAGGGATGATGAAGTGTTGAAACGGTGTCCAGGAATTTTGATGACAGTTCACGTGGAGAGGAATGAAATATATTGCTAGTATTGCTTGTGAAACGTAGGTGTCTGATTTAGTTGAGGCGGATGGCTAGTTTTGGCTTCTCCAGGTTAATATTATGTTTACGTTACGTTATTTCATCGTCACGTTACATAAATGAACTTAGAATATAAGGGAAACTATAAGGAGCTGTTGATCTTTCTCTATAAACACCATTAAAAACCAGTGTAACTTCAACTAGAGCCTTTTAAAAATAGTGGAGGTGCGGCGCAGAAGTGTAATGGTGTTTAAACTCACTCTCTTTTTCCTCATCCTACAATTAAAACTCCTTGCTTCCTTGATCCTCACCCTCCTTTTCTTCCTCCCTTCCTTTCCTCCAACTGTCACTCCTTTATACCCCCTCCCTCCATTCCTTTTCCTCCTCCTCCTCTAGCTCCCCGCCGAGAGCCGCGCCACACCTGCCACCGCCTCTTCCACTCAAGCTATTCACGTTAATGCTCGCCCCGCTCATGTTTCCGGCTCATGCATTAGATTTTCTTGTTAGTGGAGACAGTGGGAGGATTAATGTGTGAATGACGTGTGTAGGAAGGGTAGTGGGGGACGGGGAGGGAGAGGAAACTGTGTAGGAGAAAGTGGAAGGGGAAGATTAGTAGGAGGAAAGGAAGGAAGGAAAGAAGGCAAATAATGATATCAGAAGAATGAAAAGCAGAGCAAGGAGTAGTAATAGAAGGAGAAGCAGGAAAAGGAATGGAGGGAGGGATAATGTAAGGAGTGATTATATAGGAGGAAAGGAAGGAATGCAAGAAGGAAAGTAGTAACAACAGGATGAAGAAATGAGGAGAGAGGATCAAGAAAGAAAGGGTTAATAATAATAGGTGTAGGAGGGAATGGGATAGAAGGAGGAAGAAGGTAAGGAGTGAAGGAAAGGAAGAGAGAGAGCAAGAAAGCAAGGAATAATAATGGTAAGATATGAAAAAAAGGGAGTTTAAGGCAAAAGGCTACTAGAACAGTGGAATTTTAACAAAAGAAGTAGGAAAAAATGGACGAAGGTCAAGAAAGCAAGGAGAAATAGTAGGAGGGGAAGAGAAGGAGGAGGGGGAAGAGGAGGACGAGGAGGAGGAGGAGGAGGGATAAGTAATTTTGAGTCCTGTCTACTTGCATGTATTACTCACACGCACTTGTGTAAATATGACCACACACACACACACACACACACACACACACACACACACACACACACACACACACACACACACACACACACACACACACACACATGGCCGTTCATTAGAAGAGTGTACTTTTTTTTACGCTCTTACACCCACAGTCATACACACACACAAACATACACACACTCTAGATTGCATAACGCACACCCACTCACCCACGCAGCCACCGACCTACCCCCCCCACCACACACACCCAAACACACCCACACACCCACACACACACATGGAGAGAAATCGTAGCTGGGAATCAATCTAAGCTTCCTAAGATGGTAGAACTGAGAGTCTCTATACGAGAAACTGTTACTAGGCGGGCTGTAGTTGTATCCCCTTTTAATCCTCCTCCTCTTCTTCCTCCTCCTTCTCGTTTTTCGTTTATGTTATTCTGTCTTTCCATTCATGCATTCATTTCTTTTTTTATTCTTATCTTTATTACCTTATTTTTTTTTCGTCTACTCTCTATTGTTTTATTTCCTTATTTTTTATGCCACGTTATTTCTCTCTTTGTGATTAGTGGAGTCAGCACAAACAGCCTCGTGAAGACCAACAGGAATGCTGCTGTTTGTTCTTCCCTGGTGTTCTTAAGTCCTCCTCCTCCTCCTCCTCCTCCTCCTCCTCCTCAAAGAAATGATGGATTCAAGATTATACCGAAATGTTTTAAATCCCTCGAGGCCAAACATTTTTCTTCAATCGTACAGTAAATATATGGAATAAACTTCCTGCAGAAATCGTAAACAGCAATTCTGTTGAATCCTTCAAAAATAGAATAGACAAATATTTAAAAGCAAATCCCCACCAAGCTCTCTTCTTCTCTGAATAATTACTAAATTCACTAATTAACTCTTATTTTACAGACACCAATTTTATTATAAATTGTATTAACTTTCAGATAGGCGTATAGAGTTCACCGTCGGGTGAATAGTAGAACTTCCATCCTTTCCTATGAAAATTTCATGTCAGTTTTTCCATACTGCATGGTACTTTTCCCCAACTATTTCCATGCCAGCGCAAGCCAGAGGGAGTGGTGGGTGGGGAGGAGCCTTCTGCTATGCTGTCTTGTCTCTCTTCCCTGTAGCTAGTTAGAAGTAGTTACGAAACAGCCTTGCAAGGACCAAAAGTTCTGTTGCTGCTTGGCTTTCCTTTGTATTCCTTTGTATTCTTCCTCCTCCTCCTTGTACATATTAATATTAACTAACACACCAGCTTGCATTGACTGCCTATGTGTCTCTCTTTAAATCCCTGACATATCTCCCTCCTCCTCCTCCTCCTCCTCCTGCAGGTTGATGTATTGACACCTCCTCCCACAAGTGCCTCATTCAGCCCCACAATGAGGGAACATGACCAGGCTGGGAGGGAGAAAGGGCTGAGGAGGTGATGGATGGGAGGAGGAGGAACAGGAGGAGGAGAAGGAGGAGGAGGAGCGTGAGGGATGAGAGGGACGGGAGATACTGGTGGGTTGTGTTGAAGAGGGAGGAGGGAGAGGATGACATGAGGACAAACA
>NC_087164.1:11389922-11399922 GCF_035594125.1 Scylla paramamosain
AGAAAAAAATACTTAAAACAATAATAATAAAAAGGACGCAAGGGAAATGAACTGTAAGAACGAGAGAAATAAAAGATAATAAAAAAAACTAAAAACAGAAGATGAAGGACAGAGAGAAGGATAAGAGAGGAGGAGGGGGAAGGAAGGAAGGAATCGCCTGGAAAAAGGAATAAAAGAAAAAAAGACTGTTGAACCGAGGTAAAAGAGAAAGAGGAAGGGAGAAAGAGAAAAGAACGACACGAGGTGGAGAAGATGGCAGGTAGTTAAGTTAGTGGAGGAGGAGGAGGAGGAGGAGGAGGAGGAGGAGGAGGAATAGTGCTTGGAGAGAAGGAAAGAGGGAAGGAAGAGTATTTTTCTCACTCTCTCCATCGAACTAACACTTTGAGAGAAAAGGAAGGAAGGAAGGAAAGAAGGAAGGAAGGAAGGAAGGAAGGAATGAATGAATAAACGAAGGAAGGAAAAAAATATTAAATGAAGAAAGAAAAGAATTTAGAAAGGAAGAAAGGAAGGAAGGGAGGGAATTTCTATCATTCCCTCCATGGAAACTAGTACTTGGGAGGAGAGAGAGAGAGAGAGAGAGAGAGAGAGAGAGAGAGAGAGAGAGAGAGAGAGAGAGAGAGAGAGAGAGAGAGAGAGACCAATTCGCCCCCTTCGTTTGAGTTCGTTCTAATTTTCCCTTCGACTCAAAGAACAGACCTTCATGTTCCTCCTCCTCTTCCTCCTCCTCCTCCTCTTCCTCCTCCTCCTCCTCCTCCTCCTCCTCCTCCTCCTCAGGGAAGAGGGAGGGCCACTGGCGGGGCTGTCTGGCACTCCTAAGGTACCCATCTCGAAGAATTGGACTTTTTGGTGCAAGAACTTAATCAGAACTTTCTCCTTCTCTTAAACCTTCCTTTCCCTTTTACTCTTCCTGGATCTTTCCTTCTTTCCCTCCTTCCTCCTCCTCCTCCGTCCATCCATCCGTCCATGCTATGTTTATTTTCCAGTTTATTTTTCCTCTCCAGCCTTCCTTTTTTTCTTTCCAGCCTCTCCAACCTTCCTTTTTCTTTCCTTCGTCTCTACAAACTTCCTTTTTTCCCTTCCAGTCTCTCTAACCTCCCTCCTTCTTTCCAGACTCTCTCTCTCTCTAATCTCTCTCTTATATTCCAGTCTCTTCTTCTTCTTCTTCTCTCTCTCTCTCTCTCTCTCTCTCTCTCTCTCTCTCTCTCTCTCTCTCTCTCTCTCTCTCTCTCTCTCTCTCTCTCTCTCTCTCTCTCTCTCTCTCTCTCTCTCTCTCCTTCCTCTCTTCTTACTTTTATTCATCATTCATTCTTCTCTTTACCTCCCAGCCTTCTCAATATCCCTCTTCTTCATTTACTTTACAGCCCCTCTCTCTCTTCTTTTCATCATACTTTCCTGCCTCTCCCTACCTCCTTTACCTTATTTTTATCCAGCTTCTCTTTCTTCTTCTTCTTCTTCTTCTTCTTCTTCTTCTTCTTCTTCTTCTTCTTCTTCTTTTGGTCACGGTCTTTTTATGTGGTCACGGTGTGTGTGTGTGTGTGTGTGTGTGTGTGTGTGTGTGTGTGTGTGTGTGTGCCGAGTAAGAAGTAATAATGGCAGGCGTCTCTTTTGACCCTAATATAATAGGAATGTAGGGGAAGCACTTTTCTTTATTGATTAAGTTAGGTGGGGGAGAATTGAGTTGTGGCACAGAGAGAGAGAGAGAGACAGAGAGAGAGAGAGAGAGAGAGAGAGAGAGAGAGAGAGAGAGAGAGAGAGAGAGAGAGAGAGAGAGAGAGAGAGAGAGAGAGGTAAGGTATGAAGATGAACTGAAGAAGAAAAGATGTTGGAAAGCAAGACGAAGGTGAAAAAAAGAGAAAGAAGAATGAGGGGAGGTGGAGAGAAGAGGAATACAATATACATAAAAACCGTATAATATCAAGTGGTCTATATTACATTGTTCGAACATTACATGCATACATATATCATAACAATTTCCATTTCGAGTGTTCCAGTGGTCTGAATCATTGCTATCAATCAGGAACGCTTCGCTGTCTCACCATGGCTATTTTCAAAGGCTGCAGAGATGATTAGCCGGGTTCTCAATTGTTTCACCTGCTAACACTGTAGAAATCTTGCTAATAAAACCATGAAAACACTTAAAAGGACCCGTGTAATTTGAGCTAGAGCCTTTTGAAAGTTGTCACGGTGCAGCGCAGAAGTCTTTCAGCATACCGTCCTGCATCGTATCTCAATTCTTTGTCCACCATGCCTCCTTCACCATCAGTACCCTATCATTCTGTCACTAACAGTACATCTGCTATCCAGCTCAAAGAATTACACGTCCTCCTCCTCTTCCTCTTTCTTCAAACCTCAGTTCAGATTCGATAAGTATATCGCGAGGACACCATTGATCTGATCTGTCCTCAGCTAACACAAGGCCACCAAGAGAACTACTGGTATGATGAAGTGAATCACGTCATACGCGCGGACAATTGGCGATCCATTATTGACAGTCGGGGCATTGTTGGCTTGTCAATTGGCTGCTGTCAGTGCCTTGTAACAAAGGGTCTTAACGTGCGGCTCGCTGATGCAAAATTCATGTCCCACTTGCTCGCTCCGGGAACAGAGGCAGCGAGTGCTTGGGAGAGAGGCGGTAATGCTTGGACTATAGGTTAGAAAAATAGTTGAAGATTAAGATTAGAGTGTATAGTACAGCTACTTGAATTCAGGTAATCTCTTAGGAAAGGACGCGATTCTATTGTTATCATTATTGTTGGTATCACTATTACTACTACTACTACTACTACTACTACTACTACTACTACTACTACTACTACTACTACTACTACTACTACTACTACTACTGCTACTACTATTACTAGTACTACCACTATCATTACCACGTACAAAATTGTAATTACAGAGTTAAAAATTTAGATAAAAGTTGAAATTTTCATCTTCACTTTATAAACGAAACTGACTCGGGGTTATAATGTTAGAATAGATTAAAATTGAAAGTCTCCTTCAGTATACGTAATAAAATACCTTGCTTTCTTGTATCCATTAGTTGGAACGATGGAGAGAGAGAGAGAGAGAGAGAGAGAGAGAGAGAGAGAGAGAGAGAGAGAGAGAGAGAGAGAGAGAGAGAGAGAGAGAGAGAGAGAGAGAGAGAGAGGCGCATTTATCATCATATTGGTAGTATTCTTGCGTCATGCCTAAGCTGCTCCGCTCCATCTGGCGGTACTGGTCTGAACTAATACGTTTTTGTACCGCGAGTAAACAGTGCAGGGAACTTTTGGACTAAGCCTCGTGTGTGTTGAAATGCAGACGGAGAAACAGACAGACAGACAGACAAAGTCACACACACACACACACACACACACACACACTCTCATTATGCGTACATTATTCATGGTCCGGTAGAATACAAACACATATTAACACAAAAACAAAACGAAAACACACAAAACAAAACGAAACATTAAAACATACACCACGAAAAGACTGAAAAAAGGAAGACTAAATGTAAACACACGCACACAAACATCTACAGAGAGAGAGAGAGAGAGAGAGAGAGAGAGAGAGAGAGAGAGAGAGAGAGAGAGAGAGAGAGAGAGAGAGAGAGAGAGAGAGAGAGAGGATTAATGATTTCCGAGAACTAGAGAGGAAAGAATCTGAATATTGAGTGCGAGGAAGAGTTTTTCCGTGGGTGCTGGAGGGCAATTAGAAAGGAATTCTAATTTCAGGGATGCTGATGGTTTGGCTGCTGATGGTTGCTGGCGTGGCGGTTCTAGAGCTTATAGTAGTAGTGGTAGTGGTGGTAGTGGTGGTGGTGATGGAAGTAGTAGTAGAGGTGGTATTAGTAGTAGTAGTATTTGACTGAATGGAACATTATTATTTGTAGCAGAAGGATACTGTAATAGTAGTAGTAGTAGTAGTAGTAGTAGTAGTAGTAGTAGTAGTAGTAGTAATAGTAGTAGTAGTAGTAGTAGCAGCAGCAGCAGCGGCAGCAGCAGCAGCAGCAGCAGCAGCAGCAGAAGCAGCATTCTTGTTGTTGTTGTTGTTGTTGTTGTTGTTGTTCTTGTTCTTTCTCTTGTTTTTGTTCTTGTTTTTGTTGTTATTGTTGTTATTGTTGTTGTTCTTAATAGTAGTAGTAGTAGTAGTAGTAGTAGTAGAAGTAGTAGTGCTATCAATAGCATTAACAATAACAGTATCAGTAGTAATATTAATAGTTGTCATCATGATAGCCGGTGCCCGAAGCAGAGAGCAAACTGACCAATGAATAAGGAAAGCAATCAGCGAACAGTGACACACACACGAGAGTCGCCCGTTGTTGAGTTTCGTAGAACACTTACTGGAGTGGCTCGCGATCTCCAGTGCCATCGATCGCGTTTCTACTTAAAATGGGAGTCGGACTTGCGAATTAGAAAGTTTGAATGTGATTTTTTCTGAGGAGGAAGTGTAGATAAAGGAACACAAAGAAAGAACAAGCAAAACACAAAGCAAAGCAAAAGAGTGAATAGAAGCTTGCTAGACTTCTAACTGCGACTGCACATGATGGAAGATAAAAAAAAGAAAGAACAGTAGGAAGAAAAAAACAAAGATACAACTATTTTTTTTAACACCAGTCGCTAATAATCCAAAATTCATACACTTCAACACTCATCTTTTCCTCAAGTCTTTCTTCACTATCCCGTCTTGAGCTCCTTCCCCGTCACCTACTGTTCCCTCACTGCTCCTTCGCCGCCCTCAAGAGGCTGAAGACAAAAGGCAAATATAACAGAGGGAGGGAGGGAGGGGTGCGAGGACAAGAACCTGGAGACACCTCCGGTTATGGACACAAACTGGAGTGAAGCAGCGGGAAGCACTAAGAAAGAGAGAGAGAGAGAGAGAGAGAGAGAGAGAGAGAGAGAGAGAGAGAGAGAGAGAGAGAGAGAGAGAGAGAGAGAGAGAGAGAGAGAGAGAGAGAGAGAGAGAGAGAGAGAGAGAGAGAGAGAGAGAGAGAGAGAGAGAGAGAGAGAGAGGCGTTGCTTCATGCACTGGTGACGCCCCTTGGCTTATCTTGTGCAAGCCGTGGAAACAGTGATTCACACCGAGGACGTTTGCTTATTAGGTTCAGCAAGACTGGTGTTGAGTCGTGCAGGAGTGTTTATTTTTTCTCAGTTTGCTGTGCTCTTGTATTTCAAACGCTTACTTCAATTTACATTTAACTTGGATCACAAAGGTTCATTCTAGATTCCTCTCTCCTTGGAATACGAACATTTACCTCATTTTTTTTTTTTTTTTAACTTGGAACGCAAATGTTTATGACAATATCACCTGCACTTGGAACACAAACGTTTACCTTATGTTGGTTTTAATCGTTTACCTTATGTTGGTTTTAATTACAGCACAAGCGCTTATTTCAATTTAGCTTGTCCTTGTAACCCTGCCATCGATTTGACGAAAGCTGTGGTTCTCGCTTGTCAAATATTGAATTTATAACACCTATTCTCCCCAAATAATATTAATAAGAGAGAGAGAGAGAGAGAGAGAGAGAGAGAGAGAGAGAGAGAGAGAGAGAGAGAGAGAGAGAGAGAGAGAGAGAGAGAGAGAGAGAGAGAGAGAGAGAGAGAGAGGGAAGCAAATCAGTCAGTCAATTAAGCGGTAACTAATTGCTTTATCTGTTATCTAAAATTCTCGTTATTTTTTTCCAGTTCAGTTGTAAATATAGCAGACTAATGCAGAGAAATTAATAAACCTCTATTTTTTTTAACTAATTTTAGCTACTCTACCTCCCCCGTAAAAAAAGAGAAGCAAATCAATGAACCAATTAAACAATAAGTAATTGCTTTATCCATTATTTAATTTTTTTTTCAGGTGTGCCGCAGATATGGGAGACATTTGTAGAGGGATTCATAACCAAACCTTTTTATTGATTTTTACTCACCATACGTGGGTGTCGGTAGGCCTGCTTCACAATTCGGAGTTACGTCTGTCTTAAGTCTGTCGAGGGCGCGGAATAGGAGGAGGAGAAAGAGGAGGAGAGAGCGGAGAGAGAAGAGGGACGACGGGAGGGAGAAATTGGGATGGAGGGTTTGTTGGGGCGGGAAGACTTAGGGATGATGAAGGGAAAAATAAGGATAACGAGGATAAAAAGACAGAAAAACAAAGATAACAAAGAAATAAAAAAAAGACATGAAGAAGAGGGAAATATATAAATTACAAAGAGGAAAAAAGGCTGATGAAGGAAACAAAAAGATGGCAGAGAAAAAAGACACAGGACACAGGAATAAGATAATGGAAAAAAAAAAAGCTGACGAAGAAAAAAAAAAGACAAAAAATATGACAGGAAAAAGAGGTGGCAGGAAGGGAAAAACGGGATGAAGGAGAGGGAAAAAGGAATGACAGAGGGGAAAGAAACGGTAGAGAGGGAAGAAGAGGGGAAATGAATAACGCTGGGAGGCTGAGGGAAGGTTAGTAGAGAAAAAGGAGACGAGTGTATGGGCTAAAGGATATTGTGTTCTGAGCACCCACCGATAAAATCCTACACCCACTCTCTCTCTCTCTCTCTCTCTCTCTCTCTCTCTCTCTCTCTCTCTCTCTCTCTCTCTCTCTCTCTCTCTCTCTCTCTACCATTGTTGTGCCCACATATTTTCTCCTTTTCCCATTTTCCTTTTTTCTGTCTTTCTTCTTTCCTTACTCTCCTTCTCCTTCTCCTTTTCCTTCTCTTCCTTTCTTTCCTCCTCTTCCTTCTTCCCTCCTACCTTCCCTTGTCTACGTATCCTTCGTTTCTTCCCTCCTTTCCTCCATCTTTCCATCCTTCTCTCCCTCCCAGTCCTACACAAATACTTCCATCCTTCCTTTCCTTCTCTCCTCTCCCTCCTTTCCACATCCATGTAACCTCCCTCGCTCTTTCCATCCCTCCGTTCCTCGCTTCTTCCCTCCCTTCCTCCCTCCCTTCCTCGCTCCCTACCTCCCTGTCTCCCCTCCTTCGTCAGGGCGGTGCAGAATTTCAAGCTCCACGCAACAAGGCAGCGGGAAAACAAACGAGCGGGTTGACTACGCTAACGAATGCTAAACAAATCCAAAAGGGCGTATAGAGGATAGGGCTGAGTGGCTGGCTGGCTGGTTGGCTGGCTGGTGGTGGTGGTGGTGGTGGTGGTGGTGGCCGGGACTCCGTATTCTGAAACACTTCTGCGCTCTAGGTGAAGTTACACGGGTTTTTAAGGGTGCTTTTATGGTTCTAGTGACAGATTAATAAGATTTCTTTAGTATCAATAGGAGGAAGACTCTTGAAAACCCGGCCTATGAAAATGGTCGTGGTGAGAGAGCAGAGTGTTTCAGAATACGAGACTTGGGTGTGGCGGCAAAGGGTCGTGGTGGTGAGACAAAGACATACCTATTCTCAAACATTTGGGCCTCGACTTCGTATCGTATTTCGACTTGGTGTAACAGGGTGGAGTTAGTGTTACTGCGGTTTTCACGGGTGGTTATCTGTGGTTCTGCCTATAGTGTATGAGGTTTTCAAGGGTGGTTTTGTATGGTTTTCTTACTGTTCGTCGGGTTTGTAAGGGATTCTTTATTATCACTGGGGAAAGCATCTTTGAGAATAAATGTTACTAGGGTTTCTCAAGGATTTTTTCTACGATTCCAGTGATAGGTTGTCAGGAATATCAGGGATTCTGCATCAACAGTGGGGTCACTCCTTTTAGAAGCTGACCAATCACCTCTGTGGCCTTTGAAAGTAGTTCTTATGAAAGTCTACGGCGTTTTAAGAATTCAAGGGTTAGATTATGTTAGGTTATGTTAGGTTAGGTTAAGGTTAGGTTAGGTTAAGGTTAGGTTAGTGTTATTTCTACTATAGCTTCTGTCTTAAATACAAGACAAAAAAAAAAGAAGAAAAAGAAGAAAAATATTGTTGTATTCGAGGAAGAAAACACAAACAATAAAAAAAAAAACGAACAAACAGACATGTTAGCCCTTATGAGACTGTTTTTGGGGAAGATGGTGACTTACAGTAAGAGAAACAGGATAGACGGAAGAGGAAGAGGAGGAGGAGGAGGAGGAGGAAGCAGGTGTAGAGATTATGGTAATGGGGAAGGGAGGTGGTGGTAGTGGTGGTGGTGGTGGTGATAGTGGAGGAGGATGAGGAAGAGGAGGAGAAGAAGGAGGAGAAAAGATTAAGACAACTCGTAATTGTGAGGATTATTTGAACAGAGATTGATACGATGATGGAAAGAGAGAGAGAGAGAGAGAGAGAGAGAGAGAGAGAGAGAGAGAGAGAGAGAGAGAGAGAGAGAGAGAGAGAGAGAGAGAGAGAGTGTGTTTCCACGCCGAGTAAAACCGAACGTGAAATGGATCTTTTGGTCTTTGTGTGTGTGTGTGTGTGTGTGTGTGTGTGTGTGTGTGTGTGTGTGTGTGTGTGTGTGTGTGTGTGTGTGTGTGTATGTGTGTGCGTGCGTGTGTGACGGTCTCAATAAAAGAACCACGGCCCAAATTTTCTTCATCGTTCAACTTCGGCGGAAAGTTTGGACGTCTCTCTCTCTCTCTCTCTCTCTCTCTCTCTCTCTCTCTCTCTCTCTCTCTCTCTCTCTCTCTCTCTCTCTCTCTCTCTCTCTCTCTCTCTCTCTCATACAATCCCTTACACACACACACACACACACACACACACACACACACAGAGAGAGAGAGAGAGAGAGAGAGAGAGAGAGAGAGAGAGAGAGAGAGAGAGAGAGAGAGAGAGAGAGAGAGAGAAACACATAAGTATAATGGACGCATTAACTTTTCTCTTTATGGGATATGGTGAGATTTTTTTCCCCCTCTCGCTCTTATTACCCTGAAGGAAGGAAAGAAGGACGGAAGGAAGGAAGGAAGGAGGGAAGGAAGGAAGGAAGGAGAAAAGGGGCGAGAGGAAAGGCAGAGGTGTAATTTCCCGATAATTCCCTGAGATATGGGCGTCGTGGGCCTCCCGTGGGCGTGCGTGGGCGTGTCATGGGGCGTTATGAGGGACACCCGCGGCTCTCATTATGATGTTTTGATCCATATGTTTGTCACGCTCGTCAGGGGAGAAGAAGAAGAGGAAGAAGGAGGAGGAGGAGGAGGAGGAGGAGGAAGAGGAGGGTGGAAGGGAGGTGAGGGAATAAAATAGAGGTTGAGGGAATAAGGTTGGGAGAGGTACTGATGTGTAGACGGTAGATGAGAGAGAGAGAGAGAGAGAGAGAGAGAGAGAGAGAGAGAGAGAGAGAGAGAGAGAGAGAGAGAGAGAGGAGGATAGTTGAGAAGGTGGAGGATGAGGAGGTGAAGGAAGAAGAGAATGAAAGGTGGAGGATATTAAAAGTAAGGATCTTAAGAAATGGAGGAAGAAGAGGAACATGAGAAAGAGGAAGAAGAGAAAGTGGAAGAAACAAGAAAGAAAGAGAGGAAGGCGAAGATAAGATGAATAATGAGACAAGGAGGAGGAGAAGGGTGAGGAAGATGATGACTACTATAACAACGAAAAAGAAAAAAAAAAGAGAAAAAGAGAGAAAAAATATACACACACAAACGAAGAAAAAAAAACACACAAAAATGAAAGAAAACGAACAAAATATTACTAAGATACCGCACAGACTAATATAAATTTTCCCCTGACGCAGCTACGTACGTTATTATACTCCGTCGCATGGCCGCCTTCAGTGCACTTAATTGGGCGAGTGCAGGTGACTGTGCTGCCTCGGAGACTTAATATCAAGGTGGAATATTTGACACGCGGCGCCGTCATCACAAACCCAACGTGCGTGTCTGCTAATCTGTTAAAGGGACCCACGGATGATAATTTCTCCCTGTTCTCTCTCTCCCTTTTATTCCTTTTTTCGTATATTTAATGAAATGCGCTACGTTTTTTTTTGGAGATACTTTTTTTTTCCTGAGCGTGTAAGGTAATGAGGGGTTGTAGATGAGGTAAGGGTGTGAGTGAGGGAGGAAGTGTCATTAGTGGCGAGTAGATAAGGTTAATTTATGATACAGCTCTTGTGAGTGAGTTTAAAAATTACATAGAGAT
>NC_087164.1:11402422-11417422 GCF_035594125.1 Scylla paramamosain
ACATCACATATCTTGTCCCATAAATGTTTCACCTGCCTTAGTCTGCGGTGCTGCCTCGTGGGTCCTCAACACTGGCACCCTGGTAAGAGGAATGTGGGGGTCTTCTGCTCACCACTGCCTTCGATAGTATAACAGTAGCTTTCAGGGAGCAGGTGATGTAAGTACTTTGACTCCAAGCAAGTAAGATTAGTATGCATTGTCATTGTAGTATTTAAACTCTTGTGAATGGTTTTATAATTTATTCTCTCACTGTTTCATAAGTTTGGGTAGTTGTTGCAGGAGTGATGGGTCTTGTTTTGTGTCCATGAAGATTTCTGTGTAACTGTTCTCTCGGTTTTGAGTATTTTCATCTTTTCTGTTTTGTATATATATCAGTTTTCATTTATTTTTTCTTTGTATATTTCTTTTCCTCTGAGATGTATGGTATTTCTTCATCCTTTTTTTTTTGCAATCTAAGGCTAGAGGAAGCCGTGTATAAGGGAGGAGTTTTAACCTTTACTATCATACGTATCTATTCTTCCTATGCGTCTTTATACATTTCTTAGCCCATCTTATTTCAGTAACCAACAAGACAACCAGACCAGAAATTCTAACCCACGAGTTACAATTTCACCCTGATCGCCTTATCCCAGCTCGTATTAATGGACTCTATCGTATCGTAGTTAAGGGAATTTCACTTGAGTGGTGTTATTGCAGTTGTTGGAAAGCTTGAGGACTTGAACAAGCGTCATATCTCCGCGTGGGAAGGTCTAATCCTGCTTTGACGTCTTCTGACATGTTCCTTGGTGATGGGGGGACGGTGTGGAGGCCCTCCCTGGCTCTTGCGTCAGGGCTGAACTGCGTTGGGTACTTGAGGTGTGCGTAACGAGGGGCGAAGTGATGGAGAGGAGGAGGAGGAGGAGGAGGAGGAGGAGGAGGAGGAGAAATCGAGTGGTTCCCTCTGTGTGTGTGTGTGTGTGTGTGTGTGTGTGTGTGTGTGTGTGTGTGTGTGTGTGTGTGTGTGTGTGTGTGTGTGTGTGTGTGTGTTTGTTTGTGTGGCATTCGACAAACACATCACGTTTCCCTTTGACCGTCGCCTCCAGTCCCTTGGTGTCTGGCTAACTGTATTACCTCTATATCCCTGTAATATACTCTCTCTCTCTCTCTCTCTCTCTCTCTCTCTCTCTCTCTCTCTCTCTCTCTCTCTCTCTCTCTCTCTCTCTCTCTCTCTCTCTTGTGAGGTAGTATTTATTTTTCCTCGATATTTTTTCTTTCTTTCTTTCTGCTTTCTGTTTGTGTCAGTGATCTGGTGGCTGGTGGATGATGAGTCTGGTGGAGTGAATGAGAGGTGGAGTGATTACTTTTATGTGTAAGGTGGAGGTGTTTTTGTGAAGTAGG
The DNA here is from genome assembly GCF_035594125.1 of Scylla paramamosain. Lineage (NCBI taxonomy): Eukaryota > Metazoa > Arthropoda > Malacostraca > Decapoda > Portunidae > Scylla > Scylla paramamosain. The sequence continues at coordinate 11,403,800 of NC_087164.1, forward strand.
AATTTTTCTCCTTTTGCTTTCTTTCCTTCTTTTCTTTTCACTTTTGTTCTTCGTCTTTATTCGTTCTCTATATGTTTTCGTTCCTTCCTTTTATTTTTTCGTTTTCTCCTCCTTACTTTCCACACTTATATTTATCCTTTCCTCTTTTTTTCTCGAACACATAAGTTCTTTCTCTCCTTTTCCTCCTTTTTATTTTCTTCACGTCAGTATCTTTTTCTTCCTTTCCTAACATGCTCTTATCATATCCTGCTTTTCCCCAGAATGCGGGCACACTCTGTCTCCTTTTCTCCCTCCCCGGTTCCCCCAACCCATGTACGCTCTCTCCTCTTATTAGTGATTCCGAGGTGCATGTGTTTCCAGCCTTGTTTTGTGTTTGTAGTGGCGTGCGCCGTGTTTGTTTCCCTATTGTGCTTACCAGTTTCCCCCCTTCCTTCCCTTGTTCACCCTTTCGCCCTTTCAGCCAGTCAAATTCACCCTTTTGTTCATGCAGGTCAAGTCATCTCCACCCCTTCCCTTCCTTTTCCTTCCTTTCCCTTCCTTCCCCTTCCATTCCCCTCCTCTCCTTTTCCTCTCCACTTTCATGTCCACGAGTACTATGTCATTTCATGCTTTTTTTCTCCTTCCTGGTGAGTTTTTCCCTTCCTGTACCGCTGCGTCGCCTCACCTGCTTTGCTCCACGTGTCTATATCCTTCTCTCTCCCTCCCTCTCTCCTTCCAGTCGTGTCCAGCCAGCCCTCCCTTCCCTTTCTGAGGTACGTAATCTGATACAGCCGCGGACGAACTGTGATCACGTTAGCATTCGTACCCCGTTTATCTGTTGCCTTTGATGTACGTATAGTGTAGTGCGTATGTCTGTGTCTCTACGTGTTTGTTACTCTCTCTCTCTCTCTCTCTCTCTCTCTCTCTCTCTCTCTCTCTCTCTCTCTCTCTGGTAAAAGAAGAAATACAACTTGTTTTCATGTGTTTGTCAGGTTCGTCTCTCAAGTTTGTCTCTCCCTTCTCCTCGTGGTCATGTTAGGAAGACGTTTTTTTTTTCTCTCTCCATTTTCTTTTGGGTATGTTAGTCACTGTGTTTCTTTCTTACCATCGTTTCGTCTTTTCCACTCCTTCGGTATTGGTCTTGTGTGTCTGGAGGCCGTAGTTCACTGTAGCTTCACCGTGAGTGGCTTGAATTTTCCTTACTTCTACATTACATCCAGAACATTAATGTCACTGTTCATATCGTTGTGTGGTAAAAAGTGGTACATTTCATTATTTTTTTTGTCAAGACTGAACTAGAGGAAAAGAAATTGATAAGAAAAAAGTCTAGCCCCACAATGCCGTTCCCGAAAAAATAAAAAAAAAATAAAAAATAAACAAAGGAGATGGCCAGTTTAGATTCTGAGGTGTCTTCATACTTCTCTTTTGAACCTCAGTCTCCTTTCAGGGATTGTAGTGTAGGCTTACTGTCTTCTTGCAGGGTTCCCTTATGTTATGTGTTTATGTAGCTCTGGTGTCGCCTTCCGTTCCGTGGCAGAGGTGTGACGCGTGCAGCTCTAACCCTTATTCAGAAACACTGCTCTCACACCACCACAAAGATGATTAGCCATGTTTTCAAAAGTGTTTCTCCTGTTAATAATGCGGAAATCTCGTTAATCTGTCTTCTTAACCATAAAAACACCATTAAAAACCCATGCAGTTTCATCTATAGTCATTTGAAAGTATTGGAGGTGCTGGCAGAGGTGTTTCAAAATGTGGACCTCTATACTGCATCATGCCCACGCCAACCAGAGCGACCCGCCCCTCTGTCATCATTACCTTAACGGCGCCCACGTGTCCTGATGAAGAAAAAGAGAGCTTGTGCATTCATAGCCTCTTTCCACGGCGACCTTCGCGACCACCACCACAACCACTGCACTCACCACTATCTTGACCAGTGCTACCACCATCATAACTGCCTTCGCCAGTATATTAACCAGTAATGCTACCATCATCACATCTTCCACCACAAACCACCACCACCTCCTTCAAACATCACAACAGGACTGCAGTGAATAAGCACCCCTTCTCTCTCTCTCTCTCTCTCTCTCTCTCTCTCTCTCTCTCTCTCTCTCTCTCTCTCTCTCTCTCTCTCTCTCTCTCTCTCTCTCTCTCTCTCTCTCTCTCTCTCTTCTACATCCCAATGGCGGCGGTGGAAGGAAAAATAGTTATATTAGCTACAACTTTTATTTGCCTTTCATTACGGGAAGAAAGGAAGGTTATGAAAGGACTCGTTACTTCGTCAATATAACCTGAGGGCGAGAGAGAGAGAGAGAGAGAGAGAGAGAGAGAGAGAGAGAGAGAGAGAGAGAGAGAGAGAGAGAGAGAGAGAGAGAGAGAGAGAGAGAAGGAGGAAGGGAGGGAAGAATAGAGGATTGAACGAAGGAGGGAGAGTAGAAGGAGAGTAGAATGGAAGATTGAAGGAAAGAGGGAGAAGAGGATTTACTCTCGTTTGCCTTGTTGGTTTTAAAGGAAGAGGGAGAAAGGAGAATGAAAGAGACTGAAGGGAAAGAAATAAGGTAGAAATTGAGGTGAAAGAGTAAAACTAAAGGAAAAGGGTGATTGAAGATGGAAGGAAGGTTACTGAAAGAAAGGAGGGAAAGAAGAGAGTGAGGTAAAAGGAAGGAACAAGAAAGCAGGAAAGATAGAAGAAAGGAGGGAAACAGAGTGAAAAGGAGGAAGGAAGATGGTGAAGTAGAGAAAGAAGAAAGAAAAATCAAAACCGAAGAATGAAGAGGGAACGAAAACGATGAATTAAAAAAAAGTTGAACGAAACAAAAAAAAAAGACAAGGACGTAGATAAACAAAAGAAGGTAGAACAAAAGAATGAAAAAAAAAAACATACACATTTAAGTAGATAGAAATGAGACACGAAAGAAAAAAAAATAGAATAAAAAAAATGTACTAAAACAAAGAATAAAGAAAAGAGACGAAATAAAGAACGGGGAGAATGAGGACAAAGAGGAAAGAGAGGTAAAGAGAAGAGAGAGGGAGGAAAGGAGGGAGAGAGGGAGGAAATATGAATGAGAGGAGAGAAGGGGAGAAAGTGGCAAGGAGAGAGGCAGGGAGAGAGGCAGGGAAGAATGGCAGGGGAGAATGGCAAGGGAGAATGGCAGGGTTGGAAAGGGAGGAGCACATTATAGGATCTTGTAGCGAATTATATTAACAAAATTCCCCAGGGAGTATAGAGGTTTTGGAGGGCTTGACTAAAACCCCTTTCTCCTCCTCCTTCTCTTCCTCGTCCTCTTCATCTCCCTCCTCACTCAATTATGCCTTTATTCCCTCTTTCTCTCTGTCCCTTCCTTCCCACACCCACTCTCTTCTCAGTTCTCAGTCTCTCTCTCTCTCTCTCTCTCTCTCTCTCTCTCTCTCTCTCTCTCTCTCTCTCTCTCTCTCTCTCTCTCTCTCTCTCTCTCTCTCTCTCTCTCTCTCTCAAGACCCATCATTCATTGGCATCTTTATTTTCCACCAGAACATCTATCTCACTTCCTTTCTTTATCTCTCTCTCTTTTTCTTTCTTTCCTTCCTTTGTTTTCCTCTTTCATCTTATTTTTTTTCCTTTCGTCCCTTTGTTCAAGAAGGAAGAATCGTTATTGTTGTTGTTGGTGGTGGTGATAACTGATAATGTTAGTTGTATACAGAATAGTGATGGTGGTGATGGTGGTGGTCGGTGTATTGTAAGTGATGATGCTGGTTAGTTAGGAGGCTGTTATTAATTTGTGGTGCAGGATGTGGTGATGTTGATGGTGGTCGTTGTGAGTGTGATAAGATTACAGCCACATAAAGACATAAGAAAATAAGGGAAGCTGCCAGAAGCCACTAGGCCTACAAGTGGCAGTCGTCTCTGTATACACGTGGCAGGCCCTGTATACACGTGGCAGGCCCTGTATACACGTAGCAGTCCCCGTACATGATGGTAGTAAACAGTCCCCGTACATGATGGTAGAGACTCACAATGGAAAGAGCAGTAGAGTCTCATAGCAATTTCGGTATTCTAAAAAGAGTTCGCATCATGGGAAAATGGGAAAAAAGGTAGAGGCTTTGAAATATAACGTGAATTCTGTGTTCAATATTGCAAAGAGGGAAGAGAACACAAGCTCTGAAGACCGGGAAGCTTCGTTTTGTTTTGTTTTTTGAGGAATAGTTGCTTTTTTCACCAATTTATCCGGGAGAGAGAGAGAGAGAGAGAGAGAGAGAGAGAGAGAGAGAGAGAGAGAGAGAGAGAGAGAGAGAGAGAGAGAGAATGAACGAACAAACGAATGAAAAAAAAAATGAGGTAAATACTTTTTTTTTCACTTCCTTTTCACATCCATTCTTTCCTCCCACCCTCCCATCCTCCCTCTCATCCTCTCCCTTACCTCTCGTCTTTCTTCCTCCCCTTCCTTCTTCCCCAACACGAAGTTCGAAAGCAATAGAAAGTTTGAATCGGGATCACGAACTCCTTACTTCTTTTCTCCTCCTCCTCTTCCTCCTCATCCTGCTCCTCCTCCTCCTCCTCCTCCTCCTCCTCCTCCTCCTCCTCCTCCTCTTCCTCTTCCTCCTCCCCCTCCTCTTAGTTGTCCCGTCTCTGTACCTTCACCAGTTTATTAATTTATTTTTCGCCTAGCTAACAGGAAGGGCGGATGTCCAAAAGTCGCAGGAGGGAAGTTAAAGTTAATCTTGCTAGTCAGTTGTTGCTCCACTTGCAGGAGATCAAGAATTCGTTTTCCAAGTCAAGTTTTGTTGTATTGAAAACTTAGAGGAAGAGAGGAGGAAACGAAGTAAGGGTTTGCGTGCTGGCTGGTTGGTGTGGGGATGGGAGAGAGAGAGAGAGAGAGAGAGAGAGAGAGAGAGAGAGAGAGAGAGAGAGAGAGAGAGAGAGAGAGAGAGAGAGAGAGAGTTAAATAGTTAAATAAATTATTACGTGTTGCTGATGGCTGAAAACACACACACACACACACACACACACACACACACACACACACACACACACACACACACACACAGACACACACACAGACAGACACACGGTACATACGCACGCTCAGACACTCACGCACATAAAGGTAGACATATAAATAAATAGATAAAAAGACAATTAAATATATAGACGGATAGAAAGATGTACTGATTAATGGATAGGTAGATAGTTAAATAGACTGAGAGACAAAAAGAGAACGACATTTTCACTTACCTGCATCAAGAAACACCTCGCCAATTCTGCCTGTACTTGTATGCCGTAGAACACTAACCTTTGAAACTGAGCTTTGAATATTGCTTCTTAAATATACTCCATTCCACTCCCTCTCTTCGGTGAAATTGTTATACTCATCAAGGCATACGTGGCAGCTGCAGCATTTCAGTCCAGGGCAGTTCAATTTATACTCAGCGTGTGGGAGCTCTTGCAGATGGAATGAAAGCATATTGAGTTGTGTCTTGAGATTTGCCTGTCGATCGCTTCAGGATTCTCAGACACTCGCCCCGGATAATCTTCGTTAGCAGAGTCTATCTATCAGTCAGTAGTCTATCCTAGCCAACCTCTCCCTCCTCGCCACTTTAATGTGAATGGCCTTCCGATTCCGCCGCTGTGTATATATTTATTGTAGGTAGAGATAAAACTGCATTGTGTATTCTGTTGGTTTGAGGATTTCTAAGGTTATTGTGATGTTTTTTTTGTTTTATTTCTACCTTGTTTTTTGTCTTACCCAGAAGGAAACATTTAGATGGTGCAGTGAGAGAGAGAGAGAGAGAGAGAGAGAGAGAGAGAGAGAGAGAGAGAGAGAGAGAGAGAGAGAGAGAGAGAGAGAGAGAGAGAGAGAGGTGTAATTGTAACTAAGAATATATTTTATGTAAATTATGATGTAGAGCATACAAATACGAATATAAAATTTAAATATTAAAAGAGATAGCATTTAAAATACCTGTAAATATTATTATATCATAATTATTTACTGGTGAAAGAAAGATATCAATCAGAGAGAGAGAGAGAGAGAGAGAGAGAGAGAGAGAGAGAGAGAGAGAGAGAGAGAGAGAGAGAGAGAGAGAGAGGCACTCATTGATCTGCTCTGCGTTATCCACAAAATCATTTACGTAAAAAAAAAAACGAAATTGCCGCAGTAATTAGTGTTTAATAACAAAATTTACGCTGATTTGAACTTGATTATGGCAAGAGCCTGTTAGTTAGTTAATAAGGGAATGAACTTGTGGGCTAATTAGTAAATGAAGCGAGAATTTGGCAAACTCGTTACTCACAAATGATAATAGAACATGCAGACTCTTTATTTTCAAAATTTTTTTATGCAATACGAGAAAGTACAGTGAAAAAAATAGTACGTTTTATTGGAATTATCTTCAAAGTTTTGATTTTTACTCGTTCTGCCAACTGTATTTCTTCTCTTCTTACAAAGGAATATAAAGGAAGACCAAACAGCAACTGACCTTGAGGGTGTCACTAATTTGTTTGAGTAAAATCTTTTCCATCTTCTATTTCTCCTTCATTTTCTCTTCCTCCTCCTTCATATATATACTACCCTATTTCTCTCACTATATACTAAGTAGAATCGTTCCAACCCTGTAAGGACCAACATATCTGCTGCGGTTCGTTCTTCCTTTACTGCGTTTCCTTCCTTCTAGCTCTGCCCTTCTTGCTCTCCATCTCTAATCGACCTTCAAATTTAATCTAACTAGAATGTTTTGAAACAATGACAGCACTACTTTACTTCATTGTGTAACTCAGCCAGGCTTTCAGTTGTAATTACCTCGTGTTCTTTCATTACTTGCGACACAGCGCTGAGGCGACTCGTGTTTCCCGTAATGAAAATAGCCGGTATATTAGAACGCGTTGCTGTTAATGTTTTGTCGTCAGTGTTGTAATATGTGACATTCCCGTTCATATTAATACTTCGGCGCCACTCATATCAGCGCGGGGTGGTAGTAGTAGTAGTAGTAGTGGTGGTGGTGGTGATGAGTCGTGAGCCCTTGCAATAGTGTGAGGCGCAGGGTGGTGAAGATTGCACTAATAGCTTTTCATAAGGAGGTAATGGAAGCTCGTAATGAAATGCAACTGTAGAGAGAAGGTTTGGTGTGGCTTGTTTTCTCTCTTCTGTTTCCCGTTAGCATGTTTTTTTTTCTCTCTCTTTTTCTCTCACTAATACGTTCTTTTGTTAGATACATAAAAATAAAATTTGCATTTCAATACTAATACTGCTCTATTTCCTAGGTATACTCTATTTCATTTCCCTGTCATTGAAATCGTCCTACTCGTTGTCAGAGTTAGAGGTGGGCGTGGAGAGAGCCTTGTTCTGTATGTCCTGCTCTTCCACACGTAATTCACTAGTAGTAGAAGATAGATAAACAAATTCCCTCATTACAAGCCTATATGATTTCTGGTATCTGTTTTTTTAGTGTACTCTCTCTCTCTCTCTCTCTCTCTCTCTCTCTCTCTCTCTCTCTCTCTCTCTCTCTCTCTCTCTCTCTCTCTCTCTCTCTCTCTCCCCCCTGCATGACTGTGGCTCTCCGCTTGTTTGTCTGTTCCTTTCCCCTGTTATTTTTTGTTCGGTTTGATATCTTTCACTGTTTTCTTTCTCCTCCCCACTTCCATTGCGGGATATGTTTTTTTTCGTCCATATTTTTACCTTAACTCTTTTTATGAATCTGAACTTTTCCCCTTATCGGAGTTCTGTATTTTTCACGTGTAGCACAGAAGGTATACGGAAAACACGCGTGCTGTTATGCATAGCTGTGTGTCACGTTTTCTTTTTGTGACACTTAATAGAAGGATAGATGAAAGATAGGTGAATGTTATATGGACTTTTTTTTTTCTCTCTTTCCTTTCTCACATACGTATAGTAACTACCTACTTCTCTAGCTCTCTAACCCACTTTAGTATGTAGCAACCTGCCCACTTTTATTCTCTCGTTCCTACCTGCTTACTTACCTAGTTCCTGATTATTCACCTGCTTACCTATAAACATCTATAGAAGCACATTCAGATATACAGGCCTCCCTACTGCCAAGATATCTCCTTTTATTCTCTCGTTCTTACCTACTTATCTACTTAGCCTACGTATAAACACAGAAGCACTTAAAAATATACAGGCACACACACACACACACACACACACACACACACTTTCCGAGACACCAAGAAGCTGGAGTGCATCTTTTCTGGTGTTTCCCTCAGCCTGAAGTCTCGACGTTTACAGTGTTTCAAAACAGCGTTTGTTTCAAGTTCCTGAATCCTTTGTCGTCTATTTGCATAAATTTTGCATAATGTTGGTGCCTCGTCCGGGAAGGAGAGGAACGGGACAGGAGGAGCAGGAGAAAGAGGAGGAGAAGAGGAGGAGGAGGAGGAGGAGGAGGAGGAGGAGGAGGAGGAGGAGGAGGAGGAGGAGGAGGCAAAGGACATTCTTGACTCGCAAGGACATAGCTCAAGGTTGCAATAGAGGAGAGTGACATTGCTAGTGTACAGTATCAAGTGCACTCAGTGTGTAGAGGGAGATTAAAGACAGCTGTTGTCATTTATTAGAAACACGAGGATGCAGCGAGAGTGTCACGGGGTTAAATCTTGCAGATGGATGACCTCAGGATGCAGTAAGTGATTGGAGTACGCGTGCTAGCTTTATGAGTCAACTGCTGCAGCTTACGAGTATGTGGCAAAGGAGAGGCAGTAGATATAACTTTGTGTTTATTACATTTATTCATTATTTAGCCTCTCTATTTCTAGCAGTCTTTTAATTTCTTGTTACTCTGATCTAATTTCATAACTGGTACTACAGAGAGAGAGAGAGAGAGAGAGAGAGAGAGAGAGAGAGAGAGAGAGAGAGAGAGAGAGAGAGAGAGAGAGAGAGAGAGAGAGAGAGAGAGAGAGAGAGAGAGAGAGAGAGAGAGAGAGAGAGAGAGAGAGAGAGAGAGAGAGAGAGAGACTAGACTAGACCAGACAAGACAGGGGAAGACGTGATAAGGATCATGATGATGAAAACACAGCCAGCACACGTCAGAGCAGCACAATGGAGATTTACCCAAGAACACAAAGGAAGAACACACACTAGGGGACATGCTGCCACTAAACTCCACGTGAGAAAACAGCGAAAACAGGACAGAATAGATAATACCATAGAAGAACCAGTCTATTTTAAAGAACAAAGGAAGCAAAGGAAGAAGAGACACTAGGGAGCATGTTACCACTAAACTCCATGTGGGAAAACAGCGAAAACAGGACAGAATAAAGTAAAACCATAAAAGAACCAGTGTATGTATAAAGAGCAAACTTAAAGCCAACTCCAGAAATCCTAAGACAAGAGAGACAGGAAGGACAAGTTGCAGGTCAGTACTTCACACTCTCTCACGGCTGTCTGGACAACCTCTCACTGGACAACCAGGGCGCCGTGACCACCAGAAGAGGCCTATTAGGTGTCACAAGGGCAAGACAAGGCCGCTCGCTCTTCTCTCAGGTGTCTTGAGGTGTCTTGTTAACAGCACAGAGAGGAGAGAGGAGAGGATAGGGGCTACTGTCTGTGATGCGTCTGGTGTTATTGTGTCTGATTCTCTTGTTTTTCCGCCTGTTGGCATGGAGAAGGTAGCAGAGGATAGAAAAGAGAGAGAAAGAGGAGGCTGAGAAATGTATTAGTTATGTGCTGAGGAGACTGGATTTAATGAATGTGTTAATTAAATACTCTCAGGCTTAGTAGAGTAGTAAGGTAGGGGAGGGAGAGGGGCAGGGGTGGCTTACTAATGCAGTGAAGTGGCGGGAAACTGAGACAGTGTTTGCTGGCTGCGATGGTGGTGATGGTCTAGGTGGTGGTGGTGGTGGTGGTGATTTTCTTATAGTGGGGAGACTTCAGTAGATTTTGATGTGAACAAGTTGGTGGTGGTGTTATTGTTTGTTGTATATTCTTAAGCGTTTCAGTACCGTAACTCTTACATTTAGAACATACGAAAATAAGGGAAGCTGCAAGAATCCATCAGGTCTACGTGAGGCAGTCCCTGTATAATGGATGCCGTCTTATTTCCACCTATCATCATCATCCATACATTTTAAGGCTCCCTATTGACTCCCATCGTCTTCTGTCTGTCAGTGTGTTTGAGTGCGTCAATTATTCAGTTTTTTTTATACATAATATGTGTATTTATATATGTATCCAAGTACCACGTGCGTATGTATGTATGTTATGTCCGACCATCTTTGCGTGACTGTCTCTTGTATGCCTCTCTGTAGGTGCGTCTATTTGTCTGTGGGCGTTAGACCGCGTATGGGTCGATGTTCAGTCTCTCCGTCTGTCTGTCTCTTTGTCTGTCTGTCTGCCTGTCCGTCTGTCTGCGTTGCCACTTGCAGGAATCGCACAAAGAAGGTGGAGATATAGTGGAAGAAGGAGGAGGAGGAGGAGGAGGAGGAGGAGGAGGAGGAAGAGTGGCCTACTTAAGATTGTAGAGGACTCCGGGAAGTCAATATTTACCTGAGACCGAGGCTAGAATTGTCCCTTGGTGTGTGTGTGTGTGTGTGTGTGTGTGTGTGTGTGTGTGTGTGTGTGTGTGTGTGTGTGTGTGTGTGTGTTCTGCCTTTATGTAAAATCCCCCCTTCCCACACACCTAATGTCGAGTGAGAAATTCAAAATTCTATATATTAACTATTGCATATTATTCTAATGCTTTCCTTTTCATTTTCTCTTCACAGGTTGGTGTCTTGCGCGTTCCTCTAGCAGCTTAGGGTCGAACTTCGCGTGTATATTGAAGGTTTGTCTTTTAGTATGTTTCTAGTATTACGTTTTCTCTTGTGTTTACTAACTTTAAGGAAAAGCGTGTAAGGAACCTATAGGGATGAAAGAAAAGAAAATCCTTTAAACCTCTACGAAGAGTTTTTATTTTGGATTTTTGAATCGCGTTAAAATCGATATTGTTGTTTTATCATTAATCGGTATTACTTGTTTATAATTAATTGTTATTCTTTTTATGTTGTTCTTTGTATCGGGTCTTAGATGGCCAAAGGGAATGATAGATGAATAAAATTTTTTCCGTTTCATTTAAAGAACTAGTCTGTTTCTCTTGTTAATATCTGAAAGGAAGGGAATTGTATAATGGTCTAAGTGAAAAATAGTCCCCTCCTTTTGTTGTAATTAGAGGAATGTAAAGAAAATATTAGGAAACGTTGTTTGTAGGAGTTTAATTATGAGAGAGAGAGAGAGAGAGAGAGAGAGAGAGAGAGAGAGAGAGAGAGAGAGAGAGAGAGAGAGAGAGAGAGAGAGAGAGAGAAAATGTTGCGTTAAGGTGTGTTAATTGGATGTCGGGAGGTGGTGACAAGCTCGTCGCTGCCGTTTAGCTTGTGTCGGTGCGTGTTCGCTTCTTTACTGCCGGCGTCACGTGGCTGTGTGAGGGAGCGTGACCCCAGGCTGGGAGGAGGCGGCATTACGTGTACGTGTACGAGTATAGCTGCTTTGAAGGCTTTGATGTCAACTCTCTATCTCTGGGCAGTATATGCAATTAGACCCACGCACACATATACAGTAAGTGAATGGGATATAATAGACTGGAAACTGAGTGAAAAAAACAGTCTGAGTGTATACAGGGAGTGAGGGAAAAAGATAAGACTGTATTGTCCATATTCTTAAACGTTTTAGTGTCTTGTGTTTTTAAGTTGCCAGACTCTCTCAGCAGCAGGAGAGAGAGGGCGGCGCCACTCAGCAGCAGCAGGACACTTATCAACAGGTGAATCGCGGCCACGTTGTTCTCCCACAGACAGCTAATCAGGATCCAGGAACAGGGGGAAAGGAGGCCAAATAAATGGGAAAAAGCGCCTGTGGGAGGGACTGCTGACGGAAGATCTGAGGAGGATGAAATAATCCTAGATCCTTATTAATATCTGGATCCGACTCAGAATATAATTACGTGTTCTTCAGCTTAATGCCAGAATGTTGTTAAAAGGCAACCATAACCCAAAATTGGATTGAAGTCTATTGATCCCGGTCTCTTGTTGAATATTCCATTAGGTGCGCAATGAAATGAGAAAGAAAAGAAAACGTGTAATAAAGATAAATGTTACTGAGCCCTCAATACTCGTGCTGGTGGGGGTGTATACCAGTCCTGTATCCTACGTACACATAAAAAAAGAAAAAAAAATTCGTTACCGATCCCGATATTGCGGGTTCCAGTCATATCAAACTGTAATGTTAACCTCCGTAACAGACCTCAATGGACATGTACAGTTTAGAGTAAATTTTATAATTGTTGTTTTTATGTATTCATCGCTCTTTTTTTTTGGGCTTCATCTGCTGATTTTTACTTTTACCTGTAATTTTGCTGGTTCATACTCTCGTCTGCTCTGCGGGTTTAACTTGGTGCCGGTTGTATAATGAATGGAGGTGGTGGTGGTGGTGGTGGTGGTGGTGGTTGTTTCTTTCCTTTCTTTCCTGCTGCTACTGTTGGTTTTCGGTACTACTGTTGCTACTACTACTACTACTACTACTACTACTACTACTATTACTACTACTACTACTACTACTACTACTACTGTTTCTACAAGTAAACAACAACAGCAATAATAGCAGCAACAACAACAACCACTACCACCACCACCACCACCACCACCATCACCACCACCACTACTTGCTATCCGTCTAAACGCACTCGTATTTTGTATATTTGTATTCATTGAGAGTTAGTGAAAGGTTAGGCGTGCATGACGTCCTCAAGCGTGATGAAATATTTAATGTGAGGAATCGTTCATGGAGAGTTTGACACAACTTTTCCACTGAACCATACTGCCACATTTGCCAGTCAGTAATCCACACTGTACACTATTTTACGTTGAATTCTACATGTAGCTCTCTTTTAATTTCACTCACCTGCAAATATAACTCCTGATTTTTTTTTCGGCAACTTTTCTTTCGCCACAAATCATCTTGCTTGCTCTGTTCATCCTCCTCCTTCAGGTCTTCAGTGTTAGATCAATTTCCGTTGTTTTATTGGGGAATGAGCCTCAGTCAGAGTATCATTAGCCAGTACATAGTGTTAATTTGTCCCTACATAGGAGTATCACGTGATTACAATAGGCTAGTTTATTTACGCGAGGCATCACCGGAGCATATTAAACTTATCTTTTGGTTTCGTCACCCGTGAATTTAACTAATACCCTTTTAAATCTATAATGTTTGTGTATTTAACGTGTCCTTGTTAAGTTTGTTCCGCTCATCTGCAATGCTATTTGTGAACGCAATTTTAGTTTTGCTATTTAAGAAACAGGTTTTTTTTTTGTCTATCTTCCTTTTTTTTTTTTTTTTAATTCTGAATCTGGTTTCCACTATTTTATCTGAAGGAGAAAAGATGAAAGTCTAGTCGAGCTGATCCTCTTGTCCGTCCCTCCTTCAGAGACACCGGAATGTGAAAAGATCCACCGTCACGAGACATATCAAAGAAATCTAAAAGGACATTTTTTCCCTCAGATTCTTTCATCTCGTGCTGTGCATTTGAATGAAACTGCTCGCCCTTTTCCATTTTCCCTTTTTTTTTTTTATATTCCTTGCTCCCACCGTTTCTGCAGCGGCTCTGTGGGGATGGCGGTAGTGCTGGTGATAGTGGTGGTGGTGGTGGTGGTGGGGCAAGGCTGCGGGGGGACGGTCGCCGGGCACCACCACG
>NC_087164.1:11419922-11449922 GCF_035594125.1 Scylla paramamosain
TGCAGGGGACGAGAGAGAGAGAGAGAGAGAGAGAGAGAGAGAGAGAGAGAGAGAGAGAGAGAGAGAGAGAGAGAGAGAGAGAGGAGGGGAGGCATTATGTGTCGGACGGGACGTTAATAAATGACCTTGAAACACTGAGGCGCTGAGGAGAGGAGGAGGAGGAGGAGGAGGAGGAGGAGGAGGAGGAGTTGGTATTTTGCTGAGAAATAATTTGTCGAGTGAAGCGATGTGGTGTGGTAGTACTAATTAGTGTGTGTGTGTGTGTGTGTGTGTGTGTGTGTGTGTGTGTGTGTGTGTGTTTTGTAAAAGTCTCTCTCTCTCTCTCTCTCTCTCTCTCTCTCTCTCTCTCTCTCTCTCTCTCTCTCTCTCTCTCTCTCTCTCTCTCTCTCTCTCTCTCTCTCTATCTCTTCCTCTCTCTCTTCCTACTGCTGCCGCTGCGAGATAACTGCAGGAGGATTAATACGAGGCATTTTCATTACTTCTGGCTGAGCAAAAGCTGATGCGTGAGGCTTTATACAAATAACAACAATAACACATTTAAATACTACTGCTACTACTACTACTACTACTACTACCATCACCACCGACCTCTACTACTACTACTACTACTACTACTATCACCACCACCACCACCACCACCGTTACAAAAAACAAAACACACGCAAACGTAAACACACACAAACTCTCTAATACATTTAATCGACGGATCAGCAGCACATGTTTGAATGGTGATAGGGCGGAGGTATGGGAGAAAGGGGACAAGGGGACAACCAATAGGAAGGGAGAGAGAGAGAGAGGGGAATGGGGCGTGAGGGGAGTGTACGAGAGGGCCGGTGAGGGGAGGCGAAGCGAGGCAGAAGCAGCTTTGATGTGGGGATGTTGCCGGGTGGTTTGGGCGGGAACGAGGTGGAGGCTGGAGTGGGAATGGCGGTGAATGGTGCTGGAGTGCGGCGTAAATGAAGGTTATCGCGGCCTGGAGTGGAGCGGCGGGTCGGAGGGAGAAAGTCACGGCGCGGAGTGAGGGGGAAGAGAGAGAAAAAAAAAGAGAGAGAGGCCGGGAGTGGATATGAGTGTGGCAGGAATGTGGGGGAAAGTGCGAAGGCTGAGTAGCGGTAGTATAGCAGTTGTTGGCTTGGACTGGGATGAAGATGCAGATCCTTATGCCCAAATATTTTTACAGCGTCTCATCTTGACATTTCCTTAACAGGTTTCGGTGTAAGTTATTGGGAGTTTTCATAGAGGGTATTTATGAGTCTGGCAATTGTTTAACAGGCTAAAGTGTAAGTTACTGGGGTTTTCAAGGGTTTTCGTGATTTTAGTGATACTTTAACTGGCTGTGATGTAAGTTACTGGAGTTTTCAAGGAAGCTTTCACGATTCTAGTGATAGCAGTAATAGTTAGATAGGGTGTAGGGATTTTCAATAATGTTTCCACGATACTAGCGATAGTTTAACAAGGATTCCGCATCATCACCTGGTAAAAAACACACATGAGAACAAACAACTACCTCTAAGGCCATGGAAAATACTCCATATGAGAGAACAAAGCATTAAAGAACACGATACCCAGAAACAAGACTAGAGTGAAAGCTGAGGACGAGAGAAGAAGCTTGGATTGAGCAGAATGGGACGTGTGTATGTGTTGGGGGATAAAGACAGAATAGTACTGGCTATGAAAACACGGAGGCAAGGCATCGCTTCTCTTCCTCCTCTGCCTTGTTCCCCCCTCGCGTTGCCTCCCTCACACTCTCGCTACTGCCCCTACCCCCCAACTCCGCCAGCCAGCCCGCCCCGCCCGCCCCGCCAGCCCGACCCGCCAGCCAGCGCAGCCGTGGAGTAGCAACATATTGGTCGTTCCATTTCCCTGTTTTTCCCCTAGCCTGCTCACCCTTCCCGCCTCCCGTACATCAGCTGGTCTCTCTCACCCTAGCCAACCCCACTGCGGCGACCACTCCCTCCCATACTTTCTCTCTCTCTCTCTCTCTCTCTCTCTCTCTCTCTCTCTCTCTCTCTCTCTCTCTCTCTCTCTCTCTCTCTCTCTCTCTCTGTCGTGCTCTGCTTCGGCAAAATAATTCTTTCATGCAACATTTTCCTCGTATTTTTTATTGTTTTTATGGTAGTCGTAGCGTGAACTGTAAAGATAAATAAAAATACAAACAGACAAACATTTCTGTAACTAACACCACCACCACCACCACCACCACCACCACCACCACCACCACCACCACCACCACCATGCTTCATTAATTTACCCTCCGACCTTAAAGTTTAATTAATGATCCTGTTATGTATATTCATTTTTTTTTCTAATATCTACATACCTCTTAGTCCTCTTGGTATGGATGGTTCACTTGTACTCTCTTCACCACCTTCTATATCACTCACGTCTCTAATAACAGGCTAGGTTATGTTAAGCTAGGTTAGGTTAGGTTAAGTTAAGCTAGGTTAATTTAGGTTAGATTAAGCTAGGTTAGGTTAACCTAGGTTAGGTTAGGTTAAGTTACGTTAGGTTAAGTTAGGTTAGGTTAAGCTAGGTTAGGTTAGGTTAAGTTAGGTTAGTTTAAGTTAGGTTAGGTTAAGATAGGTTAGGTTAAGCTAGGTTAGGTTAAGTTAGGTTAAGTTAGGTTAGGTTACGTTAGGTTAGGTTACGTTAAATTATTCTCTCACCTCAACCTTACAACCACCCTTGCTCGTAACATCATATCACTCTTCCTGAAAAGTATCTGCCTCTATCCTTCCACCTCTCGCCTTCAACCTCTTAGCAGTCCTCACCTCATTAATTATATTTCCTATAGAGACTTATGCCTATGAAGAGATCCCTGGCTTGAATTTGGGTCAGGCGAAGGACACTTAGGTTGAGTCTCCTTGTTCATTCAGCAGGGAACGCGTGCTTATCTTAGAGGAGGAGCTGAAATGTAGCCTTGTATTTAGTTAAAGGTGTGGAGGTGATGATGTTTTCTTAGTGTGTGTGTGTGTGTGTGTGTGTGTGTGTGTGTGTGTGTGTGTGTGTGTGTGTGTGTGTGTGTGTGTGTGTGTGTTTTTGTCTTTTTTTCATTCTCATCCTTTTCTTCCACTCGTTCTTGTTCTTCTTGTTCTAGTTCTTCTTCCTCTCCTCCTCCTCCTCCTCCTCCTCCTCCTCCTCCTCCTCCTCCTCCTCCTCCTCGGCCTCCATTTACATTGCGCCTCTCTTCCCTCCCTTCTTCCTCCTCCCATTTTCACTTCCCTTTCCTCTTCCTTTTATTTTTTCCTCTTTCCTCCCCCGCCGTGAATTTTTTCGTCTCCATTCTTCCTCCCCTCCCTTCCTTATCTCCCTTCTCCCCTCTTCTCCCATTGCCATCCCTCTGCTGGTCTTCTCTTTCCTTCTATGATCGTTTCCTCCTTTCCTTTCCTGCCCCTATCCGCTCCTCCTTTCCTCCCTCCTCCTTCTGGCTCTTCTCCCTTTCCTCCCTCTTCCTCCCCTCCGCCTCTCACTCCTCTCTCTTTCATGTTTCATCCTTGTAGTAGTAGGTAGTCCCCCCTACAGAGCCTCATTACCCTCTCTCTCTCTCTCTCTCTCTCTCTCTCTCTCTCTCTCTCTCTCTCTCTCTCTCTCTCTCTCTCTCTCTCTCTCTCTCTCTGTTGGTTGTACCTAAAGAAAAATTTAAAATTGTTTTTCTTTTATTTTTTTCCTTTGTTTCTTTCTTCTTTCTTTCTTCTTTTTCTTTTTCTCTACTTTTCTTTTGTTATTCTTTCTTTCCTTCGTTTTTCATTCTTTTCTTTTTCTTTCTTTCATTTATTCATTCTTTCTTTTCTTCTTCTTCTTCTTCTTCTTCTTCTTCTTCTTCTTCTTCTTCTTCTTCTTCTTCTTCTTCTTCTTCTTCTTCTTCTTCCTCCTCCTCCTCCTCCTCCTCCTCCTCCTCCTCCTCCTCCTCCTCCTCCTCCTCCTCCTCCTCCTCCTCCTCCTCCTCCTCCTCCTCCTCCTCCTCCTCCTCCTCCTCCTCCTCCTCCTCCTCCTCTTCTTCTTCTTCTTCTTCTTCTTCTTCTTCTTCTTCTTCTTCTTCTTCTTCTTCTATTCCCTTTTCCCTCCCCTCCCTCCCTCACCCTTTCCTCTCTTTCCGGTTTACTCACAATCCCTTTTCTCCTTATTGTCTCGGTTTTTTTTCCTCCTCCATCCCTTCCTCTCCCCTTTCTCTTCTCTCCCCTCTCCTCGCCTTCTCCTCTCCTCCCCCTTCTCTCCTCCCCCTTCCTGTACTTTATCACGTAATCCATCTTCGTAAGGTATTGATTATCTTCATTCCTCCCTTCCCATTCCCTTCCTTTATTTTTTTATCTCCTATTCTCATTCATTATCTTGATTAGTTTTTTTTTTGGTCTGGTATTGTCTTGTTTTTATTTTCTCATTGTTTGTTTTATTGTGTTCTATATTATTTTTTTATTTTCTTCGTAAGATTCTTTTTTTTTTATTTTGTTTTTGTTTTTATGGGATTTTCTTTTTTTTTTTTTTATCTCGGTTTGTGTTTTTTTTAGTCTTTTTTCTTGTTTTCTTTTATACACAGTGGTCTTACAAGTTTCTTTTTTATATGTTCTATCGACTCTCTCTCTCTCTCTCTCTCTCTCTCTCTCTCTCTCTCTCTCTCTCTCTCTCTCTCTCTCTCTCTCTCTCTCTCTCTCTCTCTCTCTCTCTCTCTCTCTCTCTCTCTCTCTCTCTCTCTCAGTCTTTTACTTCTTAATTCCTCTTAATTCTTTACTTATTCTCTTTATGTTCTTTTTTTTTCTCTCTCTCTTTCTTCTCTTTGATGTCGTATCTCTTTCCATACTTTCCTCCTCCTTCTGCTTTTCATTTTTCCTTCATTTGATCCTCCTCTTCATCTTAATTTTTCTTGATCGTCTTTCTTTATCTTTCTCCTTTTTCCTCATCTTCTTTTTCTTTATCTTTTTTCCTTTCTTGATAATCTTTCAGTATTCCCTGCCTTCATCCTTTTTTCCTGCTTTTCATTTTTCCTTCATTTCGTAATCCTCTTCATCTGGATTTTTCTTGATTGTTCTTCAGTACTTCTTTTCCTCCTCCTTCATCTCTTCCTCCTGTTTTTTTTTCATCCTTCTTATTTCTTCCTCCTCTTCGTCGTAATTTTTATTTTTTCAGTCGTCTCCTTCTATTCCACCTGTACATCACCGGAGAACAAACACAAGCTTACCTGTGAAAATTACTAAGTTGTTGACAAAGGCCGAGGTGGAGACGTGAGAAGGATATTTGTCCTTCATTACACCACCAATATTTACCGCCTGACTGCGGCCTCCCTTCCTTTTGTACTACGCAAGTCTCAGCGCAGGAAACCAACAACGATTCTTATTTTACCTTCTGTTTTTTTTTTTTTTTCTGGGGGGATAACGAAAGCTACGGGTCTGTCAGTGTTTGCTGAGGACGTACTGGCGTTGTGAGTGAAGGAAATCCGGCCTTATATGTGAGGGTTTTTGTTGGAGTGGTTTTGTGTTACGTGTTCTCTGTTCGTCTTGTTTCGTTAGTTGGTTGGGGAGTGGTTCTGCTTTTCTTTCCTTTTTTTTTTTTTTGGTGTGTTGTGTTTACTTTTTTTTTTCGGGGAGATCAATGGATGGCTGGATGTTTACTTGTGTTTGGTAGGACTGATGGTTGTTATGTGCTGTTGGCTTTGTGCTTGTTGTCTTGCCTAGTTGGTTTTTCTGTTTTGTTTTCTCACTGGCTATCTGGATGGTTGGCTCTTTTGTTTTCGTTCACCAGGATGGTTGGTGTGTCAAGTTGGCTCATTTCGTGAGGGAGAATGGCTTGCTAGATAACGTGGCTGGATGGTTGGTCGGTTGGTTTTCTGGCTTCTGTGGCTACCTGGATGGCTGATTCGCTAGTTGGATGGGTTCTTTATGTTTGGCTGATAAGATGTCTGGCTAGATCGCTGGTTAAACGATTGGATAGCTATTTTTTATGTCTGGCTGATAGGATGACTGGCTGGCTAGATGACTTCATGGCTGGATGGCTACTCTGACTTGTTCTTGGATGGCTAGCTAGAGAATGTAATGGAAGAGATAAAAGGGAGGAGGAATGCAGGAGGTGATGGGAAAGGAAGAGCGTGAAATGGGAAGAGCGCGTGGGGGAAGGAAGGATTGAGGGGAGAAAGAAAGGGTGAAGGGAGGAGGGGAAACGGTTGAGAGGAGAGACACAGCATTTAGTCTTGTATGAGTGGGAGAGAGAGAGAGAGAGAGAGAGAGAGAGAGAGAGAGAGAGAGAGAGAGAGAGAGAGAGAGAGAGAGGGGGAGAGGAAAGGAGTGAGGGAGAGAAGAGTGGCTTTGGGAGATGAAGCGTGTCAGAGAGAGAGAGAGAGAGAGAGAGAGAGAGAGAGAGAGAGAGAGAGAGAGAGAGAGAGAGAGAGAGAGAGAGAGAGAGAGAGAATCTATACATACGAATACTGGACGAGAAAGAATAGCAGTAGAAAGAAAGAAAACGTAGATTAAGAGAATGAAGAGAAAGAAAAGAGAGAGAGAAGCCAAACATATTCTACTACTACTACTACTACCACTACTACTACTACTACTACTACTACTACTTCTACTACAACAACAACTACTACTACTACTACTACTACTAGCAATAATAATAACAGGATGAACCACCGCTAACAAGACTGATTTCATTATCGTCGCGACATAAAAGATTTCTTGTTGTCATCAAAGGAGTGTTCTTTTTTTCTTTTACTTCCGCGGCGTTGGAAGCGAATGGCTTAATACCACTTCGTCAAAGGAGGAGGAGGAGGAGGAGGAGGAGGAGGAGGAGGAGGAAGTAGTAAATCGTACATAACATTACGTTTATCAATAAGACAAAAATGGTCCTTGTTTTTCAAAAGGAGAAGAAAGGAAGGATCGACGGAAGGAAGCAAGGAAAGAAGGGAGGGAGGGATGAAGTGTAGAAAGGGATAAAGGAAGGAAGGTTTTCGAGTGGTGTGATAGGATAGATGGGTGGATGGAGGGGTAGCTGGATGGATGGCTAGATGATTATGCTGTCTGGCTAGATAACTGACTGATTAACTGATTGAAATTTTGTTTCTTTGGCTAGTTTGTTTGATTGGTTGTCTGGCTGAGTGAGTGAGTGACTGACTGACTGTTTGACTGGCTCGATGAATCTCTGTTTGGTTTTGTGACTAGTGCGCTGGCTGGTTGGATGATTGGCAGGGCATATGACTGGTTGATTGACTAGTTGGTTGGTTGGTTAGCTATCTGTCTCTTGCAGTTAATGGGCTTTTAATGTCAATATCAATACGAGTGAATTATAGTGTGTAGGTGGACGATGAAAGAACAAAGGAGCTTACAGAACATATACGGAGGATAAACACACGGCTTCGATGAATAAGTGAACATAAGTCCTTGAAATTACAAAAAGGAAAAAAAGAAATGTGCGTGTAAACTATTATCAACACCACCACCACCACCACCACCACCAAATAAATAAATAAAGCTATACGTAACGTCCATTTGTGAAGAAAGTTTATCCCGTGCAATCTTCTTTTCTATCTCACCTTTCCCTACTTCCATACCTTTTTTTTCTATGCTTCCTCTCCTCCCATTCCTCTCCTCGTATCTCCATGCCTCTTACTCCTCTCTTTATACTGTATGTGTGTTTTTTTTTCCCTTCCTCATCCTTTTCCTCCTGGTGTTCCCGCGACCTGGCAGTAGGTTGGGGGACGGGTTAGGGGGAGGTTGGGGGAATAACTGGCAATTACGAAGGTAGAACATTGGTGCTCGTCGCTCCGAAGGTTGTCATGGTAACCGTGTGTGTGTGTGTGTGTGTGTGTGTGTGTGTGTGTTGGTAGGTAGTGGGTGTTTTAGGGAGAGGCAGAGAGAGAGATGCAGGGAAGGAGATAAAGGATGATGAGGGCATTATCATTGACAACAACAACAACAACAACAATAACAACAACAACAACAACAACAACAACAACAACAATAACAACAACAACAACAACAACAGCAGCAGCAACAGCAGCAACAACAACAACAACAACAATAACATGGTCAGGTCAAGTAAACACAACGTAGGAGGTGGAACAAGTGAGGCTATGTGGCTGGGTGACTTGATACTCACACACGCACACACACACACACTCTCTCTCTCTCTCTCTCTCTCTCTCTCTCTCTCTCTCTCTCTCTCTCTCTCTCTCTCTCTCTCTCTCTCTCTCTCTCTCTCTCTCTCTCTCTCTCTCTCTCTCTCGATAATAACGCTTTCCCCTTTCATATGCACTTTCATACACACTCACCCGGGACTCATTGCCAGTTCCCGGTGTACGCATAGAAGTGATATCACAAACATTAACCTTTTACATCGACGCTGCTTCAATAACATCATCGCATATCTGTACATGAATAAACGTGTAGCTAATACATTATCGTAACAAAACAAGTCCAAAAAAATCAGCGTGTTTTATCTCGTCACTGTGTCAGAATTTCGTCGGGAACTTTGAAGCTGTGTGTTTTGAGAGTTCGTATAGGTTATAAGTGTTGCTTGATAAAAATTCTCCACGCAGGGATATTGTTAATTGATAAAATTGCAGCGTACATAGCATGGCCCTGATTTCATGGCGTTTCAGATAATTATGTTTGTTCGAAAAAAAAAATCTCATTGCTAATAATGCTTTTCTGCCATAACCGTATGAACTTTCAAACAACTGCTGCAACTAAATATTTTTTCCCCAGCCAGCATACGTATATCCTCTGCCAACATTTCTTTTTGTTGTACTTTTACATCTATGTTTGAAAGGAACAATGTTTTACAATTTTTTCCACTTTACATAAAAATGTGGAAACAGTAACATTTTTACATAGCGGGGCGTAGCATTCAGACAAACACACGCACACATACACATAGCACTTGGCATATGGTACAGGAAAAAAAAATTGCTCCTTTAAATTGTTGGGTCTAATTTCACAACTAGAATCTGGGATACCTTAACTCGAGGTAGGGATGCTAGAATACTTAAATATCTCTTTGCAAATTGTTTCCAGCTACTCATCAGCTGCTTTGGTTCCTTGTTGAGGGATTGCGTCTGGCCTAGCTGGCTTGCTGACAGGTTCACGTGGCTCAGTGGACTTCTGGCATGCTGGCTTGGTGGCTTGAATGTGGTCCCTGTCTGAATGGCTGATGAGGTACCTTGTTGATTGGCTGTATGGCTTGTTGACTGGGTATCTGCATGACTGGTTGGCTGGCTTGCTGGCTTACTGACTTGCTAGATGGCTGGCATACTGGTTGACTTGCTAGTTGGCTTGCTAGCTGACTGACTGATTGCCTGGCTTGTTTCCTGGCTTGGTAGCTGGCTGGCTGTCTTTTTGGCTTGCTAGTTGATGTGGCTCCTGTCTGACTGGCTGGCTTGTTTGCTGGCTTGGTAGGTATCTGGTTGGCTTGCTATCCTGATGGGCAATGGCTGAGAGTCCTTAGAATGATGACTCTTCGGACTTCCAAAGTGAAGGAAGAGGCTGAGAAGTAGAGGAGAGATGGCTGGCGATGGTCACTCTGGATGGTAAATCACCTCGTGTCTCTCACAGAAAGGACCGAGAGAGAGAGAGAGAGAGAGAGAGAGAGAGAGAGAGAGAGAGAGAGAGAGAGAGAGAGAGAGAGAGAGAGAGAGAGAGAGAGAGAGAGAGAGAGAGAGAGAGAGAGAGAGAGAGAGAGAGAGAGAGAGAGTGAGATTTGCATAGTACAATAAAGAATACATGTTTTTTTTTCGTATGCATGAACGTCAGTACAAAAGAAATATGGAAAATAACGTGTGTGTTCGCGTGGAAACTTTTCGTGAGCGGTACGAGTGTAAGCATCCATGAGGCTGTGAACATTGTGTAATTGTTTTTATCACGGATACACGGACAGCTGTTTCCCGACGTGCTTCCTAAACCCATTTTGATCTCAACCGTTACTCCCTCCCTGTTTGCACCCGAGGCTGAAATATTGTCGTTTCTCTTCTCTTCTTTTTAAAAATCATGCCCTGTTTTGCCTTTGTAATTCCTCACCTAATAATGACCTTCCTTTTTTTTATATTTCTATTAGTTCTGCAAGTCATGAATTCTGCCTGCTTCTGCCCTTTTATAAGTAGTCCTTCTTCTCATTAAATTCTTGTTTGCTTCCACTTTTCTTTTATTCTTTTAAATCACGGAATCTACTTTTGTCCTTTAGTGTCTTCAAATCTTGTGAATCCCGCTTTTTCTATTCCTTTCTCCTTTCAAGCAACTAGATTATTTAAATTCGTCCTCCTTTTTATTCCTTCAAACCGTGTAGATCGTGGTTTCTCTTATCTTTTACCACTTCAGATTAATGACGAAAGAATCAAGGATGTGGAGGTGACGTGTTTATCGAATGATTAGATGTCTCAATAGAGAACCAGGGCGGAACATGAATTCTATAGTGCGTAATCCAACACGTCACTCATGTCTGAAGGCCCTAAAGATGCTGCATAGTATTTCCACTCTCATCTCTCGTGATTTCAACACTTGCTTGACCACTTGAGAGAGCCATAAATGCACTAGGACAAAAAAAACCCTTTATATCGTCTGTCACGTTAGACTTGGTTGGCTTCAGCAGCAGATTGTGATGGTAGTTAATGCGGCCATCACTTCTACCGTGCCCATGATGATGCACCGCTGCTCTCTAAGTGTCCATTAGCTACCTAGTATTTACTGACTGCACTCGGCATAAGCTCTCGTCATTTGCTGGATTTGCAAGTTTCGACAAGTGCTGTGTTTTCGCTCATTTTATTTAATTTTTTTAAATTTTTTTTTATCTCTGTGCAAAGATTATGTTGTTGCTTAGTGTTAATCTGTGTTTCAGTGTTTCAGGTTTCTGTTTCAGTTTGTTTCGGTGTTTTAGGTCAGGATCTCAGTGAGTTTAGGTGTATTATGGTTCTGTGTTATTTTATTTATTTATTTATCTATGTATTTATATATTTATTTATTTATTTATTTATTTATTTTTCGTGTTTTAAACTTCAGCTTCATTTTTCTTGGGTTTGAGTAGTAGTATTGTTCCTCTAAATAATCAGCTTTTATTTCTTCGTCAACATTTTCTTCTTTACCGTCATCTCTTTTTCCTCATCTGCTTCACCTCTTTTCTCCTCCTCCTTCTTCACTTCCACCCCTTACTCCTTCCCTACCCTTTCTCGTTCCCTCCTTTTCCCCATCAGTGTAAGTCGATAATTTACAAGTTTTCCCTAAATTTTCTTTCTTGTGCGAGAAATATATTGCTTTTGTGAATAACGTCATTTGCTGGGCGAGATGCCATTATTCCTCTTGGTATGTTAGTGTTATTATGGTAATGATGTAGAAGAGGAAGAGAGGGCGGAAAGACCGAGAGCAAGAGAGAGAGAGAGAGAGAGAGAGAGAGAGAGAGAGAGAGAGAGAGAGAGAGAGAGAGAGAGAGAGAGAGAGAGAGAGAGAGAGAGAGAGAGAGAGAGAGAGAGAGAGAGAGAGAGAGAGAGGAAGGGAATGAAAGAAGTATTTATAATGGCAAAGAAAATCATAAGATGGAATAAGATAAGGGAGGAAGGAGGAGGAGAAAGACGACGACGACGAGGAAGAGGAGAAGGAGGAGGAGGAGGAGGAGGAGGAGGAGGAGGCGTTAGCAACATAACGACGTCTTGGAGGGAAAAAAATATGAAATTATAAAGAAAGGTAAGAAATTAAAAAGAGAAGGGAAAGAGGACACCAGAAAGAAGAAGAAGGGGAAGAAGTACGTAGGAGGAGACGGAGGAGGAGGAGGAGGAGGAGGAGGAGGAGGAGGAGGAGGAGGAGGATGTATATCAGAGGTGAGTAGGAAAAGAAAAATTGTGATTTGTTGTATTATGTTAGATGCCATTTCAAGAAGGTCCCTTTGAAATAGCACACCATTCTCCCCTTCTCTGGTTAGGTGATAGTGGCGTGTGTGTGTGTGTGTGTGTGTGTGTGTGTGTGTGTGTGTGTGTGTGTGTGTGTGTGTGTGTGTGTGTGTGTGTGTGTGTGTGTGTGTCAGACTGCCTCACCATAGTAGTCCTTCAGTTGCTAGCAAGTGGAGTCGAGTGAATGAAACGCGGCTTGACGAGACCGTAGAGTTTTCAGATTCACCGTCCCTTAGTAATTTGATGTTTTGTGATTCTCGTGTCAGTAAATTGCTACGAGAGTGAGAGACGGATATAAGTGGAGGGAGAGGAGGAGGACGAGAAGGAGGAGGAGGAGGAGGAGGAGGAGGAGGAGGAGGAGGAGGAGGAGGAGGAGGGAGGAACGTAAAGTAACAAAGAGGATGAACAAATTCCATCAGATCTTTTTGGATTTTTACGAGGTTGTTTGTTATAACGTACTGTATTATAATGTAGAGTTAGAGACGTAGGAAGGAAGAAGAGGAGGACTAGGAGGAGGAGGAGGAAGAGGAGGAAACTTTTCTTGTTGTATCATAAAAAAAATACATACTGACAAAAGTAGAAAAAAGAAAATAATTGTATTTGTGATATTGCTACACGTTTATTGTAAGAAAAAATCCTTTTCATCATCATCATTATCTTTTTCATATACATCACGCACATTTCATTAATCTTCATTTAGGACGCGAATGTAATAATGGTGACAGTGGTTTTACGAGACCAGCTAATATTCATCGGGTCCTCGGTAAAAACACTTGATTTGCAATTGGTATGAGGCGGCGTAAAACGTGTCGGCGGGCACAGCAGATTAAACTCTCGTGGAATTATTAAGGTTTCATCTCACCGTCTGCCTGAAGAGATGATGTGATTCATTTTAAATTGAATATAATATTGGTTGGCATCGATTTATGAAGAGAAGGAGTAGGAGAAGGAGAAGGAAGAGAAGGAGGAGGAGGAGGAGGAGGAGGAGGAGGAGGAGGAGGAGGAGGAGGAGGAGGAGGAGGAGGAGGAGGAGAAGAAGAAGGAAAAGAAAAGGAGAGTATTAGAGAAAAAAAAGAGGTGAAGGAAGAAGGAAAGAGAAGGAAGTGCAAGAAGAAAAGACTAAGGAAAAGGAAGGAAAATAAGAAAAGGGAGTGAAAGAGGAAGAGGAGGAGGAGGAGAAGGAGAAAGAGGAGGATTACTTAAGGATATAGGATACCAAGAGGCCTGTTAGTTTATAACGAAGGTATCTACTGAACTGCGCACCGTGTGAGAAAAGAAAATAATAATAAGAAGAAGGAGGAAAGAAGAAAATACAGAAAACAAGAACAAAAACAATAACAGCAACAGCAACAACAACAACAATTATCATACAAACATCAAGTACAGCAACAACAAACAAACGGGAAAGGAGGAGGAGGGAACGGAGCATGCGGAAGAGAAGAAAGAGGAGCAGAAGGGGTGAGGGGGGAGGGGAGGGGGAAAGGGGAGGCGGCAGAAGGCTTGGGAGGCATAATGAGGCCGCCTTGGGATATCCGATACAAAATCAAGAAAGTTTTCCTCAGCGAACCAGAAATTCCTGGATATCAAAGTTCCCTCAAGGAGCAGACGGTAATAAGAGGAATATTTGGTTTTGTGTTGTGCGTAACTCGAGAATCCCTCCTGCTTATACGGACCAAAGCTTAGTCTTGTTACTGTATTTCTTTCCTTTTATGTATTTTTTCCTGACTAAAGAAATGTACTTTATCTTTTTTTCCCCTTCTGTTTTTTTCTGTATTTATATTTCTTTCTATATCTCTTTTCTTTGTTCATGGACGTACTTCTATGTTTTTATAGACTAAAGAAGTGTGTTTTACTTTTTCTTTTTTCTTATGGTTATTCTCTTTGTATCGCAGTTTGTACTCGTATAATCTTATAAGTAGAAACAGAAGAAAGTTGTGTATTTCAAGCTTTTTTTCTCATAATAACTTTTACTGCTCCCTATAAAACTACTTTCACTACTTTTTTTTAAGTTCTTCCAGTCTCTCAGTCTTAGCAGATTTCACAGATGTACTAATAGACATAAGAAAAATTATGTATTTCAAGCTTTTCTCTCTCTCATCTAACACTCAATTTCTATTATAAAACTACTTGGACTATCTTTTTTTCCGTCCTGTCCTTCTCTGTTTTACCATTACGCATTTCCTGCCATCCAGTCTCAGCAGAATTCATACTCCTATTAGATTCTACACGAAGAAGAGCTTACGTATTCCAAGCCTTGCCCTCTCACGATGCCTTTCAATGCTTGCTGTAAAACTACTTACACCACCTACTTCTGACAGTCCTGCCGCTCTTTGCCATTACGTGTTGCATGTTCCAGTCTCCTGTGAGTGGTCTAAAGTAACACTCTCTCGCGTCTTAAGGCAAGTCAGAGCATCAAGTGAATCTCTTCTCGCTACATCACGAGTGCCGTCAAGTTTCTGAGCTCTAGTGACGGTGATGATGGCGGTGAAGGAGAAGGCGGAGGACGGAAAGTGGGGCTGGGGTAGAGGGATGAGGCTTAAGACTCCCTAAGCTCATCAAGAGAGACAAGGGACTGGTAACTCTTAGAGAGAGAGAGAGAGAGAGAGAGAGAGAGAGAGAGAGAGAGAGAGAGAGAGAGAGAGAGAGAGAGAGAGAGAGAGAGAGTGAGAGAGAGAAGAGAGAGAGAGGCGACTTGAAGATTTAGAAAGTGAATCCGATCACTGGTTTTGGAGGAAAATAGAGAAATTGTGGGTAGAGTAAAAAATGAGAGTATTCGTTGTTGTTGCTGCTGCTGCCACAGTTTATTTTCACAGTCCTGTTACGACAGTCTTACTATTTTGTAAAGGTGAACACAGACGTTAATTATAATTTGTTTGATTATTCACGAATAAGGTTAGAGAGAGAGAGAGAGAGAGAGAGAGAGAGAGAGAGAGAGAGAGAGAGAGAGAGAGAGAGAGAGAGAGAGAGAGAGAGAGATAAGAACATATTACCACGCACTGTCTTATCCTGCCCCTCTCTCTCTCTCTCTCTCTCTCTCTCTCTCTCTCTCTCTCTCTCTCTCTCTCTCTCTCTCTCTCTCTCTCTCTCTCTGTGACGTGCTTGGGCTTTTTATTGACTTCACAAATTCCCAGCTGAGTATGTCACAGCGCCAGGGAGACCAAGAGACCAAGAGGGAGAGACAGAGAGAGACAAGAGAAGGAGAGAAGGAGAGAGAGAGAGAGAGAGAGAGAGTGTGTCCAACATGAACCAGAAAAACACCAGCCACTCTCGGGACGCGGCTATAAAGAACACAATACCGTGCCTCGTAAAGACCTGACGGGGACAAAAAAATAAACGCAGAAGAAGAAAGGAAAGTGGGAAGTGTGAATGCGTGAATATTTTTAACCGGACCGTGAATATACGACGATGTGAAACAAAAAAAAAAAACGTAAACTCCTGATAACCTGAGCGTCTTGAGAGCTTTCTGACGCTGCTGCCTGTTATTTTTGTTGCTGTTGCTGCTGTTGTTGTTATTGTTGTCTTGGTAACTCGCTTCAACTTAATTTCTTTATTGTTTGTGAACTCGTATTTATGTAAGTATGTTTGTGTCTACAGTAACGTCACTAGCATGATTTAAAGACTACATACCCATCAGAACTATCACTAGATTAACACACACACACATACACAGACACACACACACACACACACACACACACACACACACACACACACACACACACACACACACACACACACACACACACACACACACACACAGCACAATCAATGCTATGCAGGTAAGGTAACTCTCGATTCATGACTTTCATAGAGTAGAAAGAGTTGTTATGTATTCAGTCGAAGAAATCCGTCAATTTTGGCCTAAATAATGCAGTAAACACTAGAAAGTCATGCTGAGAGAGAGAGAGAGAGAGAGAGAGAGAGAGAGAGAGAGAGAGAGAGAGAGAGAGAGAGAGAGAGAGATCGTTGAAATTAGTGTTACCGCTTGGGTTATTAGTTAAACTGTTCCTACCCGACCTCATTATCAATAGCGCAACTGCTCAACAGATTGCCAGCCTTCCTCTCCTCATTCCTGCCTCTTCCCTCTGCCTCTCTCTTCCCGCACTCTTGTTTTCTCCTCATCCGTGTTTCTCCCAGTCTCTCTTTCCGTCACTGTGCTGTTATTCTTCTTTTCTCTTTCTGTCTATTTTTTTCCTTTCTCTCTTCTGTTCTCTTGCTGTTCTTTATTTTTTTCCTCTTATTCTTCTACTCTGTCTTACCATCTTATAGTCTTACATTGGCATCTTCTTATTCTCTCTCTCTCTCTCTCTCTCTCTCTCTCTCTCTCTCTCTCTCTCTCTCTCTCTCTCTCTCTCTCTCTCTCTCTCTCTCTCTCTCTCTCTCTCTCTCTCTCTCTCTCTCTCCACCAATCGACTTTCCCACCTGATTAGAGCGAGGGATCCAAACTAATCTATTAATTTGCATAATTAGGCACTGTTAAATAATAGGCTGCCAGACAAACCGAGGCTGCCAATGAAAGTGTGTCAAGGGTTTCCTGAAAGGGCAAGAGGGAATGTAAAAATAAAGTACATATACCAATAAATTACTGTGTTAAATTATGTAAGAGGAAGTGCCCAAGTGAATGGATGTGTGGCTTGTGGTTAATTTTCACGTACACGATACATTTTGGTGAATTGTACGAAGGTGTAGGAGGTTAAGTGTACTCTTTTGTTTTCATGTACTGTAGCTACGCTTGTTATCATATTCGTTGTGTAAGAGGAGCTCCAGCCAAATGGTGCATTAAGGTGGGAAAAAAGGCCCACTGAAGGTGCCTGTCTCTGAAGAGTAGAACCAAAAGGGTTATCCAAAATTAGAGAAGTCTCTGTCAGTGTATGTTGTATTTCTTACTTGCAGAGTGAAGAGGAACACTAATGTAAAACAGAAAACCAGGAGGACAATTGTTATGAGCTCCTTTACGTCTGTACATAAGAACGTAAGAAAATAAAGGAAGCTGCATAAAGCCATCAGGCCAACTCGTGGACGTCGTATCTCTGTTCATTATGTATATATTGTACATCAAAAAGAAAGTTCCGAAAACTGTTATTCCCCTTAATCAGCATAGCCCAAGCCGTCATCATGGAGGAGGAATGAACCTTTGAAGTGACGTAAGAACACAAACACATAAGACAACACTGAAACTGCGAAAGGCCAATTGACCCACTCCAGGCAGCTCCTCGGGTCTTAAGGCAGCGCAGGCAGGGGACTCCACACCAGACAGCCGCGTGTTGTGAGTCACGTGAGATCGCCAGCCACGGCACGCCAGCCACTAGGGAAGGTGTGAGGGAGAGGCAGTCATGTTCTCTCTCTCTCTCTCTCTCTCTCTCTCTCTCTCTCTCTCTCTCTCTCTCTCTCTCTCTCTCTCTCTCTCTCTCTCTCTCTCTGTGTGTGTGTGTGTGTGTGTGTGTGTGTGTGTATGTACTTGTATGGCTTTGCGTTTTCATGTCATTACGAGAGAGAGAGAGAGAGAGAGAGAGAGAGAGAGAGAGAGAGAGAGAGAGAGAGAGAGAGAGAGAGAGAGAGAGAGAGAGAGAGAGAGAGAGAGAGAGAGAGAGAGAGATCTGATACATATACATGTGAGAATCCGTCTTCCCCCTCAAAAAAAAAAGAATGATAAATAAATAAATAAAATAAATAAATAAATAAACCAATAGAAAATGCTCATGCTATTACTAACTTAGCTGTGCTTCATTAAGGATCATGTTTCTTCATTGTCATTTCATTCATCTTTATTATCATTTCTCTTCCACATTTTTCATCCTCTCCTACATCTCCATCACCCCTTTATTCTCATTCCCTACATCATCATCATTTTCCTCTTTCTTTCTGTTCCTCCTCCTTCTCTCTCTCTCTCTCTCTCTCTCTCTCTCTCTCTCTCTCTCTCTCTCTCTCTCTCTCTCTCTCTCTCTCTCTCTCTCTCTCTCTCTCTCTCTCTCTCTCTCTCTCTCTCTTTCTTCTCTTCCCTTTCGTTATTCTCCTCGTCTTTTGTTTGTTGTGCCCTTTCTCTCTCTCTCTCTCTCTCTCTCTCTCTCTCTCTCTCTCTCTCTCTCTCTCTCTCTCTCTCTCTCTCTCTCTCTCTCTCTCTCTCTCTCTCCGTCTCTCTCTCACTCTCTCTCTCTCTCCCTTCCGTCCCCTTCCTGTCTTTTATTTTTCATTTCATGTCTGAGTTTAATATCGTTAGAGGTGAGTTAGGAGGCTTTTGGGAAGGGGTGGAAACGGTTGCCTAGTGAGGGGAGAGAGAGAGAGAGAGAGAGAGAGAGAGAGAGAGAGAGAGAGAGAGAGAGAGAGAGAGAGAGAGAGAGAGAGAGAGAGAGAGAGTGGGGTGTGAAAATAGGGAGGAGGAAAGACTGGGAAAAGACCCGTGTGAGAATGTATGGGAGGGAGTGAACGGGGAGGTATAAATTTATAGGCACTGACGAGAAGCAGGGCAGAGGGAGGGACTTTGGAGAGGGAAGGGAGGGCGGGAGGGAGAGAGGGAAAGGGAAACTGAGGGTCATAAGCTGTAATGGCGAAGGAGGAGAGGTGAGATGAGAAAGAGAACCAGGAGGAACACAAAGAAGGAACAGACAGTGGCAGACTGGTTAGCACATTAAAAACTGTCTACGGGAACTGTGTTTGCTAATATATGGTGAGAGAGATAGGATAGTAAAGGAGGTGGAAGAGGAAGAAGAAGAAGAAGAAGAAGGAGCAGGAGAAAAGAAGAAGAGGAGCAAATTAAGAAAGGAAGAAAGAAAGAAAGAAAGAAAGAAAGAAAAAAAGAAATAAAGGACAAGAACAAGTAGGGATATTCTGTGCAGAAAAGGAGAAAAAGAAAAAAAGCAGAGAAAACAAAAAAAACAACAACAGCATAAGATATAAGAAGGAAGAGAGGAAGAAGAACAAGAAAGGGAAAAAAATAAGAACAGTAACAGAAACGAAAGATGGAAGAGTATAATTAAAGCAAAGCCAACCAGAGAGAGAGAGAGAGAGAGAGAGGGAGAGGGGGGACGGAAGTTAGCAGATCACCTAAGCCCTTAAATCAAAGAAACCAATTTGGAGTCTCCAGTATTGCAGTAAACCTTTCCTGTGAATCTAATCGCCTCCAATTGCTCCTCTTTTCTCCCCAAGAGGAGGAGGAGGAGGAGGAGGAGGAGGAGGAGGAGGAGGAGGAGGACATACAAAGTCAACGATCTATAGTACAACACACAAAATAGTAGTGGTGGTGGTGGTGGTGGTAATGTAGTAGTAACAGTAGTAGTAGTAGTAGTAGTAGTAGTAGGAGGAGGAGGAGGAGAAGGAGGAAGAGGAAGAGTTTTTCCTCTCCATGCCTTTTTCCTTCTTCAATGTCTTCTCCTCCTCCTCCTCCTCCTCCTCCTCCTCCTCCTCCTCCTCCTCCTCCTCCTCCTCCTCCTCCTCCTCCTTCTCCTCCTCCTCTTCCTCCTCCTTCTCCTTCTCCTCGCTTGGGAAGGACGTAGGGAAGGTATTGGCTGTCTTACCACGATTTGCTGTGAAGGTCATGGCTAATCCTTCTCTCTCTCTCTCTCTCTCTCTCTCTCTCTCTCTCTCTCTCTCTCTCTCTCTCTCTCTCTCTCTCTCTCTCTCTCTCTCTCTCTCTCTCATACACCGAGGCACACACACACACACACACACACACACAGAGAGAGAGAGAGAGAGAGAGAGAGAGAGAGAGAGAGAGAGAGAGAGAGAGAGAGAGAGAGAGAGAGAGAGAGAGAGAGAGAAATAAGTTTGTCACATGCAGGTTTACTTGACATGGAGAGGAGGTGAATGATGAAGTGAAGGAGGAGGAGAAGGAAGAGGAGGAGGAGGAGGAGGAGGAGGAGGAGGAGGAGGAGGAGGAGGAGGAGGAGGAGGAGGAGGAGGAGGAGGAGGAGCACGAGGAGGAGGAAGAAGAGGAGGAGGAGGAGGAGGAGGAGGAGGAGGAGGAGGAGGAGGAGGAGGAGGAGGAGGAAGAGGAAGAAGAAGAAGAAGAAGAAGAAGAAGAAGAAGAAGAAGAAGAAGAAGAGAAGAAGAACAAAAAGAAATACCAGCGAAAAGAAGAGTGGGAGAAGGTGAAGGAGTAGAAGGGGAAGAGGAAGAGGTGGAGGAGAAGAAGAAAAAACTGTAAGAGATTCCACGAAGGTGAGCGTGGAAAGTAGTAATGTTGTGGAGGGAGGAAGCTGAAAAGAAAAAGAAAACGCAAATGTGGGGAAATCTAGTTTGGTAGGTCTTCTGTATAATGTTTTCCACAAAAGCTAAAGACACTGGAACTACCTGACGGAGGAAGACGGGGGGAAAAAGCTGATAGGGGTAGGATGGCGAGACGAGATAAAGAAGGTTTTGGTATTAGAGGAAAAACAAGAAAGAGATGGAAGATGAGAAAGAGGAGGAAAAGGAGGAGTAGGAGGACAAAGGACACAAAATAACACATTAGAATAACATACAACACCAGATGACTTAGTGCTTATATTGTTGTTATTGATAAAGTACACTACCTTATTTCAAGTAAGAGATGTAGGATGATGATGGTGAAGATGAAGGTGTTGGAAGCAGAGGAAAAGGAAGAGGATTACTAATACAACGGAATACAAAGGAATAGAAAAGGAGGTCCAGAGAGCAACATGCCCTGAGGTCCTTACTAGGCTATCTGGGTAACTATTTTACGCTAACTATTATTTATGGGAGTCTGGATAGTATAGAGGAAAGCAGGGTAGTTTAGAAGACATAGGATAGTATAGAAGAAGGCAGAATAGTACAGAAAAGGAAGAGGAAGAGGAGCAGGAGGAAATACCACAAGATTAGCTAGTAGTGGGATATAAAGAAAAGAAGGAGAAGTATTTGATGAAAGACGAATTATGAAAGAGGAGGAGAAGGAGAAGGAGATTCGAGGAAGGGAAGGAGCTTTGGGAAAGGATAGGAGATGAAGAAAGAAGAAGTAGGAAAAAGAGTAGGAGAAGAGGATGAAGAAGAGGAGAAGAAGGAAGAAGAGGAATTAAGCGTTTAAGCTGCTGTTGTGAAGTCAATGGCAATACTTAAGTTGAGAGAGAGAGAGAGAGAGAGAGAGAGAGAGAGAGAGAGAGAGAGAGAGAGAGAGAGAGAGAGAGAGAGAGAGAGAGAGAGAGAGAGTCGGTCGGTCGGTCAGTGTGTCAATCTTAAGTGCTTCTTCTGCATGCAGCAAGAAAGAAGAGGAAGAATAGAAGAAGGAGGAGGAAGAAGAGATGGAGGAGGAGGAAGAGGTTAATAAAAAGCAAAGGAAGTTTATTTTTTGCCTCTATTTTTCCTTCTCATTCCGTCTATCCTTTCCTTCGTCATCCCTGTCGCCGCCTCATCACTTCTCCATTCCCAGTCCTTTACCCGTAACATTCCACATCACTCACTTGACAGGAACATTCATCACAGGAAGTCTTGTCGCCTTTTCTCTATAATATTCCATCCCACTCAGTTTATAGTAGGCAAGTAACTATTTATTAACTTTTTATTCGAATTAGTTTGATTTTTGAACTGGTGGAAATGCAGGGACGGTACGTAGATATATGATACTGTGCTGGAAAGGCTTTTGCTGCTACTATTGTTGTTGCTTCCTTGACTAATAAGAGTGGAAAGATAATACTATGGTTTATGTATTCATTCTGACTGCTTTGGTTTCTCCTTGTACATAATTATATGGTGGATCTTTTAAGTTTAGTTTTAAAAGATACACAGACACACACACACACACGTACAGTTACTCACATATACATATTTTGGATGTCTGAAAAGAGGACATATACGTATTTCATATTGGAAAAACCAAACATATGATGAAGTTTCTGAAGAAATACGACTTTTATGCAAGAAAGTTAAGAAAAAAGCAAAACAAAAATATATGATGAATACTCTTAAAAAAAAAAAGATCATAAGTTGTTAAAGAAAATCGTTAAGTTCAGTCTTGAAAGAAAATAATACATGGTGAAAACCTTGAAAGAACAACGACCTTTATACAGGAAAATTAAGAAAAAAAAAAAATACGACAAAGATCCCTGAAAAATAAATTTCTAAGAATCGGAATTATTAAAGAAAAATAATGAGTATTGAGAGGAAGAAGATTCATATGAAGACTTATTCCAAACTTCGTATTAAAAGAAAAAAATAAATCCGAGAAAGAAAAAAAGACAAAAATGAAGAGAAGAAAAATAATAAAGAAAATCCGACAGAAAGTGAGCATTAGGAGAGAAGGAGGCGAAGGAGAGGAGGAAGTGGCGGAAAATTATTGGTCTTGGAGAAATGGAAACACTACCGAGGGGAGAGAGAGAGAGAGAGAGAGAGAGAGAGAGAGAGAGAGAGAGAGAGAGAGAGAGAGAGAGAGAGAGAGAGAGAGAGAAAGGTATACGAAAGGAATTTGAGTCAGTCTACACACACACACACACCCACACACACACACTTTTCAGCTTCCTTTCTAAAATAATTCCAGTTAATCATGACTTCCGCCTCCTAAATTAATTATGTTGTTAATTGTGTTGCTAATTATTCATGTTTGCAATTATATTTCACATTTATCAGTCTTTCCTGTTTCTCCATTTGTATGTCTATCTGTCTGTATGAATGTATGTTTATTTATGTCAGTCTGTCTTCTTGTTTTCTTGTATCTTTTTCTCAGTTTGCATGGTTTTCCGCCTCTGTCTGTCTGTCTGTCTGTCTGTCTGTCTGTCTGTCTGTCTGTTTGTTTGTTTGTCTTTCCTTCTTCCTGTTTGTCTGTATGTTTTTTTCTGCCTCTGTCTCTGTTGTCTATCTGTCTACCTAACTGCCTCTCTCTCTCTCTCTCTCTCTCTCTCTCTCTCTCTCTCTCTCTCTCTCTCTCTCTCTCTCTCTCTCTCTCTCTCTCTCTCTCTCTCTCTCTCTCTCTCTCTCTCTCTCTCTCTCTCTCTCTCTCTCTCTCTCTCTCTCTCTCTCTCTCTCTCTCTCTCTCTCTCTCTCTCTCTCTCTCTCTCTCTCTCTCTCTCTCTCTCTCTCTCTCTCTCTCTCTCTCTCTCTCTCTCTCTCTCTCTCTCTCTCTCTCTCTCTCTCTCTCTCTCTCTCTCTCTCTCTCTCTCTCTCTCTCTCTCTCTCTGGTTTCTGGCTAAAGCAGAAACCTTTACAAATACCTAACACAACAGCACAATAATATCTCTGAAACACTGACCACTCACTTTGT
The DNA here is from genome assembly GCF_035594125.1 of Scylla paramamosain. NCBI lineage: Eukaryota > Metazoa > Arthropoda > Malacostraca > Decapoda > Portunidae > Scylla > Scylla paramamosain. The sequence continues at coordinate 11,442,959 of NC_087164.1, forward strand.
TCGAAATATTTGTCAGCTTTGTGCCGGCAAAGGGATGCAAGGATAACGTGAAGCCATTTGGCGGGAAAATAATGCTTCTGTTGTAATGAAGGTGAATGAATTCTGTGTGTGGGATTTCAGGTCGTGTGAGGAAGTATTTGGTTGGTGTTGTGAAAGGATTAAGCTTTATTTGTCATTATTTATTTGATTTCTATTATGTACGATAAGAAAAAGGCCAAATGGTTAGCCAGAATTAGAAATGACGAAATCTCCCTCCTTCTTATCAACATCATCATCATTTCAGTAAAGGACACCAGTATTCCCAACCCTTCTTCACTCATCGTTGCTAATTGGCTGTTCACTCCAAGCCATCCCGTCATTAGTCTCTACAATTCTACTACCAAGATACAGTTCTTTCCAACCCTTCTTTACTCACTTCTTCTCTATTCCAGCCCATCCCGTCATCATTCTCTGTAATACTACTATCAGAATACAGGTCTTTCCAATGCTCCTCCCTTCCACTCTTCCTGCATCGCACTGTTCCATGAAGCTTAAAGGGAAACAGTACCAGTGAAAGGGGTTTTAATATCAGTACGTGGTTTTTGACGCTTTGCAGGTGGTGGACCTCTTAGACTCTGGCGTGACTTGGTATGCTGATATGTTTTTGACTTAGGTTCGTATTCTTGAAAGCCTTGGGTTCTGATCTGGAGAGCAAGAGATGATGCAAACGAGTGAAACAATTCAAGAAGATTCGTGGATGCGGTGTGTTCCTGACACGAGAAAGATGGTAAAGGAGGAGGAGAAGGAGAAGGAAGAGGAGATGGTGGTAATGGTGGAGAAGGAAGAGGAGACGGAGGAGGAGGTGGTGGAAAAGCAAAAGAAGAACAAGAATAATAATAAAAACAAGAAAAAGAAGAATAGGATGTTTAAAAATCCATCTATTAAAAAGTTTCAGAATCCTTCAAACACAGATATTAATACACATGTCCAGGTAATAAGACTGGCCACTCATGCTTGTGTCAGTGGCAGAGTAAACAGACGCCCGGTAGAGAGTAAAGGTGGCGACTGTTGAAAAGTGAAAAGCGACAGAAGAGGGTGACCAGGAGCCGTGTGAACCCTGACATATCACAGAGGAAAAGACTGGTCGGGAAATATTCTCCCTAAAAGAGCTGAGAGTCAACACCGTCATCGAGATTTCAGGTTTTTTGGCTGCACTTGTTAAAATAAAAATAAAAAATAAGAGCAAACATTTATCCGATGCATGTCGAGTGTTATGATTTTTCGACGGGTATTTTTCAGGAAGCCGCGAAAAAACTCATATAACACTGATGACCTTAAGTCTTTTTACTCTTTTATTTTTGAACTCTGAAACTCGAACGACAACTGAATGAAAAAAAAAAAAATACTAGTTTATAATTCCACAAGTTTTCATGTAGTTCAAGTTTCTGCAGTTCATTTTTCTTCGTCCTCTTATAATAACTCCATCATAAAAAGGCTTCACAACTTGTATTATGTTAATGACGCGACATGCAAACTTTGCCCAGCACTTTTACTTTGTAATTTCCGGGTCATAATGCTCCTGCCTTGACTGATCGGCAGTGAGAGTTTGCATGAGGCTTAACGTGAGTGTGTGTTTACCTAGTTATAGTATGCAGAACCCCAAGAGAGAGAGAGAGAGAGAGAGAGAGAGAGAGAGAGAGAGAGAGAGAGAGAGAGAGAGAGAGAGAGAGAGAGAGAGAGAGAATGTACAATAAGTATATATTCATATGAATGTTAAAACTCGTAAACTCCTCAATATACTACACCATTTCTCTCTAAGTACTGATCCTATATTTTCCTCCTACACTCCTTCCATCCTCCCTCTCTTCTCCTCACACTACACACGTCACCTCGCATCCCATGACTCGCCTCACATACGAGACACAAGTAGGAGAATGAAGCAGTTGAGGTGACCGAAATCTCGCTGCGGAACGGTACAAATAGTCTGCCGGCGTCGTTTGAGAGCGACAGCTGCAGATTAAGCCCGAAGTCAGTGCACAAAACCTTTAATCAATAGTGGGAAGAGGGAGAAGAAACGCGGCGGGAATGGCGGCGACTCCAGCGTGCGGCGAGGAACGAAAGGGTTACGAAAGGAGTAAAGGATGAGAAAATTCAGCGGAATGTGTTCGAAAGCTTCTTCCGACCGACTGAGGAGGAGGAGGAGGAGGAGGAGGAGGAGGAGGAGGAGGAGGAGGAGGAGGAGGAGGAGGAGGAGGAGGAGGAGGAGGAGGAGGAGGAGGAGGAGAAGGCGTAGGAGGAGGAGGGAAGAAAAAGAAGAGGATGCAGTCATTGGGAGAGGAGGAAGAGAGGAAGGAAGATGCAGTCACTCGAAGAGGTGGCGTTGGAGGAGGAAGAGGAGGAGGAGGAGGAAGTGCAAGAAGAGGAGAATGCAGTCAATGGAAGAAGAAGAGGAGGAGGAGGAGGAGGAGGAGGAGAAGGATGGGAAGGAAGAAGAAGAAGAAGAAGAAGAAGAAGAAGAAGAAGGAGAAGAATAAGAGGAGAAGGAAGAGGAGGAGGAAGGAGGAGGTGACGAGGGGTGGTGCTAGAGGCAGTAATTGGAAAAGGAAGAAGAGAAGAAGGAGGTGGATGTAGCTTTCGGGAGAGGAGGAAGAGGAGGAGGAGGAGGAGGAGAAAGGCGTGGGAGGAGAGCAAATGTGTTTTCCAGTGGACACCTTCAGGTAATTATTGGCTGTGATTACCATCTTTTCCTCTTTCTTTTTCTTTGTTTTTTCTTCCATTTTTCCTTTTCTTCTTTCTTTCTGTCGTCTGCTTCTTGCCTCTCCTACCGGTTACTAGTTTTGTTTGTGGTTTAAATCCTTCTATGTGCCTTTTTCATGATTTTCTCTTTCTTTTCTATTCCTTTTCCCTCCCATTCACTCGCTTCCCTTTTAGCAATTTCTTCTTCCCTCTCATTCCTTCCCTCGTTCCCTCCCATTTCCTATTTCCCCTCTCATTCCCTTCATCCTTCCCTCCCTTTCCGTCCCTCTCACCCTTCCGTCCTATCTTCTATCTCTCTCCCTCATCCCTCTCTCCAAACCGTCCTTTCCTCCCTTCCTCCTTCTCTATTATTCCCTCCTCCTTTCCTCTCAGTCTTCCCATCTTCTGTCGCTCTCCCTCATCCATCCTCCTACCATCCTTCCCTCCCTCCCATATCCCTTGCTCCACTACACTCTGCATTGTTTCCCCTGCCTCTGACAAGCCTATATTGGCAGCCCCTTGACAGGCCAGCCAGTGGTCGTCTCCCTCACTTAACATACAAAAAAAGGCTTTCCCCCAGCTCAGGTTTACTCGCTTCCCCCCAAAGTAATGACAAGCAAGGGTGATACACGTATGCAGATTAAGGCTGGAATAAATATTTTTCTGTGTGTGTGTGTGTGTGTGTGTGTGTGTGTGTGTGTGTGTGTGTGTGTGTGTGTGTGTGTGTGTGATTTTTTATTGGTTGAAATTGTTGTTATTATTATGCGTTATGAATGTGAATTTTGTGATGTTTGTTATTTCCTGTTTGTTGTTGTTGTTGTTGTTGTTGTGTGTGTGTGTGTGTGTGTGTGTGTGTGTGTGTGTGTGTGTGTGTGTGTGTGTGTGTGTGTGTGTGTTTGTTTGTTTGTTTCTATTGGTTATATCATTTAAAGTTGTGTGTGTTTTGTGTTGTCTTTATGATGTGTGTTTTGTTTTATTTTGTATTGTTGTAATTTTAGCTTTTAAAATCCCTAGTTACTTGATTGAGTAGATTGTTAGTTAGATTAATTTTAGGTAGTTATGTATTCATCTGTTTAGTTATTCAGTCAGCCAGTTCATTAATTGGTTCCTTTGTTATGTAGTCAGTTTTCTAGTAAGCTTTTTATCTGTTCAGTTTGTTAGATGATCAATTAAATAGTTGGTGTGTGTGTGTGTGTGTGTGTGTGTGTGTGTGTGTGTGTGTGTGTGTGTGTGTGTGTGTGTGTGAAGTTAGCTCATTTATTAGCGGGAAAAAAAGGCAAAGAAAAATAAAAGTAGAGAAAAAAGTATAATTTGATATCTATGTATTGGTAAAAAAATATCTGTTCTCATTTCGGTGTGTTCTATTACTGTGTGTGTGTGTGTGTGTGTGTGTGTGTGTGTGTGTGTGTGTGTGTGTGTGTGTGTGTGTGTCGCCAGGTAGACGTTGCGCTATCTTGACACCAATAACTCTCAGGTAATTACTGTAGTTAGTTGACAACCGTTATTGGTGATTGGCTGTAAGAGAGAGAGAGAGAGAGAGAGAGAGAGAGAGAGAGAGAGAGAGAGAGAGAGAGAGAGAGAGAGAGAGAGAGAGAGATTGCACAATGTAAATGAAAATGAAGATAATTAATAAAAAAAAATAGTATAATGAAAAGAGGGGAATGATTAAAGGAGAGAGAGAGAGAGAGAGAGAGAGAGAGAGAGAGAGAGAGAGAGAGAGAGAGAGAGAGAGAGAGAGAGAGACCAAAGACACAACGTAATACTAATGGAACAAGTCTGCAGGGAACACACCGTAACTATTCAATCTCTTAATAACTGTGTTCACGTCCTTTGCCTTGCGTGTGACGGGGACTGTTTATCATGTGGACACCGGCTGGCTAATGACCAAACACACTGGAGGCGGAGCGGCAGACCAAAGCTAAGAGGAGAGGAGAGAGTCGCCGGAGAATCTAGTCATTTGTTACTCACTGCAGCAAAAGCAAACACGATACTTAAGTCATTTGTTAACCCGCGTAGTAGACACAGGAAAGGAAGTGAAGCTATGTAAAATACTAGTGAGGAGAAGACTAAAGGGAGGATTAGAAGAGAGAAACACGAGAGTATTTTGGCATTTGTTATTCGACTGCAGCCAAGTAAACGCAGTATTTAAGTCGTTAGTCAACCCTCATAGTAGGCACACGAAGGAATGTTAATTGAGGAGTAATAAAGAATATACTGGTGAGGAACAGACTAAAAGTGAGGATTAGAAAAGAGAAACACGAGTTCACCTAGCCACTTCTTACTTCTTTGCAGGAAAAGCAAACTAAATTCCGTAGTAAACTTGCGAAGGAATGTTAATGGAGGAGTAAAGAATATATTGGTGAGGAACAGACCAAAGTGAAGATTAGAAGAGAGAAGCACGAAACTACCAAGCCATTTGTCACTTCACAACCGCAAAAACAAACTAACTCTTGTACTAGACATATTAAAGAAAGTGATTGAAAAACTGAGAAAAAATTATGAAGAATAGACTAAAACGAGAATAAGAGGAGAGAAACACGACACTCTGGCCATTCCTCTCCTCAGTGCAGGGAAACCAAACATGCGTAATACTCGTACTTAAAATCATTAGTTAACTCATTATAGACACATGAAAGAGAGAGAACGGTGGAATAATAAGCAACGCAGTAGGAAGATGGTACATAAATCAGGGAGAAATGAAAGGAATGAGGTTAATTAAGGATAGATAATGGTGAGAAATGAACCAGTAAGTAATGGAAAGTAAGAGAGAGTCAGAGTAAAACTTAAAATCAACTTATACGCATAGACACGAAAAGATAAAGAAAGAAACGTATGAAAGAGAAACGAAGGGAGAAAACGAAAGGAGAGAAGGAATAAAGGCAATGTATTGGGTAATAAGAGAGAAAGGGTGATAGAAAGGAAGGAAATAATGGACGGAGGAAGGGCAGGAGGTCGTGAAGGCATTGTATTGAGAAAGAAAGGGAGAGAGAAAAAAGGGATATAGAATGAAGGGAGGAAAAGAATGACTGGGGGGAGGGAGAGTTGCATCGTGAAAGTATTGTAGTACGAAAATAGAGATAGAAAGAAAGGAGACAGAAGGAAGGAAGGAAGGTGAGGTGAAGAGGGAAGGCTGTAAGGGCATTGTGGTGAGAGAAAAAGGAAGAGAAAGCGAAAATAAATAGAGGAAGGAGAAAGAGGGAGAGGGAGAAAATATTAAGATGCAAGAGGAGAAATAAAGGAGAAGAAAAGGAGGGAAGGAGGAAAAGCCATACAAGAAGAGGGAGAGGATATTGAAATAGAAAAAAAATGAGACATAAAGAAGTTGGGAAAGAATAAAAAGAGAAAGGGAAGGAAATAAGAAACAGGGGAGAATATTGGGATGGAAGAAAAGGAGAAATAAAGAAGTTAGGAAAGAATGAAAAGGGAAAGAAGAAGTAGGAAGGAGGAGAGAATATCGGAACGGAAAATAGGGAGAAATAAAAAAGTTAGGAAAGAATGAAAGCAAAAAAAAATGGGAAACAGGAAGAGGGAGAGATCATTGAAGTGTAAAAAGATGAAAAAAGTGGTTGAAAGAAAGAAAAATGAATAAAGAAAGAAAGAAAGAGAAATACTGGAGAGAGAGAAGAGGGCACTGAATACATTGTAGTGGAGGTTGTAGAGAGAGAGAGAGAGAGAGAGAGAGAGAGAGAGAGAGAGAGAGAGAGAGAGAGAGAGAGAGAGAGAGAGAGAGTGGTGATGGTGGTATAGTTGTGGGGGAGTGAGGTAGTGACAGAGTGGTGCGTCTGTTCCTCACCTTGCTGTAATGGTGACTGATGGTGCCTCCCACTGTCCTTCATCACCCTTCCTCCTCTCCACCTTATTCATCACACTCCACCTTATCCCTCTGTCTTCCTCCTCTTTCTCCACTCCTCTCTCTTAGGATCCTAGAATACGTTAACTTGGCTCATGGTCTCTCTGTCTCTGTCTGTCAGAGAGAGAGAGAGAGAGAGAGAGAGAGAGAGAGAGAGAGAGAGAGAGAGAGAGAGAGAGAGAGAGAGAGACTAATGCATGTATGTGTCAATGTGCTTGAATGCATTTTTCCTGCACTTGTTATTATTTTTCGATATTGTTCATTTAAGTGCAGCAGCCATAGCAACACACACACACACACACACACACACACACACACACACACACACACACACACACACACACACACACACACACACACACACACACACACACACTCACGCACGCACGCACGCACTCA
>NC_087164.1:11454922-11517422 GCF_035594125.1 Scylla paramamosain
ATCAGGTCACCCATTGCTGCATCCATTACCGCCGGAACGACCCATTACGCACCCCGGAGTGAGATGGCAGTGTTACCGACCCCCGCTGACAGGAACGCTGCCGTCTGTCCCCGCCAACCAACGCTGGGTGCGCGCCGCTTGCTATTGTTTACTAAGCGGACTTGTGAATTGAGAGAAGCGACGCCAGTGAACATAAAGGAAGAACAAATAGTAGCGGTCTTGTTGGTTCTTACGGGTCTGCTTGAGGAAGGAAGGAGGAGGAAGACGAGGAGGAGGAAAGAGGGAGTGGAGGAGGAGGAGCTGGAGGACTCTACTGTTTGACACTTAGAGTGAAAGTAATAGGATAGTGTAGACGGAGGAGTGGGGAGGAGGTGGTGATGGTGGAGGAGGAGGAGGAGAAAGAGGAGGAGAATGCTAAATTAGGTGCTTCCAAGAAGATCGAACGGGAGAGAGTGAGTGAAATAGGATAGCATAGACGAAGGAGGAGAGGAGGGGAATAGTGTTGAATTAGGTGTTTTTAAGAAGATCAGAGGGAAGAAAGAGGATTAGATGAGAGACAGATGAATTTGCAGCGGAATTACAATGACTGAAACAAAGAAATGTAATGGACTGGAATAAGAGGAAGGAGACTCGCTCATAGATGGCACCACCTACTGACATTAAGAAAAGGAGGAGGAGGAGGCGTGTATATGGCCTTCAAAGCTGTGAGTTCTCTGGAGGCTTAAGGACTGTCTTGTGTGCGATTATGCGCTCGTTTCGTGACAGTTTAATATTCTAAGAGTTGTTTTAAGAGAGAGAAAGACCTACTATGTATCTTTCTTATTTCCTTTGCTTCGGTGCTTTAGGAAATAAGAAAATTATCAATTCTCAAATGCAGTGGTAGATGAATGGAATGAACTTCGTAATCAGGCTGTTAGTGCCAAATCAATACAAGAAGATTAGACTAATTTATGTATAGGGATGACAGGTGGACATAGAAAGGCGTGCTTTAAGCAGGGACTGTCACGTGTAGGCCTGGTGGATTCTTGCAGGTTATCTTATGTCTCTTTTCATTTTGGAGGTTATAGAATCGATGTTTAGTGTATGATCTGAATGCTGGGGTCTATAGAGTAATATGGGTAATGCCTCTCTCTCTCTCTCTCTCTCTCTCTCTCTCTCTCTCTCTCTCTCTCTCTCTCTCTCTCTCTCTCTCTCTCTCTCTCTCTCTCTCTCTCTCTCTCTCTCTCTCTCACCTCCATGCAAGCCACTGTGCACAAGCTAACGCGTGTTGGTCGTGCTCACGCAGGAAAGGATCCTGACATTGCACGTTTCCCTCCAGGCTGTGAAAAAAGTCGGCTGGAAATCATCGTTTCCGACACGCCCGCCAGCCTCGCTCTCACTGGGAAGGGAAGGACGCCGCGCTGACACCTTGTTTTGCGAGCACGATGAAACACGATGAAAAAAAGAGGAGTGTTGTTAGAGTCCACGTAGGAGGCACCGACTGAATGATGTTTATATATTCCGTGTTGATTTCATGTGATTTGAATTGGGTTTGCGAGGAATGTTATGATAAAAAAAAGTTGCTTGTTTTGCGTGGAGGAATGAAAGGGAAGGATTGTTACCGGAGTTCACACGGGAAACACCGAGGGAGTGTTGTTTGTGCTTGAGAGTATTGTATATTTCGTGCATGGGGTTTGAAGAGCATTACTCGACTTGTGTTTACGAGGAAAGTTATTGTAAAAAATCCTTGTTTTGCGAGGATATCAACAACAACAACAACAGACTATTGCAGCATTCATTCGTGGGGGTTCAGCAGGAATACCCGACTTGCTTGTGTCTACGAGGAATGGTATATTAAAAGACCTTGTTATGTCAGGAAGGTTAAAAGAAAAGAGCTATTACCGCAATGATGTTTATATACGTCTGTAGTGTTCGCACGTGGGATCTGAACAGGAATACTTAACTGGCTTTTATTTACGGGGAATGCTATCATAAAACTAGACTATTCCTGCAGTGTACATAGAACGCAGTGGTAAAATAGAATGTATATACGAGCGCAGCGTTGATTCCTGGTATACTAAGAACAGGAGTACTTGACGTCATTATATTTAGGTGGAGTATTATATAACAGACGCAGGGTATTTTTGGAGTTCAGGTAGAGAGAAAGTGTAGTGTTAATTCCTGGTATACTAAAACAGGAACTTTACGTGATCATGTTTGCTGGAGGGTAGACAAAGAGACTGTTTGAGAGAGAGAGAGAGAGAGAGAGAGAGAGAGAGAGAGAGAGAGAGAGAGAGAGAGAGAGAGAGAGAGAGAGAGAATGAGGAGCAACGATTGAAAAAAAGAAAGAAGCTCTAGTATAATGTTAGAAAACAAGAAAGATTATTTCCTGTTTATACCTTACATAGAAAGAACAACGCAGGGAAAAAAACCGATAATAGGTAAATAAAAAAAACTCTGTGGTTTACGTAGAAAGCAACGGAAAGCTCACCTGATATACCGTTAAAAAAAAAAAGAACTTGTCTCCTATTTGTAGCTTACATAGAGAGAGCAACACAGGGTAAGAAAAAGCTCATAGGGTACAAAACAAAAGAGATTATTTCTGTGCTTTACATAGAAGGCAACAATAAAGTAATGTTGATAAACGTGCATAGTGTTGATTCACGGTACAGGAGCAGCAATACTCAAACTGACCATGTTGTTTGCCTGTTCCTTAGTCTGAATCAGTGTGTGTGTGTGTGTGTGTGTGTGTGTGTGTGTGTGTGTGTGTGTGTGTGTGTGTGTGTGTGTGGTGGTCGCTTAGCTTTCCTCGCATGACTCAGTGGTGGTAAAAGAATGCGTTGTGTGATGGATGTATTCGCGTGAAGGGTGTATCTTATTCTTTGTTTGGTGAAATACTGATCCCATTTGTCGGGTCTCCGTGTGTATTTGCTCGGGAAGGAGAGTGTGGTGCATTCGTGGTAGTTACAATTCTGCAGATGTGGTGTGGAAGAGTAACGATTCCTTTCTTTTTTCTTTCCGCAGGTGAGTCCAGCGTTAATTCTTAGGAGTCGTCGGGAGGGAGAGATCCTTGTGGTGGCAGTACATGGTGAGTTTATATTCGTTAAGACATTCAAAAGACTCTAGTTGAAGTTACACGGGTTTTTAAGCGTTCAGGTGATCCTAGTGAAAGATTAACAAGGTTTGTACATTAATAACTGAAGAAACACTCTTGAGAACCTGGTTGATAATCTATGTGGGCTTTGAAATTAATCATGGTGAGAGAGCTAAGCGTCTCAGAATACCAGCCATATTATCCCGCCGGTATCGTGACGTGCATGCTCACCACGCCTTCCTGTTGGCTGTGTCGTGCAGTGTTTGTCTTGCATCACAGTTAGTTATTGCCGAGTGTTGCTGAGGCGTCCTTGTCACCAGTACGTTATTCAGAGTCTCGATTACACTCCTGCCCATTGTTGTGGTAATAACGACAGACAGACAGACAGATAGATAGATAGATAGATAGATAGATAGACACACACACACACACACACACACACACACACACACACACACACACACAAACAATGGACTGGGCTGGGCTGGGCTGGACTGGGAAGGGATTAGGAGGAGCCAGGTAAGCTCAAGTGGTAACAGGGATTTATTGCGAGAGATATTAACATGAGGTGGTGTTTAATGTGTGGCTATGAGGCAGTAACGCGATGCCTTGAGTCAGCGGCGACGATTATGACTCCATCCGCCGCCTCTAGGGCCTCGTGCCGCAGCGCCGTGCCGCACTAACTTTACTTCAGTGCCAACTTTGATTCGCTTATTTTCTTCTTGTACGTGAGAATGGAGAAAGGGGCTGGTGGTGGTGGTTGTGGCGAAGGATGTGGTGGTGGCAGTGATGGTGAGGAAGAAGGAGGATGTGGTGGTGGTGGTGATGGAAGAAGAGGAGGAGGAAGACTAAGGAAGAACAAACATCGTCAAACTTACACTGTTCAATAGGAAATAAAGAGACAGGATAGTATGCAATAGTAGGAGGAAGAGGAGGATGAGAATGAGGAGGAGGAGGAGGAGGAGGAGGAGGAGGAGGAGGAGGAAAGGAAAAAGAAATAACAAATTTTCAAGAAGGGGCTTTACAAGATTGTTTATGATAAGTTACACTATCTAAAGTAAGATATTTATGATAGTTAAGAAGGGGAGGAGAAGGAGGAGGAGGAGGAGGAGGAGGAGGAGGTGGAGGTGGAGGTATTGGAATTCAAACACAAAGGAAGAACAAAACAGCATCAGACCTGTCCCTCCTGATGAGGCTGTTAGTGATGCACATACCTAACATACAGCGAGAGAAATACGATAGCATGGACGAGGAGCAGGATGAGGGGAGGTCGGAATATGATTAGGTTCATAGAGTCTCAGCACGTCTTGCCCTCAGCCCATCCTGGCGGGCTTGCTGGCTGGGCTGGAATCCCGTCGGGTTGGGGATCTCGTAGCTGTGGTGTTCCTGAGGGCCGAGGCTGTGCTGACCATTTGACATACTGACTTAAATCCTTTAGGTTCTAGGTCCTCTAGTTCTAGGTATTTCAGGCACTGCAAAGTATAACTGTATAATACTACAAGAAAAGAAAACAAAAATCCTTGTGTTGCGAATAACTTTACAATAAAACAACGAATAAAAATGAAAGGAATGTTATGAACATGAGAAGAGATTATGGCCAAAGTGATCTGGCCTTGTTTACATTGACTGATTGATTGACTGATTGATGTCACGGCAGGAGGTTGATCAAGGACAGGCTTGAGGTGACGGTCACAGTAGTATTCCCTCTGTCCTTCACCAGTGGTATTATGAATCTACGTGGCGCATTACAGAATAGGTCCACATCTAGTGATACCTGATAACCATATCTGTTGCCTTTTTATTGTACGTGTCAAGGAAGATATAGATAAAATTACGAAAAAAGTCTTGTTAAACTGTCGCTTCATCCAAAAAGTTGAGAAAAGGTTTAAAAAGGCTCTCCTGTTTTGTTCCGAGTGAGTCTTGATTCTTCTCTCTTGAAATAATATTACATAAAGTAATATTACGCCATAGTCATTTTGCTTATGCCTCGCTTATAGAAAGGATGACAGTCCCCGCCGGCAAGAGGGTACACAGGAGAAGCAATCACCCAAGAAGATTGCAACACATGACCGAGAATTCAGAAAACGTCACTCGTATCAACTCGACATTGCTCCTCGAGGGAAACCTTTGCAGAATCTGGCGCCTCTCAGAATAGACTCAATTGAAACGCTATCATATACATCTCCCTCACATTTGTTGCATAAACGGATACTACTTCCCGACTCGCAGCGACATTCAGGAACAGAGGCGAGGCGAGGCGGAGCAAGGCAGGTCGAGGCGAAATGGAATGCATGACAAGACAACCGTAAGCGGATGAGAAAGTGGTGTCTTTCGGAATAACACGACACTGACATGAGAGATGCCTGTGTTACGCGAAGTGTTACGAATGCACCCTGCCTGCTTTCCTCCCTCCATCCTGAACCTTGAGTCTGCTTCTCTTAATACAAGGTTCACACTTTCTCTTTTTCCATTCTTCCCTTACACTGCTTAGCTTACACACTCTGTCCTTCCTTTATGCTTTCTCTTGCCTTACACACTCCAGCCTGTGCTTCTCCTATTTAATTTTTGTTGTAGAAGTGTTATGCTTTACTTTCATTTGTGTTGTAGAATAGAGGGATGCCTAGTGTGTGTGTGTGTGTGTGTGTGTGTGTGTGTGTGTGTGTGTGTGTGTGTGTGTGTGTGAGTGTGTGTGTATGTGTGTGTGGGTCGCTGGTTGTTGTATGTCGATATGGAAGGGACTCGTCCTATCATAACACACACACACACACACACACACACACACACACACACACACACACACACACACACACACACACACACACACACACACACACACACACACGCACACAGAGACGCACATATGAAAGCCGATATTGCTATGCCATTGAAAAGCTACTTAAAATACCTATGAAAATGTCCGTCAAAGGTAAACCGCTCTCTCTCTCTCTCTCTCTCTCTCTCTCTCTCTCTCTCTCTCTCTCTCTCTCTCTCTCTCTCTCTCTCTCTCTCTCTCTCTCTCTCTCCTTAATTGGTGCCACATCGAGAGGGGGATTACCCACCCAAGTGGTGCGTTCAAATTTAATGGCACGGGAGGAGGACAGGATACCGGGAGAGTGAAGGGGGTGGGGGACTGTGTTCAATTTGGTTCAAGCTACACTGGGGGAGGTTACAGGAGTGATACGGGAGTGACAGGGAGTACTAGTGTAGCCTACCGTGCATAGGGGTGTAGGAGGGTATACGGGGGAGTGTTTTTAGCTATGAGAGAGAGAGAGAGAGAGAGAGAGAGAGAGAGAGAGAGAGAGAGAGAGAGAGAGAGAGAGAGAGAGAGAGAGAAAGGGAGAGAGGTGTACATTGCAGGGGTGTGAGTGGCGATGGAAGGGGAGTGCGGCTGATGAGAGATGACTGACTACACGGCTTGGAATAATGGATGAAGTGGATGAAGTCTTGAGTGAGTGTGATAGATGATGATGTGCTGTGATGAAGTTGTGTTTGGACGAGGAGGAGGGGAAGGGAGAAGTAGTAGTAGTAGTAGTAGTAGTAGTAGTAGTAGTAGGAGGAGGAGGAGGAGAAGGAGGAGGAGGAGGAAGAGGGGGAAGCAGAGAGGGATAAAGGGATATGGTTGTAGCTATGTGAGTTGGTGTATGTGTGTGTGTGTGTGTGTGTGTGTGTGTGTGTGTGTCTGTGTGTAGTAAATGATGAATAAACCGTATATGAGACAGACAGAGGGGAAAGACAGATACACTCTGCCATTAGAGTTACATGCAAACGCTCAATGAAGTAATCTGCATTTAGATGAAGTCATAAGATAAGAAAAAAGTACCAATGCCAAAAAAGCTAAAGAAAATGGATAACTTTTTTTTATGGGGCTCTCAACAGAATTATCATCATTTTCTTCTTGGAATTGAACGACCTGTGACATGGACATACAGACAGACAGAGAGACAGACAGATAGACAGACGACAGACAGAGAGACAGATAGAGAAAGAAAGACAGATATAGAGAGACACAGATAGACACATATACAGAAACACACACACACACACACACACACACACACACACACAGAGAGAGAGAGAGAGAGAGAGAGAGAGAGAGAGAGAGAGAGAGAGAGAGAGAGAGAGAGAGAGAGAGAGAGAGAGAGAAGCGGGGACTATTGATCCAGTGATCCTAAATAATTCAGCATTTCTCCCATACACTCTTGGTACATAATTGCAAACATCCTCCCCTCCTTCAATAGCATGCGAATACTCTCACTAGCATTACTGTCTACCGTGCCTGAAACTGCTGCATTTAATCCCTCTATAACCTTTCCATTCCGATCTCTCCCTCCTGTACCCTTTCTGTTTAATGCATTGAGAAGTTTTGACAGCCTGTTTTGGAAGCTATTCTGGGTTTTCAAGGGTGTTATTATGATTCCCGTGTTTTAACAAGGGTCATGCGTCGTCAGCGACAGGAAATGGCTTTGAGAACTTGAATTATCATCTCTGTGGCCTTTGATAATAGTCCTGATGAGAGAATGAGGTGTTTTTTTTTTTTTATCTTTCTTTTATCTGTGGTCTTGTTTGTTTATATGTACGTTAGTTATGTTTGCATTCAGTTTATACGATATTCTATGTAAACTTTCCTTTATTTTCTTCTTTTCATGTTTAATTTTACTCTTAGAACAGGAGTTTTTTTTTTTTTACCTCTACTATGTAAAGCTTATTTTTTCCTAATATTTTGTATGGCAGGTGTACTATTCAATTTTCTATGCAAGATTTTCTTTATTTTTCCTCTATGTACGATAAATTTTACTCATGGAACACGATTTTCTTTCTGTCGCATGTATTCTTTGATTATTCGTCAATTTAGCAAGGGGGACGTACCGAGTATTTATCCTCTACAGAAAGACACGCGACTCCTCCCCAGCTGACAATGGTAGGAGTGAATTTCTCGTGTTTCTTGGCCCTCATTTCAGCAAGTGGTGAAGGGAAGCATTGAAGGAGAGGTGGGAGACAGCGCTCCTCCTTACCTTTACCTGTCCAATGTTCCTAAAAGCTGCGCCCCCATAGAGAAGGGAGTGTATGTGTGAACGATGGCACGAGAGAGAGAGAGAGAGAGAGAGAGAGAGAGAGAGAGAGAGAGAGAGAGAGAGAGAGAGAGAGAGAGAGAGAGAGAGAGAGAGAGAGAGAGAGAAACTGACACACGAGCAAGTTAGAAATACAGATAGCACACACACACACACACACACACACACACACACACACAGAGAGAGAGAGAGAGAGAGAGAGAGAGAGAGAGAGAGAGAGAGAGAGAGAGAGAGAGAGAGAGAGAGAGAGAGAGAGAGAGAGAGGAACTTTATCGTGCATTCACGTACCTATACTGGTGGGGAGTCAAACGCGCCGCGTCAGCCTCAACCTTCTCCCCTTCAGGACACTTAAGGAGATGGCGAGGACGGTGATCGTATGGAGGAGGAGGAGGAGGAGGACTGATGGGTCTTCTTCTTTCACGACCTTTACGGTTTGGGGGAGAATAAAAGGAATATTATGACGATGGGAAGAGGTAAATGATGACGCGTGGGGCGAGAAGGGCTGGGAGAGGCTGGGAGGTGCTGGGGAGAGGCTGTGAAGGTGAAGGGAGAAGCTGGAAGGACGGTAGAAGATACTGGGAGATTTTTAGAGAGGTTAGGTTAGGCTGGGAGATACTGGGAGTGGCTGGGAGACGCTGGGAGAAACTAGGAGAAACTGAAAGAGTGTGTGGGATGCTGGAAAATGCTGCTACTCAGCTATATACTCGTACAAGCTAATATCTTAAATGCTGAGTTATTTCGGGTCCACACGCCTTTTTTTCATTGTATCTCTTTCACCAGGATCATTTAGTTCATATAGGTTATTAATGTTGTTACCATTGCTTCTATATACCACGTAATGATTCGTAAAAATAGCATATATGGAGCAGACTTAAGTGAAATGATGGTTATGTAATTTACACTGGCTAACAAGACAGATGAGTGGAGGAGATTTGGGCCCTGCCGTTGAATCATAGATACTAACAATGACAATAGTAATGATGATGTACTGACGTGGTTTTCACAGCACCGCCACCATTAGAGACACACTAAGGAGGTGCCGCCACGCTAAACACGCCAGCAATCGAATCAGGCAAGGTGTGTCCCGTATTTAGAAGCGTGAGGTTAGCGTGACGGTGTATGGCGCGCCCCTCGCAGCCTGAGATATACCGGGACATTACACAGAACATTACGGACACCTCAAAGGGCATGCATTAACTAAGGAAACACTCCCTGGGAAAAAGTACCTATAAAATTTCAATTACCCCGGAACTAAAGTCAAGTTTGTCTCCAGAGCCGCTCTTCAAAGTGCATGCATTAACTAGGGAGACAGACGCACGGAAAAAAAGGTATTCGAAAAGTTTTAGTTCCCCCTTAATAAAAGTCATGCGTGTCTCCCCAGTCAGTTTTTTCCATGCATGAAGGGAGAACGAGGATATGTAAGCGAGGGTAGAAATTTAGATGCTTCCTTGTTCATCCTTGTCATAGGAAGCACCACGGGGCTAGTTGGCTTGTTGTCTCTTTGCATGAACAGACACAGCTGGGATGTTTTGCTTTTGCTGTGTTTTTTAGCTTTCTTTTCAACAATTGGGGAAAGTAAAAAGAAAATAAACGAATAAAACTCATATGGCATTTAGTTTTGCTAGGACGAAAAAACAGTTTTACGAGTACTTCTCTTTTTCTTTTCCTCCTTTTGGTGTGTGGTGACTATGCAAAAATTTTCATACTTCCTTTAGTGTTTATAAAGGACCATAGCAGGAAAAGTTCTGATATTTTGCCTCCTCACACTTAGTAACTTTCCTCCTCCTCCTCTCCTTCGATCCAGTGCTACCTTGCATCTCGCCATCCAGGAATAAAAGGCAAACATACACGTGTGGATATTGAGGTGTTACGATTGCATGAGTCACGCCATCGCCTCCACGTGTCTTCAATGAAGAAACAAAATGATTCGTTTGCTTGTGTTTACCATCTCTACAAAGGCACCGCTGAGAGTGTGCTGTGCTGGGTCTCAATTCCTTATATAGCTTCTGTTCACGATTGCTGCTTGATTGCATTGGTGGTGCTATTGGTGGTGGCGGTAGTAGTAGTAGTAGTAGTAGTAGTAGTAGTAGTAGTAGTAGTAGTAGTAGTAGTAGCAGTAGTAGTAGTAGTAGTAGAAATAGTGGTCATTTAATTTTTATTTCAAAATACATTAAAAATCTTTACATTACATCATTTAAAATCATTGTAATATTTTGTAAACGTAAGCATAAACGTGGAATCTTCTAGTAGTAGTAGTAGTAGTAGTAATGGTGATGGTCATGTTAAGACTATCATAGTCATTCAGGTCGTCGTCGTTGTCATCGTCGTCGTCGTCGTCGTCGTAGTAGTAGTAGTAGTAGTAGTAGTAGTAGTAGTAGTAGTAGTAGTAGTAGTAGTAGTAGTAGCATTGGTAGTAGCAGTAGTAATAGTAGTAAAAGTAACAACAGAAGCAACAATAGTATAGTAATAATCGTAGAAGTATTAGCTGTTATTGTCATCATTGTTACCACCACCACCACCACCACCACCACCACCACCACCACCACCACTGCTCCACCTTACACCTCATGTCTTCCCCTCGTCCCTCACCAGTGTTGATTTTCTGTCGACGTCTATAAGTGCAGAGGACTTTGACTTATTCACGTTGTGTGCACTCGCTTCACTGTGCATGTATGTTACTGTGTACGTATGTGTGTAGGTGTCAGTAAACTCGTCAAATAAGAGACAAAAACAGCCAGAAAATTGCACCACACGCCAACCAATACCTGTGTATGTCCAAGGCGACGCAGCGCCCCTCCTCCTCTGTAATAAAAACAACTTAGTGCGATAAGAAGAAAGGAGAAGAGAAAGAGAACCAAGAGGAGGAGGAGGAGGAGGAGGACTGCGTGGGATAAGAAAGTTAGCTGCAAAGGTGCGAGGAGGGGAGGGTAAGGAAGGGGAGGATATTAGGGACGGCAGGATAGGGGGAGCCGTGTTTAGGTGCGTGCGTGCGTGTGTGTGTGTGTGTGTGTGTGTGTGTGTGTGTGTGTGTGTGTGTGTGTGTGTGTGTGTGTGTTAAGAGGGAGGAGCGTACTGTGAAAACCCAAAGCTGTGATTAGAGTGGCGGAGTGTGCACGTGTGTGTGTGTGTGTGTGTGTGTGTGTGTGTGTGTGTGTGTGTGTGTGTGTGAGTTGAGCAGGATTTTGGCTTCATGTGGATCGTTGTGGAGGGAGGAATGATGGGAGGGAGAGGAAATGTGGAGGTAGAGAAGAGAATGAGGCAGAGAAATGGAAAAGGAGGAGGAAGAATGGAGGGAACTTAGTAAAGGAGAGGTAAAGAGGAAAATGCAAAAAAAAAAAAAATAGTAAACGGATGAGAGGATATAAAAGTTTTTTTTTGTTATTGTTGTTGTTGTAGAGGATTAATTAGATATAAGAATAGATTTGCTTCCTTCATCAGTCCATAACACCATCACCACCACCACCACCACCACCACCACCACCACCACCACCACCACAACCATCAGTACCAGCATTACCACCACCACCACCACCTTCACTGCATAAATCACCTTTCACGATGCAATAATTATATTCCTATTATTATTATTATTATTATTATTATTATTATTATTATTATTATTATTATTATTATTATTATTACTATTATTATTATTACTCTTATCCTTGATTATTTAAATAACAGGTAATAAACTTGACCGCACACACACACACACACACACACACACACACACACACACACACACACACACACACACACACACACACACACACACACACACATCTTGCCAGTTTGATAAGAAGCTTCCAGTGCACTTTCAGAATTTATCTCATGGTTTCTCTCACTATTTTCCTTTTACCAGGATTTGCTGTTAGTTATTGCACTAATTTGTTTTAGTAATGAGGACCGTGAGCGATGGGCAAGAGTAGGAGGAAGAAGAGGAAGAGGAGGAGGAGGAGGAGGAGGAGGAGGAGGAGGAGGAGGAGGAGGAGGAGGAGGAGGAGGAGGAGCTAAGGTCACTAAGGAACATGGATGTAGGAGGGAGGAAAATGAAGAGGAAGAGGGAAAGGAAAGAGTAACGATGTGTGTGTGTGTGTGTGTGTGTGTGTGTGTGTGTGTGTGTGTAGGAGGACAGTTTAAATCCCTTGCACAAATTCACTCACTCACTCACAAAAAAAAGTAAATAAATATATAAATAAATAAACAAATACAAATTCCAGCTGAAAAAAAGTTTATAGTAAAAAAAAATGTTGACAGTCCTGAAAAGTCCCTATTTTATTGTCAAATTTTCCTTAGATGAATTTAATATATTTTTTGGAAGTTGATTTTTTAGTGTTTTTTTTTCCATATTTATAAGAAAAATGTGTTGGTTTTTGTATTATTATTAGATTACTGGAAGGGGAAGGAAGAGGAGGAGGAGGAGGAGGAGGAGGAGGAGGAGGAGTAGGGGAATGTTAGGAGATTGTGGGACTCGGTAGAAAAGAAAGGAAGAGACTGTCAAGAGAGGAAGAAGAGGAAGAGGAGGAGAAACAGAAGGAGGAGGAGGAGGAGGAGGAGGAAAAAGAAGAGGAGCTGAGTAGATGAGAGTCAGGAAGAGGTCGGAGCGTGGAGAGGAGGTGTTTCGAGGAGAGTGTGAGAGGAGGAGGAGGAGGAGGAAGAGGAGGAAGAGGAGGAGGGAAATTGTGGGAGTATTGGGGAGAGTCAATGTTGTTTCCATGTTGATAATATTACACATTTAGTTTTATTTTCTCGTTTTATCGACTTTTACCTCGTCACGGCACCATTTCCACCCCTTTTTACATGTTAATTTTACTTTTCCTCCCTCCCTTGCTCTCAAACTCTCTCTCCCTCTCTCCCTCCCTTCCCCTTCCTCTCTTCAAACAGTTAGAATAATTTCCAAACAGCCGTACAGGGACATAAAGGTCTGTTGGTGTTTGGTTATTCTGTATAATCCTTCTCTCTCTCCATAAAAGCTTAGTTTTCTGCCGTAAGCCAAAGTAACCCGGCTTTAGAATTCCAAGCTGGTTAGACAAGGTGGCTCAACTGTTGGAATGAAATTAGGGTTCTTTCTTTAATCTTTTTATGCTCTTCGTCAAATTTTCAGAGCATTTTTGTTGAGCCAAGTAAATAAATAATAATAATATTCATCACTCATCTCATTCTGCCCCTCCCGACGCCCCCAGACCCGACTTCAACTTGCCGTCACGGGTCGTACTTCACTTTAAAAATACGTGGCTGTACCGAGTTGACAACAGGGAGAAAAATGGTGAAAAAATAGTGTCAACATTTTCTCTCTCTCTCTCTCTCTCTCTCTCTCTCTCTCTCTCTCTCTCTCTCTCTCTCTCTCTCTCTCTCTCTCTCTCTCTCTCTCTCTCTCTCTCTCTTTTCCCCCTCTAACGAGATTTATTTTGTCGTTGCTTCTAGGAAAAAAATGTTGGATAGTGGAATGCCACGGTGATGCTCAATCTGTTTGTTTGTTTGTATGTATGTGTGTGTGTGTGTGTGTGTGTGTGTGTGTGTGTGTGTGTGTGTGTGTGTGTGTGTGTGTGTGTGTGTGTGTGTGTGTGTGTGTGTGTGTGTGTGAGGAGGAGTGTGGGATGAGGATTGGTGAATGTATGTGTGTGTGTGTGTGTGTGTGTGTTGGTGAGTAGGTGGGTGTGTGGATAGAGACAGACAGACAGATAGATAGATAGATAGATAGATAGATAGATAGATAGATAGAGAGAGAGAGAGAGAGAGAGAGAGAGAGAGAGAGAGAGAGAGAGAGAGAGAGAGAGAGAGAGAGAGAGAGAGAGAGAATGTGGTAATTATTTTCTCGTCCCGTTTTAGTTTACTCTCTCTCTCTCTCTCTCTCTCTCTCTCTCTCTCTCTCTCTCTCTCTCTCTCTCTCTCTCTCTCTCTCTCTACTACTACTACTACTACTACTACTACTACCACTACTACTACTACTACTACTACTACTACCACCACTACTACCACCACCACCACCACCACCACCACCACTAGCACCACCGCCACCACCACCACTGCTCCACATCCTCGTCACCGCCACTAATACTCAGGAATGGCACCATCACCCTTGAGAAGTAAACAAGTGGCGGGACACGGGGCCCTCGTAAAGCTGAAAGCTCCCCCAGGGGTGCAGAGAGAGAGAGAGAGAGAGAGAGAGAGAGAGAGAGAGAGAGAGAGAGAGAGAGAGAGAGAGAGAGAGAGAGAAGGAAGACTAGAAGCAACAGAAATGGAGGGAGGAAGGAGGGTGCCAGTTGGAGGAAGGGCGTCAGTGTAAGAGGAGGGAAGGAAGGAATGACTTGGAAGGAGGACCTCTGACTAGTGTGGAGGAGGGTGAAGGTTTGGAGATATGAGTAGAGAGAGAGGGAGAGAGTATGGTCTCTTCATCATCATCATCATCATCAACACCTTAGTCATCGTCTTCAGCCTCTGTGATCCTGCTGCACTATTTCAAATGACGAGCATTGCAACACCTCAGAAACTAAAAGACCCAAGTTTGCTATACCTTATAATTAACTATACTGAGAAGACAAGTTGAGACAGCATTTCTCTCCATCTATTAATGCGTTATGTCCAGCTCCTTGACACAAATAAAGGAAAAAGAAAGACAGACAGACAGAGAGAGAGAGAGAGAGAGAGAGAGAGAGAGAGAGAGAGAGAGAGAGAGAGAGAGAGAGAGAGAGAGAGAGAGAGAGAGAGAGAATATATACTTGTTGATAGGCCGCCACGCTGCCCATAAACAAAGCCACAGTGATGCCCCGTGCCCGGTAATTGGCAGCGATGTGTCACGGGTAATACCGGCTGCACGCTGCACCGTGTTTGTTGCACACTGGAATACCATCAATTGAGTTATGTAAAATAGTGGTATGTTTCATGGATAAAGGGGCGAAAAAAAGGTCACGTGACAGGGACATGATCTGCCAGCCAATTAGAGGCCGCGTCCAATCATCATTCTCGTGTTTCATTGTATGTCTGTCTGTTCGTGTGTCTGTGTCTGTGTATCTCTTTGTGTGTCTCTGTCTCTCTCTGTGTGTCTGTCAAAATATTCGTTCGTTAAACTTAATAATGATATCTGTTATAGATTATCATATGTTCAAAATTAATAGGGAAATTGACATCAGCAAGTAAATATAAGAGAAAAATAGCTGCCCATGAACAGGCTTGAGGCAAAATGTCAAAAAAAAAAAAAATGTGTTGTTTGAGCTTGATAATGACGTCTGTAATTAGCAATGTCCCGGAGGATTGGTGGTGGGCGTGTCTGTGTGCTAGAGCTTAATTATACAGCTACCCGTACACTGCAGAACCTGTGTCCCTTGCTTTTTCCTGCCTCTCAATTATTACCATTGAAATAAAAGCATATATTATTGAACATTACATATTTTCCCAATCATGTTCTCGTGGAGTGATGTATATTGCGTGTGTGTGTGTGTGTGTGTGTGTGTGTGTGTGTGTGTGTTGGCAGACAAAATCTCAGTTCTTTTTCATTCACTTCATTTAACATTCGGCCCTCGAGAATTGTATATTCGGCTGAATATTTTCTGAGACTCGCCTCGTCTGTGTTATTCGTAAGTTTTGAAGGGGAAGAGAAAGAAGGTGTAAAACATGTTACGTCGTGTGTCGCTGTCTGACCTCCCCTGTCGCCCGCTGTACCCGCCCGCCTCGTCATTTCAGCTCACTTCTATTCTTAATTAAGTCTGTTCAAATTCTTAAATGGTCAGGATATCACGTGATAAGTTGCCTTAACTAGTATGCATTACATATATTTCTTTTCGGTTTGCAGATATGAAATTCGCCTTTATGAATTATCAACTAACTTTCTGGTTTTAGCGATACACTCCTTTAATTCCTGTATCAATCTGCATTCGACTCACATTAAACTCACTGAACATTCTGACATCACATCTCGAGACAACCGGAGAGTCACTTTACAAACTACAGTCGCATTAATGACAGCAGCTTTCAGGAGCACCTCTTAGGTATACCATGAATGAAACTTTGTCATATATATTTCCTTCCTATTGTCGATGCGTCTCACCATAACTCACTGGAAAGTTTGGGACGTCACCGGGGATATTTGGAATGCCCCTCAGACTGAACGCCGTGAATTTATCCTCTCCGTAAGTCTATTGTGCGTGTTTTTGCTCGTACAGTATCGCTAGTCCTTTTGTGGCTTTGGGGGACACACCGCTGCGTGAGTCTGCGGCTAAGTTTGATGTCAGTCCTTTGTTTGTTTGTTTTTTTTTGTTTTGTTTTTTTCCCACTATGTACCTATTGTCTCATTCTGTCTGTATGTCTGTCCATCTGTTTGTTCGTCTGTTTGTGTGTCACTGTTTATTTATTTGTTTTTTTTGTGTCTTTGTATCTGTTTCTGGTACGAGTCTGTTTGTCTGTTTACATGTCTAACTATCTGTAATTCTTGCTGTCTGTTTATATGTCTGCTTGTCTGTCATTCTGTCAGTCTGTCTGTCTATCTGTCTGTTTATCTCTCTTGATTTCAGTATTGTTAATGTATGTAATGACTGTATTTTAAGATCCCATTAAAATATCAACACTCTCTCTCTCTCTCTCTCTCTCTCTCTCTCTCTCTCTCTCTCTCTCTCTCTCTCTCTCTCTCTCTCTCTCTCGCTCTCGCTAACAAACTGTACCCACCGTATCTAGTGACACCCTAGGGAACAAAAAGGAGGAAGGGGGAGGGCTTGGAGAAAAAGTCGTGCGTAACAAAAGGGTTTGAACATAACTTTGCCTTCACCCTCAGGCGGAGGACATATTGGGAATCACGATTTATAGACACTAAGGGGGTAGGGGAGGAGGGGAGGAGAAATAGTAGACGTAAGGTGTGTCTGGAGGTGTTGTATTTGTAGGCAGTTTTACTCATTTTCTTTATCTGCGTTTGGAAATGTGTGTATGCGTTTGTGTGTTTTTGTTATGTGTTGTGTCAT
Organism: Scylla paramamosain; assembly: GCF_035594125.1. Taxonomy (NCBI): domain Eukaryota; kingdom Metazoa; phylum Arthropoda; class Malacostraca; order Decapoda; family Portunidae; genus Scylla; species Scylla paramamosain. The sequence goes on from NC_087164.1 coordinate 11,472,013, forward strand.
TCAATGTTCTTCGTGTTTACTTTTTTTTTCTGCCTTTCTCCTTCCTTTATGTTTTTTTCTGTTTTTCATGTTCTTGTTTCGCCTTCTCTTGTCTATTTTCCGCTACCTTGTCTCTGTGTATTTTTTCCTTTATTGTTTCTCTTCCTTCCCTTTTACTTCCTCTCTTATTTCTCCTTATCTCTTTCCCCTCCTCTTATTCCCTGTCATTTTTACTTACCTCTCCTTCTCTCCTAGTTCCCTTCCTGTTATTCCTCTCTCTTTATTCTAATTTCTTCCTCCACCTTCCTCTTACTCTCTTTTCTCTTTATCCATCCTCTTCCTTCTGTATAAACTTTCTCTCTCTTCTTTTCCTTCCCTCCCTTTCCTACTCCCTTTCCTCTCGTTTTCCTCCATCTCAGGTCATTCTTTTTTCCTCCACCTGACTTGGGTTTGGAGATGCCGACCTCAAAGAACGCCAGATTGTTGTTGTTGTTGTTGTTGTTGTTGTTGTTGTTGTTGTTATTATTCTTGTTGTTGTTGCTGCTGTTGGAAGGGTCGTCGTTGTTGTCTCTGGCTAACTTACCAATGGCTATCTTTCCCCCGCTCTTCTGGCCCTCTTGGTGATAGTAATGGCAGTAACAGAGGTAGTCAGGAAACTTTTCTGTGGTTCCCCCTTTCCTCTCCCTCCCTTCCTCCCTTGTTGTGGTCTTCCCTCCCTTCCTTCCTTCGTTCTTTTCTCTCCTTTTTTTTGTTTTCATCTTTCCTACCGCCCACCCACACATTATGCCTAATCTAACCTAACCTAACATGCACCTAACCTAACGAACCTAACCTAACCTAACCTAACCTAACCTAACATGCACCTAACCTAACCTAACCCTAACCTAACCTACGAGTAACGTAACCTAACTAAACCTAATCTAACCATTCATTCTTCCTACTTTCTTATTCTTCCTTATTATTTCCTTTCTCAACACTTGTCCCTCTCTCTCTCTCTCTCTCTCCTCTCTCTCTCTCTCTCTCTCTCTCCTCTCTCTCTCTCTCTCTCTCTCTCTCTCTCTCTCTCTCTCTCTCTCTCTCCACACCTGTACTCTTAATGGGTAGTAATTTCGCGCCCAACTCATCGTTCCCCCAACAAGGTCTTGGTCTCCGGGCGGGTACGAGTGTGGGTGGGGTCTCGCGGGCCTCCTAAGGGTGCCGCCGCCGCCTCACGAACCGCTGTTTATTACTCCACTACGACAAAGTAAGAAGAAAAAAACTAGACTCTTGACGTTTACTTTTAGCCACCTCTCTTTCTCCTCAGCCTCCCTCTCCCTGGGGAACTCCACTTCTTTCTGTTTTTTTTTTTTTTTCATTATTTCTTTTTTCTTTGGCTTTTCTTAACCTTACGATCTTTATTTTTTTTGTATTTTTTCCTTGGTTTGGTTTCTTTGCTATTTTTTTTTGCTTTTGCTTTTTCTCATTCCTGTACAATCTTCCCTTGCTTCGATTTTGCTTTCGTGTTTGATTTCTCTTTGTTTCTTTTTCCCTCTCCCATTTTTACAGTCTTTCCTTGCTTCATTTCCTTTGCTTCACTTATTATTTCACTCGCACCGTCTTTCCTTGCTCCGGTTTTCTACTACGGTATTTACTTGCTTCTGTCTCTTTCACCCTCACTCACATTCACACTCTTTCCTTTCCTTGAGTTCCTATACGATTTACTTTTTCCTCTGTTTCTCTCCCTCCTTCCCACTATACTTCGATTCCTACATTTCGTTTCCTCCGCGCCTTCGCCCTCGTCCTCTCCGGCGCCTTGGGTTCCTTGCACTTATGGTATTGAAAAGTACAGGTCGTCTGGGGTACTACTGTTCCTTATTTACCTTGTTAGGAGACTGCTACTGGTGACGCGTACCGTAATGTTGTCTTTACTTTGTTTTTATCACGAGAAATGATCCTAGGCAGCGTGAGGGAGCAGCTGTCTCTCCTGCCAGCTTCGCCCTTACGTCCTCAAGGATATTTTATTTCCCCTCCACTGAGTAGATCCAGGTGTTTGCTCCCTACCTGTGCTCGTCTTCGTTCTCACTCTCCCTTCCTCCTTCGTCTTGTTATTTTTTTTTATTTTATTTTTTTCGTCTGGGTACAACTCCAGTTTTTTTTTTCAAGTTGCAGGTTCTGTTTTTTTTTTTGTTGTATCTATATTTCTTCAGTTATCGTCTAATTGTTCTTATTATGCTTTCGTGTCTTGTCTTACTTTGGTTTTTAGTTGTGTTGAATTTTTGGTACCCTATATATTGATGTACTAGAGTAAAAAGAACATGTATCTACTCATCATCCTCCTTCGTCCGCTCCTCCTCTTCTTTCTCCTTATTTTCCTCTTCCTCCTCCTCCTCTGCCTCCTCTGCCTGTTACCATTGTTTCTTGCTTCTACTATCACCATTATTATTATACAACCGAGAAGTTTTCAGTACACCAAAGAATAATATATCAAGATCTTTTCTCGTGAATTATGAAAAGCGTTCCCATTTTGAGAACGTCCTCCACTCGTTTTTTGTCTTCTTTTTTTTTTTTTTTTGTGGAATTGAAGGTGCTTTGCGTATTTTGAATGTTTAACCTGAAATAAAGAAGGAGAGGAAGCAGAAGTAGAAGAAGGAGGAGAAAGTGTGAGTGTTAATGTTGCTCAAAACTTAAGGACGATTTATGGAAAGTAAAACAGTGATGCAGTTAAACGAATTTGGGTTTTGATTTAGATCTCTCTCTCTCTCTCTCTCTCTCTCTCCTCTCTCTCTCTCTCTCTCTCTCTCTCTCTCTCTCTCTCTCTCTCTCTCTCTCTCTCTCTCCGGTATTCTCGTCAGATCATTGCTTCTACTCCTCCTCCTCCTCCTCCTCCTCCTCCTCCTCCTCCTTCTGTTTGTTGTTGTTGTTGTTGTTGTTGCTTCTTATACTACCAACACTTTTATTATTATTATTATTATTATTATTGTTATTATTATTATTATTATTATTATTATTATTATTATTATTATTATTATTATTATTATTATTATTATTATTATTACCAGCATTATACATCCAAAACTGATGACAACTCTCTCTCTCTCTCTCTCTCTCTCTCTCTCTCTCTCTCTCTCTCTCCTCTCTCTCTCTCTCTCTCTCTCTCTCTCTCTCTCTCTCTCTCTCTCTCTCCTCTCTCTCTCTCTCTCTCTCTCACGCGCATAAAAAAAAAGAAAAAAGAAAGAAAAGAAAACACAGACTTCAATAACTTGAATTTTGGTTTTAATTTCGTCTTTCTCTTTGACGCGCCACATTTCCACTTCTACTGTTTTAACGTAATCATTCCAACTTTGTAAAGGCTGACTGGTTTTTTTTCTTTTTTACATATATTTATTTTTATTTTTATTTTCCTATTATCGTATTTTGCTGCTCGGATCTAATTTATTTTTTGGGGGGTTGGTGGTGGGGTTCAGTTGATTTTTTTTTCTTTCCTATCGTGTTTACTTTTAATTTCGTCTCTCAGTGCTTTCATTCACATGCATTAACTTCCATTTAAAATCAAAGGCATTTTCTCGTTTTGTTTTATATGCTCACTTTTATTTTATTTATTTATTTTTTATTAATTTATTTATTTTTATTCTAGTTAGTCAATCCCCAACCGCTTGCATGTTGATCGTAGTATTTTCCTGTTCTGAGTGGATGCTGTGTTTTTTTTTCTTTCTTTCATATATATAATTCAGGGCTTGAAATGCAATTCATCATTTATATTGTGTTTGTCTCTCTGTTTGCTTATCTCTTTGTTTGTCTGATTCTTTCCCGTCTCGATTTCTGTTTGTCTCGTTATCTCTGAGTATTTTTGTCTTAGTGTGCTTGTTTCTGTATACATATTTGTCTCTGTCTCTGTCCTTTCTATGTGTTTCTGTATGTGTACAGTATTTCTATCTGTCTGTCTGCCTACATGCTTGCCTATCTGTCTGCATGCTTGTCTTTTTTTTCCGCTGATCCCTGTGTCTGTCTTATGTCAGTTTATTTCTCTCTCTCTCTCTCTCTCTCTCTCTCTCTCCTCTCTCTCTCTCCTCTCTCTCTCTCTCTCTCTCTCCTCTCTCTCTCTCTCTCTCTCTCTCTCTCTCTCTCTCTCAATCCCCTCCCATCCCTCCGTGTCCCACTCCCTGTCCCACTCTCTGTCTCCCTCTCAAAGCCAGCACTGAGCCGCCCCTTGTAGTGTACCCAGTCCAGTCCAGTATACATATATTGTGTACAAATGTCAAAGGAGGATCGCCCTGAACTCCGCCAGCTCAAGGGAACAGCTTTGGGTCGGCGCCTCACCAGCATATGAAGCGGTAGAGTGATCTTGTTGATTTATAGGGTAGAGTACGTAAAGATATAGAAGATAATAGTTTACGTTTGTTTTTCTTCTATACGTTAAGAGGCAGAGGGTAATGGCTGATACTTGTGCAAATGGAAGTGTGGTGTTTTATGTATTCAGTGTAATTCAAAGGTATTAATAAAGACTGTTGATTTAAAGGGAAGATTACGTTAAGATATAGACGACAATACTTGAGACCTTTCACTTGTGGTTTCTGCTTGGTAAACAGAGGAAGTAAAGAGTTTGAAGGTTAGACTATAATGGTTTATGCTTATTTCTCTTTTTTATTTCTGGTTCGTGAGGAGAGAAGAAAGGAATTTTAAGGTCATATGATAATAGATGACAGTTATTTTTTCTTGTGACTTCTGTTTCGTGAAAAAAAAGAAAAAAAAGTGTATGGAATGAAGGTATGAAGAAAAATGCACTGAATCTTAGAATGGGAAGGATGTGGAATAAAGGTACGAAGGAGAGTGTTTAGTTTAAATGTAGATGGTTATGCTTTGGATAGGTAGGTAGATAGGTAGACAAACAGACGTACTACATGCAAGTATGAAAACTAAACACATCACATACCGCCAGTTTTCAGCCGAGACTCGCCAAGGACGCGGAAGAAGCAGCCGTGCGTGGTAAGTTTACGAAGAGGAGGAGGAGGAGGAGGAGGAGGAGGAGGAGGAGGAGGAGGAAGGAGAGGACGACTTTCACGCCAGTCTCTTTTATAGCCGGACGAGTGTAACACAACTTTCCTTGACTGATGTACGTCCAATTAAGTGTATAATTAATTTACCTGCAATAACTGTCACGCATCTTTTATTCCTGACACAGCGCATCCTCTCGCAGCTCAGCCAACAGCATTAACCTTGTATATTAATCACCAAAAACAGACGGACAGACACAATATAAACCCTTGAAGTGGAGAATCTTTTTTTTGCTTTCTTTTCACGTAAGAGTTTCAAGTGTCATTAAAATCCCGGCGCTTTTCAAAGAGGTAAATTTGCTTCGGCGTCACAAAGAGGCGCTACATTTGCTTACAGAAGTGGAGACTAACCTGAATCAGTCATGCTGTTTACTCGGCACGTAATGGTAAAAGAGCCGGAAGATTATCTCGCTGATCCGCGCTAGCCTGAAAGAGCACGGGGTGTTACTGAGAGTGCCGGGTGTTACTGAGGTGTTAGTAGCGTTCATCAAAGCGCTCTGTGGAAAGCAGCAGCGCTGAAATACAAACAGACGAAGGGTTTTATGGAAGTAACCGGAGTCGGTAACTCTTTATTTCTGGGCAAAAAATGTTATCTTTTTTTTTTTTTTTAAATCATGATCTATACACTGAAGGGATTAACGATGAAAATTAATGAACTGAATTAATCTAAACCTAACCTGACTTAACCTAATTTACCCCACGGACGGAAGCTGTAATATTATTTCAATGCTGTCCTAGTAGAGAAGGAATATATAGACACCAGTACGCATGTTTGTTTATAAGTGGAGTTTTCAGTTATATAGAGCTTGTATACTAAAATGTGCTCTTTCATCAAGATTATATTTGAAAGGCTACAGAGATGATTAGCCGGGTTCTCGTGGGTGGGAATCAGGAAAGCACACTCTCTCTCTCTCTCTCTCTCTCTCTCTCTCTCTCTCTCTCTCTCTCTCTCTCTCTCCTCTCTCTCTCTCTCTCTCTCTCTCTCTCTCTCTCTCTCTCTCTCTCTCATTGCCATACTTCATTTTCATTTTCATTTTCTCTCCAGTTTTTCTTAGTTTCCGCTGTCTACTTTTTTTTCCCTGTACTTACTTCCTCCTCCTCCTCCTCCTCCTTCTCCTCCTCCTCCTCCTCCTCCTCCTCCTCCTCCTCCTCCTCTTCCTCCTCCTCCTCTCTGAACGGTGTTTTCCTTTAGGGATCATAACTCTTAATTAAGATTTTTTATCCCTTGTTGATGGTGGGATGGTGAGCATCGCTGTAGTAATAGTAGCAGTAGCAGTAGTAGAAGTAGTAGTAGTAATAGTTGTTGTAGTTGTAGCAGCAGCAGTAGTAATAGTAGTTGTTGTAGTTGTTGATGTTGCTTTTGTTGCTGCTGCTTTTGTCTTTGCTGCTTTTTTGTCATCATCATTTTCATTCTCGTCTTCGTCGTAATTGCTGTTATTCCTGTTCTTACTTCTTCCATGCTTTTGTTACTGGTGGCAGTCGTCGTTACTTAGGGCAGCTAACTATGATAATAATCCATGACTCAGTGTACTGGAAGACTTCACCACCATCACACACATACACACAAACACATACACACACACACACACACACACACACACACACACACACACACACACACACACACACACACACACACACACACACACACACACACACACACACAACAATACCAGTGACTGCAGAAATCATGGGAGGTGGAGAGGGAGGCGACTTCCCAATAGATCCAGCAGTACTGTGGGTTCAAGTTCCTGAGGAGTTTGGGGTTCGGGAGGGAGCCGCGTGGGAACATTCGGGGCATCTCGCAGGATCTTCTAGTGCTCTTCCTGTCGCGGGGAGTGAGATGGCTGAATATTGATGCTGCGGGGATCCTGGAGACGCTTGGCAGTGACGAGACTTGCATTGGAGGCGAGATGCAGGGAAAGTCCGCCTCGTGCTGTGGGTCCTTTTAGTGTGATCGCTGCCACGTTGCTTAGAATATGTATAGCGCGTGTGATATTTGCTGGATCTGTTGAGTTTCGTGCTCCCTCGGTGTTTAGTTGTTTTATTTTGGTATTCTAGTGTGTGGTAATATGACAGATAGGGCGGAAAGAAAATTAGATAGAGAAATAGGGGTAAAATATGTATTAGGGTATGTGATGTTTACTGGATACATTGAGTTCCGGCTGGCTTAAAAAGACGTCCGGTCGAAAGAGAGATAAGTGAAGATTGGGGAAGATGTTTGGCCCATATTTTGAATCTCTTTCTTTTTTTCTCATAACACTTCTCACACAAGACAACAGAGAAGATTGATAATGCAGAATCCTTTGTTTAGTAAATTCCTGGAAGTCCATACCTGTTTCTATCTTTCCTCCCTGCCACTTGAACAGCCAAAAGAGGAGTACTAAGACACCACTGAAGCTAAACTGCCTCTCTTCTGAAAGCAGCAAGTCAAACAAGCACTCCCTCCAACCAATACTTGTGCTCACGATCAGAATGCCTTTTTAACACCATCACAAGAACAACTAGGTGCTAAAATCTCAATTACTCGCATACTCACACAGTCCACGATACCTTTCGCCTATACTGCAAAACTTCAGGAAATAGTTCATGTGTATCTGGGTATTGCTTCGGCAGTTGGAAGGAGCACTGGGGCGTCTTGAAAGCTCGCGGGTGCAGTAAGTTGACCAGCTTCGCCAAGAGTCATTCAGAATGGAAAAGATGCTTGTGTAAGGAGTGTACCAAACGACGTGCTTCCAGGCGTATGGCTCTCCTGACGAGGATGGCGAGAGGAGGAGGAGAAGGAGGGTGAGAGTGGGCAAGAATACCAAAATGCAGCATATGTAGGAATACCCAAGAGCAAAATATGTAGGATATACGGAAGAGGAAGAGAAGAAGGAGGAGGAGGAGGAGGAGGAGAGTAGGCAAGAATATCAAAGGGCCAAAGAACAAGAAAATACACAAGAGCAGAGACGAAAAAAAGAACAAATAGGAGACGAAAAACGACAGTGAAAAGACGAAGGAACACGAAACGTCAATAAAAAAATAAATAACAGCAAAAAAAAGGAAAAATAGAAAAAAAAGTAACGAGACGAGAAGGAGAGAAGGAAGAAGAGGAAGAGGAGGAGGTTGGGAGAAGGAGAGCACTTGATCCTTCCTTCCTTCATTCCTTCCATCCTTCCTCCTCCCCACAGGCAGTAGAGCCGCGGACACCAATTCACAGCTGCATATAGAGTTATGGAAATGCAGCTGTTTGCCCCTTCCCAGCGAGTCATGCATATGTAACCTGTGCGTGTGTGTGTGTGTGTGTGTGTGTGGATGGGTGGGTGGGGGGGTTATGTAACTAATGCTCGAAGACTTCTATCGTACGTGTCTTCTGCAGGATGGATAAGTTGTTGTAATACATTCAAGGAGCTTAAGTCATTGGCAAGTATTTTAACGCCACGGTCTGTCTCATGATCTGCAAGAAATTGTTTTATTGCATTTCGCTCGTTCTTTTATCCTCGGTTCGTGGTGATCAGAATTCTCCCCGTCTTCAGTTCATTTTGTTATCCTGTCCTCTTTTCGTTTTGTCTTCTTTATCTTGTGCTTCCTTTCTTTCCTTTTTCTTCGTTCCTTCTCTTCTGGCATCCTTTCTTTCCTTCATTCTCTCTCCATCGTCTTTTACTCGTCCTTTTCTTTCCCTTTTGCCTCTCTTCTATCTTACATTCTTCTTTTCGTCATATATTGTTTTTTCCTCCCTTCACCTCCGTTTCCTTTTTTCCTCTCTCCTTCGTTATTCCTTCTTTCTCATCCTTCCCTTCCTTTCATTCTCCCTTTTCTTCTTCTGCATCATCATCCCTCCTGTCATTTTTCTTTCATTCTTTCTTCTTCATCCCTTCTTTACTTTCCCATCTACCATCCTTTCATGCCTTCATTCTTTCCTTTCTTTTCCCCCCTGCCTCCCTCTCTTTCTCTTTCTCTCTCCCACCCTCCATCCACCCTCTTTGTCCTCCCTTTTGTTTCCCTTCGCAGTTGTTGACAAGAGGAGGTCTTCCCTGTCTACCCTAATTTTTCCTCTCACCATTCTTGCCCTCCCTTTCAGAGTCCCGGCATTGTATATTCATGGTGTTTAGGAATTCATTAACTTTTTCTTTGGTGTCACGTGCTGCCCTCTGACGCAACTCCTCCTGCCCTTCCTCCTTCTCTTGTTGCTCCTTTTCTTCGATTCCCTTATATATGTTTTTTTTTTTTTTTTGTGGATGTAAATGTAAAAGGGATGCCTAAGAATATATTTCCACCGTCCTTCCATTTTCATTAGTGTAGCTTTGAATGTGTGTGTGTTTATGTGGGATAGGAAGGAGTGGTATTTACTGAGTATCATTTTGAAATATTCCGTAGTTGCAAAAAGTGCTTAATTTATTCAGCATATTAAGTGCGAGTGAGTGAGTGAGGAAAGAGAGTTTAAAAGTGCATCGCTGGTGAGAACTCTGACTAACTCTCTCTCTCTCTCTCTCTCTCTCTCTCTTTCTCTCTCTCTCTCTCTCTCTCTCTCTCTCTCTCTCTCTCTCTCTCTCTCTCTCTGTAGCATGCCAAATTTATGCATATTTATGTGTCTATGTATTTTCAGCTGTTATGTGTAACTCTATGTGTAAGGCAATAAACCTCTCTCTCTCTCTCTCTCTCTCTCTCTCTCTCTCTCTCTCTCTCTCTCTCTCTCTCTCTCTCTCTCTCTCTCTCTCTCTCTCTCTCTCTCTCTCTCTCGCTCTCGTGTTAAAGTTAGGCGTATGTCGTTCTATGTTAATCCAGGTTCAGGAAAAGGAATAAGATGATGATGAGGATGAGGAGGAGGAGGAGGAAGAGGAGGAGTGCGGTCGGGTAGGAAATAACAAGAATAGAAAAAGGCTGGTGTTGGCGATTCCTGTGCACAAGATGAAGTCAATTGGGAAGAGCGGGAAAGAGAGGTGAGGATAAACGTAGGACTGACTGGTTTCCTTCTGAGGGGGAAATACAAAGGGAAAACACAAGCTGAGGAACAACGAGAGAGAGAGAGAGAGAGAGAGAGAGAGAGAGAGAGAGAGAGAGAGAGAGAGAGGAGAGAGAGAGAGAGAGAGAGAGAGAGAGAGAGAGAGAGAGAGAGAGAGAGAGAGAGGCAGTCACTTACACACTTCCCTCTTGCTTTCAGGTTCTCCATCCCAAAAGCTCCGTATTTCCTTGTAGTTCCTTTGTATTTTATTCTCTCGTTGCAAGTGAGTGCTAAATATTGAGTTGCATCGTGTCAACTGAGAGAGAGGGAGAGAGAGATACCACCACCACCACCACCACCACCACTACCACTGCCGCCACCATCACCAGTCATTGCATGAGGGACGAACGAAAGGGTGGCAGATGGTAAAGTTGCGAGCTGGAGTGGAGCTGGGGCAGAGAGACGGGATAGATGGAGTGAGGGAGAAGGGAAAATGAAGAGAGACGAGGCTCGTGGTCTGGACAGAAAGACACACTCAATAAAACCCTTAATTTTATCAGGGAGGTGATACTTTTTCCTCCCCTCCGCCTTGCCCAAGTTAGTGGAACACGTCTGGATAAAAGAAGGAGAGGAAATAACAGTAGAAGGATAAGAAGGAAGCTTAAACTTTGTGTCCTTTGAGTAGAAAAAGAGGAGGAGGAAGGATAGGAAGAGAAGGATGCGAAGTAAAATGAAAATTTTAATCTGTGGAGGAGAAAAGGGAAAGGAGGAGGAAGAGAATGAGGAGTGAAGGGATGCGAAGGAAGATGAAAGTTTAATCCAGTGAGAAGAAAAAGAAATAAGAAGAGGAATAGAAGGAAAAGAATGCGAAGTAACGAAAAGAAGGGAAAAGGAATAGGAGGAGTGAATGACAAGGAAGATGAAAGTATAAGTCCAATGAGAAGAAGAGAAAAAGTTAAAGGATGTGAAGGAAGATGTAGTTTAAAATGTACTGAAGAGAAAAAGGAAACGGATAAGGAGAAGTGGGAAGGTAAGAAGGAAGATGAAAATTTGAGTCTAGTCGAAAGAAGAGTAGAAGAGAAATGCAAAGGAATTTAACATTTTGAATCCAATAAAGGAGACGTGGTGGTGTGAATGGAAGTGTGTATCTCGATCTCTCTATCTCATTGTCTCATTGTCTCACTCGCCTCCCGCCGCCCCTCACCAGCTAATGGCCAGTTAATGACATCAAAACATCATAGCAGCGGGCCACTCCAATCACACTGATGGAAACTCTTCTTCCCTTTCCCCTTTCTCCCTCGACCATTTTTTTCCATCAACATGAAACTCACTCTTACTTTTTTTTCTTCTCGTCCGTGTCTTTTCCGCTTAATTTCATTTATTTTCTTCTTTCTTTCGTTCGTTTTATCTTTCTTTCGTGGTTTTCGTCTTATGTATTTTTTTTTATTTTCTTTTATTTCCTTTTCCCTCAGTATCTTACATTTCTCGTCTGCCTTTTTTTTTTTTTTTTGCCTGCCTGTTTGTCTGTCTGTCTGCCTGTCTGTCTCTGTCTGTATTTTTCATGAATTTTCTAGGCTTTTTCATGCTCCGTTTCTTTCTTCCTCTCTTTTTTTTTTTGTTTTTTTGTGCAACTCTGCTCGACTATTTTTGCAACACCTCTCCGCCCCCTCAGCCCGCGGCCTCCCACTGTGTTTCGTCCAGTCCCTTGCCACTGAATTAGCTTTGCCTCTTCTCTCTTGTGACACAGGCTTGAATTTTCTTTATTCTTCGTCGTATTCCCTCTCTGAACATAGTAAGATCTAGGCCAGTATTCTTAAGCACTTTAATGTTTAATAAGACAATTTTCGATAGCCACAATGATGATTATTCAGGTTGTCATGGATTTTTTTTTCAGTCATTGGAACATAATTCTTGTTAAGCAGTGGCTAGAATCATGAAAAACATTAGTTATTTACACTGGAGTCTGTTACATACAGTCCAAATAAAGAAAGGTTTAAGAATATCAGCTTTAATCTTATGTGCTCTTCTATGTAACTGAAAATCTCGTCTATTTTCGAGTGATACTTCTGATGTTTATACAGACATATGAACGCTATCAGATACCTTAATAGCCTCCACTAAAGCCTGTTGAATATAGTACAGATAAGGAAATGTTTCAGCGTACGAGTTCGAATCTCCTTTGCTCTTCCCTATGCAGCTGAAAATCTGGCCTATTTTCTAGTGACGTTTTTGACATTAATACAGACTCGTGTTTGTGTCCCAATAATTTCCAGTGCCGTGCTGCCTGCCATTAAGCTGTGTTGACTAATGGCACAGCGTGTATAGCAGTGCGGATAAATGGTTTGTTTTGTTATTGATATTTTTATTGGCCTCAGTAAACAATGCATTAATGGCCATGAGAATAGTAATACTAACGAGCATGTGAAAGCCGTGGTCTGATGAGCCGAAGGTAGCGTGTTTTTTTTTATTTTATTTTATTTATGGAAGTATGGATAGGTTGGAAAAGATTATGGTGAAATTCAGGTTTTATTTTTATTGATTTCTGGTAATTTTGGATTTAAAATGGGTTTAAAAGGACATGTTTTAATTGCTGATGCTCCTTTTATAGTGACAGAAGAAGAAAAGATCAATATGCGCTGGTCAGTTTTTGGTGCCAGAGATGTCTTGGTGTACGAAAGTAGAAACACTATTATCTAAAATTGCGCCAAAAAGGATATTCAGATGAATAAGTTTTCACTATAAATATTTAGAACAAACGTTAGAGAGCTGTGTTTAAAATTAAAAACATGTTACCGCCTGGTTTGAATTGATATATTTCACTGCATATTTTCATTGTATTGCAGTTTATGTCATAGAAATATGTATGTTTCTAATATATACTTATTTTTTCTTTACAGGTACGTGTTTCCGACGAGACAGGACGGTGAGTGCTATAACAGTAGTAGTAGAAGCAGGGGCGGTAGCAGTAATAGCAGCAACAGTAGTATACATGATGCCAGAAGCGGCAGTGACCACATTGTGCATTATGAGAAGGGAAACTTGCGTGTCCTGCCGTTGTTGCGTGAGTGTATTGACTACTGCGTGTCGAGAGAGAGTGAAGGGGGCGGGCGAGGAGCGGGGAAGCGTAGCAGGGGACGGGAGGGTGGCGGTGAGGTACTACAAGAGGGAGGTAGAGGGGCGGCGATGAGTGAGGGGCTGGCATGAGCTGGAGGAGGGAAGATGGAAGGTGATGGCTGTGAGATGTGGCATAAACTGAATGGAGAGATGCGTAGATATAAACCTGGAAGATATATACTCGTAGATACCATAACACGTACATCACCCATGCTACTGTGCTATAAACACCCTCTACACCCATACAACCCACAGTTCCCCATGTTTTATAACCACTACAGCAGTAAAGCACCAGTGTACCCAGGTATTTCAAGGTAAAAACCTCGGACTTTTCTCTCCAGTTCATCCTCAGGTAAGCGAGTACTGCAGCGCCTCTTGTCCGGCTCAGGTTGGGTTTCACAGGAGGCAGGAAGAGGGAAAGAAAAGAGTATGTGCGTCGTGTCCAGTGTATTGTCAGCTGCCTCGTCTGGTTGAGATGTGAGAGTCCTTGCTATTCTTGTCTTGTTACTGCGGCTTGTTGCGTCCACGAGAGAGAGAGAGAGAGAGAGAGAGAGAGAGAGAGAGAGAGAGAGAGAGAGAGAGAGAGAGAGAGAGAGAGAGAGAGAGGGGGGGGGATGTACAAACTTTTTTTTGCCGTTTTCTCTCTGAAATTCACAGATTACTCGTAAGTTCGCATTTCCGAAGTTAGGTGAACGAGGCGCCGCGTGAGGCTGAGTGACTCCGGCAATCAGAGAGAGAGAGAGAGAGAGAGAGAGAGAGAGAGAGAGAGAGAGTCTAGCAGTAGAATTCCTCTTGCCCCCTCAGGACTGGACGCGCAGGTAATGTAGTTACGAGTGTGATTGGTTGGTGAAAGCTTTCTATTTTTTAGTTTCGTAAGTTCCTCTCTCTCTCTCTCTCTCTCTCTCTCTCTCTCTCTCTCTCTCTCTCTCTCTCTCTCTCTCTCTTTTTTTACGGAGGAATAAATGGCCTTTGAGCGAGGAGTGAGTTAGCGTGCAATATTGACTTTCTGCCTCCACACGTGCCCGCTGGCGAACCTCCTCCTCCTCCTCCTCCTCCTCCTCCTCCTCCTCCTCCTCCTCCAAGAGCGGGTACGTTTGGCCCTGAGTCGCTTCCCTCTTATTTTATCCTCGCAGAAAAATCTCTAAATTCGACGAGAGAGATTAAATTTCTGCCTCCCCTCGCGTCCCTTCTGTGTGTGTGTGTGTGTGTGTGTGTGTGTGTGTGTGTGTGTGTGTGTCAAGGGGGACCCGGTCTGTAGCAAGAAAAGTGAATCGTCTTTTAAAGGAAATCTTTTACTGAGTTTTTTTTTTTATTTTTCGTATTGGATCAAGATGTTAAAGGGAGAGGTAACGAAATCATCTTCTCTTTTGTCTGTTTGCTTGTATTACCCTACGTGTTCTGTGTGTCTGTGTGTTCTATTATCGCTGTCTGTCTCTTTGTCTCCGTTTACGCGTACATTTTTGTAGTAGTAGTAGAAGCAGTAGTAGTAGTACCACCACCACCACCACCACCACCACCACCAGTAGCAATAGTTATAAAAAGGTACGCAGAAAGGGAGGACAAGGTTATATCCTCTAGTCTCCTTTCACTTCTCTCAACCGCCGCCCTCGCTACTCCCTCTCCACTTCTCATAATCCAGCCCCGCTCAGCCCCGCTCTGCCGCGCCTCATCCTTGCTGGTCCCTTCGCCTTTCGTATTCAAGTGGGTAAAGAATAGGAAAAAGTCACCTCCTAAATTATTTCCTCGCCATCTGCTTCTCTCCTTTTTCCTTTTGTCCGTCCAGTCTTTATTTTTCTCCATCTCTCTCTCTCGCTCTCTCTCTCTCTCTCTCTCTCTCTCTCTCTCTCTCTCTCTCTCTCTCTCTCTCTCTCTCTCTCTCTCTCTCTCTCTCTGATATTTGATTTTCTTTATTTTAATTTTGTCTGTCCTTCATTCTTAGTTCGTTTTCCCAAAGGAAGGAGGAAAGAAGAAAAGAAGAAAGGGAAAATAAGAAGAAATAGGAGAGGAGAAGGAGGAGAAAAGAGAAGAGATATTTCAGCTCTCGTGTTCTTCGTGTTCCTGTTCTTCTCTTAGTGCATTTGTTGTTGTTGTTGTTGTTGTTGTTGTTGTTGGTGGTGGTGGTGGTGGTGGTGGTGGTGATGGTGGTGGTGGTGGTTTATCAACTTCATGCTCGTCGTCTTTTTGTCTTCATCATCGTTCTTTTCTCTTGTTCTTCCTCCCTTTCCTCCTCTTCCTCCTTTTTCTTGTCCTCTTCCTCGTCTTCCTCTTTTCCGTCTCCCTTGTCCTCCTTTTCTTCTCGTCGTCCTCCTCCTTGTCTTCATGGTCGTTCTGTTTTCTCTTCCTCCTCATCCTCCTATTTCTCCCTTTGCTCCTTTTCCCCTTTCCTCGTCCTCTTCGTCTTTGTCCTCTTCTTCCTCCTCCTCGTCCTCCTCCTCCCACTTTCCCGGGCCATTAGTAGCATATGTCTAGCATTTGTCGGTGCCAAAACTGCGCACAATGATAATATTTACGTCGCTGAGCAGTGTGTCTTGCGCGCAGCTCCGTAAGGGTCCGGTCACGCACACCCTTCTTTTACTCCTCTCCTTCTTTTTCTTTTTCTCCGTTCCCCTTTTTACTTTTCCTTCCTTTTTCTCTTTTTCCTTTCCCCCGTTTTCTTTCTTTTGCTCTTTTCCTTTTCCTTCCCTTCCCTTTCTTTTGCTTCTTCTTTCCCTTCATTGCTTTTCCTTTTTCTTTTATTTTTGTTGTTTCTTCTTCCCTTCCTTTCTCCTTCCCTTCTCTTTCCCTTCTTTCCTTTCATTTTCTTTCCTTTCTTTCTCTTCATTTTTTCATCTCCCTTCCCATCTCATCCCTTCCCTTTCTTTTCCTTTCCCTTCTTTTCTTTTCTTTCACATCCCTTCATTGTTCTTCCCTTCCTTTTCTTTTCCTTTTCTTCCTCCTTTCTTTCCCTTCCTTTCCTTCCCTTTTCCTTCCTTATCCTTTCTTTCCCTTCCCTTCCCTTCCCCTCCTTTCCCTTCCCCTTCCTTCCGCCTCGTTCATTTTTTTCCACCCTCCCAACCTGAACAGCACAGGTGTTCCTTTGGCAATATTTCTTTCTAACTACTTGAGTATCTATTCTTTTTTCTTTTCTTTTCTTTTTTTCCTGTTGGAGCGAGTGGTACTGTTGCTATTTTTCTTCTTTTATATATATTTTCTTTTCTTTTTTCCTTTGTAATGGAATTTGTTACGATGTGTATGATCGTGAGAAAGAGAGAGAGAGAGAGAGAGGAGAGAGAGAGAGAGAGAGAGAGAGAGAGAGAGAGAGAGGAGAGAGAGAGAGAGAGGAGAGAGAGAGAGAGATGAGAGAGAGAGGGTGGTGAGGAGGGGAGAGAGGAAGAGAGAGAGAGAGAGGATTGATGGTGGACCAGAGCGTACAGAGAGACGAAGAGATGAATGAATAGAGGACTGGGGAGAGATGAATGGCCTCAGAGGGGGAAGGAAAGAGGGAAGGGCAGGGCAGGGCAGAGCAGGGCAGGGCAGGGAGGGGGAAGAAACAGAGAAGGCCAGGCCAAGAGAGTAAGCCGTAACATCCTTCTCGTAAAAATGTAAGAAGAAAAAAAAAAAAGGCAGCTAACTAGACAAATAGCTCTTGTAAAAAAAATTATGATGGGGGAAGTTTGTTTAATGTTTTTTTTTTATATGAATCAGTTTTGAAATGTAGGTGAGTTATCGTTTTTTTTTTTTATTGTTTTCAAAGGGAGGGTATCTTAGCGTCTGATATCAAAGTTCTCGGTATTAAGAGAGTAATATCTGATACTGTCTTGTTCTTGATTAGATTTTATGTGTTTTTTTTTGTTTTCTTTCTTTTTTTAGATTATGCTGTAGGTTTGAAAAGGTAATCTTATCTCAATAGCTATTTTTTCCTTTAATTTTCCTACCTTAACACAGTCTAATTTTTTTTTTCTTAATTTAAATTGTAATTTGAGTAACCTATCGAAATTACTAACCAAAACACCTTTACTGAATATTCGATCCATTTATTAAGCAGAGACGTTACGACAGTCAACTACATTGTATGAGGTCTATATGAACACACACACACACACACACACACACACACACACCTAATTCCTCCGTAGTAAAAAGAGTAATGGTTGAGGCGGGAAGGAAGCACAAAAAGGGAGCCTTGTGCCCGTCACTGCCACTTCCAGGAGGCGCAGGACGTGGCTGTGATTTCATACCAAACTTGAAGCCAAATGGATGGTTAGTAATAGTCTTTACGTAAGTAGCTCTCTCTCTCTCTCTCTCTCTCTCTCTCTCTCTCTCTCTCTCTCTCTCTCACTCCTCTCTCTCCTCTCTCTCTCTCCTCACTCTCTCTCTCTCTCTCTCTCTCTCTCTCTCTCTCTCTCTATCTATCTATCTACATTTAGCACCTTTTTTCGCAAATTTTTTCAGACCTATATTATGCAGTCACTCCCTCACTCCCTTCCCCTATCAACCCTTCCCCCCACCCACCGTCTCTCTACCTATCCCTCTCTCTCCACAACTCTCCCTCTCCACCACCCTCCCTCTCTCTCCACCAGCTCTCCCAATTGACGGAAGTTGCAACCAAAGCTGTGGTTAATAGGTAGCATGTTTGTGGTTTTAAAACATGGCTGGGGCTGTGTGGAAAAAGAGCGGAAGTGTCTCTGGGGAGTATGTGTATGTATGTATGTTTGTATCTTTTGCCTTGTTGTTGTTGTTGTTGTTGCGTGTGGTGTGTTTGTGTCTGTGTATCTGATGGTTTATTTGAAGTTTGAGTAACGTTATGGCTTTTGTTTATAGCCACTGGAGTTATTTGTGTGTTGTGTTTTGCTTTTTTTTGTGTGTGTGTGTGTGTTGTTGCTTTTGTTGTTTGTGGTGTTTTGTTGATGTTCTTGTGTTAGGGATGCGAGTTGATGTGTTTTTTTTTGTGTGTGTTTGTGTTGTTTTGTCGTTTTTTTTTGCTTGTTGTTGTTGTTGTTGTTGTTGTTGTTGTTGTTGTTGTGGTGTTGGTGTATTTTTTGTGTTTAGCTATATATATATATATATATATATATATATATATATATATATATATATATATATATATATATATATATATATATATATATATATATATATATATATATATTGAATTCTTTATTACATATTTATGACTTGTATTTTGTTGTATACATAAGTAATAGTTTTTTTTTCATTGATATATAGAAAGTTACGTAATTAGACAGGCAGATAGATAGGTTGGTACATAGATATATAAAGTACATCTAACCTAACAAAAACTAACATTTTACATTCTCAAGTTGCATATTCTATACTGTGTTCTTTCTGATTTTGATATTTACATTCTTTAGCTGCAATACTTGTGCGTTTTATCCCTCACTGAATCAACATTTTCTCCCTGTTTCTCTCTCTCTTTTATATTCTACTTCCTTCTTACTACATTTTACAGTCGCCTTGTTTCTAATTCTACTTTTCAAAACTTTTCCGACTTTTACATTTATATTCCATGTCTATATTTTATACATTTTATCTTCAACCCTCTCTCTCTCTCTCTCCTCTCTCTCTCTCTCTCTCTCCTCTCTCTCTCTCTCTCTCTCTCTCCTCTCCTCTCTCTCTCTCTCTCTCTCTCTCTCTTGCTTATTTAACATTTTATACATTCTAGCTATTATATTTTGAACCCTCTGCCAACATTTTACTCTCCCTGTGTAAGTTATTCCACATTTTATGTTTTCACGTATCCTGCCACCACTACTGCTGCTGCTGCTGTTGCTACTACCTTCTACTGTTACTGGTGGGTGGTGGCGCGTTCTGCTCCTCTTCCTCCCCTTGGTCGTCCCCTTGCGGCGCTGTGTCTGAGTTCTGTTTAATTTCCAGGGTCAGTCGTGCCTCGCGGGTCAAGTGGCGGTGACCTCGACCGGGAAAAAATGTGACCCATGATAGCTTAGGGTGTGTTTTCTGTTTTTTTTTTTTTTTCCTGTTATTCTTTCCTCCCTCCTTCTTTTCTCAGTCTCTCTTTACATTTTCCGTGCAACAATTATTTGGTTGTTCTGGTGGTTCTGTTAAGTTTTTATTTTGCTTTTATTTGTCTGTCTGTTTGTTTGTTCGTCTGTCTGTTTGTCTGTATTTTTGTCTCTGCCTTCTCTCATTGTCACTACTCCTCCTTTCATTACTTTCTTTATTTCCTTCTCCCTTATCCTTCCCTATCCAATCCTACCCTTCCTTCCTTCCTTCCTTCCTTTCTAAACTTCCTTCTCTTCTCCCCTTCCCGTCTTATTATTATCCGTCTGTCTCTCTCTTTCTCTCCTATTCCCTTCACTTTCCATATCTTTTTCTCCCACTTTAATCCTTTCACTCTTTTTCACTATCCAATCCCTTCTTTCCTTCTTTCTGTATCTTCCTTTTCTTTTCTCCCCTCTCGTCTCTCTATTTCTCTCTCACTTCCCTCTCCCTATTTATCTCCCGGTGTCCCCTCCCGTCCTCTCGCTCCGGTCCTCTAAACGTCAATTTCTCATCTTTTGTCCTCCTATCTCCTCCCCTCGTGGTGTCTGGGTGGGGGGAGACGGGGAGAGGGTAAGGAGTGCAGGAGATAGAGGGAGTGAGGGAGTGAGAGAGACAGGGAGGGAGGAAAGGAGGGGAAACTTTTCTGTGCCACATTGTAGATACGTTTTCTTCTGCGCCCTCTCTCTCTCTCTCTCTCTCTCTCTCTCTCTCTCTCACTCTCTCTCTCTCTCTCTCTCTCTCTCTCTCTCTCTCTCTCACGAAACACAAGAACGTCCCTCATGCAAAGACTCACTGGCCTATATTGTCTGTGTGTGTGTGTGTGTGTGTGTGTGTGTGTGTGTGTGTGTGTGTGTGTGTGTGTATGTGTGTGTATGTTTTAGCGCCGTGAGGTGTGGCCCGGTACACTTGGCACACCTGCATGTCGTCATTACGTTGGATAAAGACAGGTTGGCGGCTGAAACATGGCGGCACTGGCGTCGGAATGCCTCACCACTACCACCACTACCACCACCACCACCACCACAACCACCACAGGGACAGTCGCCGTTGCGCAGACACGTTCGCTGCCCTTGGGAACCTTAATTATACACCACCCTATCCTGCCTGTCAGCGTAAGAGAGAGAGAGAGAGAGAGAGAGAGAGAGAGAGAGAGAGAGAGAGAGAGAGAGAGAGAGAGAGAGAGGGCCTTGCATGTCGGTGGTCAAAGCGAGGCGGGAGTTGCATGGCTGGCGGGTGGTGTAATTGAAGACTCCGCCGCGCCACCCTCCCTCGCGTATCACCTCCCCGCCTGTCGATCAGTGGCCGCTGGGGGACCGCCGCTGATTCTGGTTATTTTCCAGCCGCGGTATATCACGGTGATCCATAAATAAAGCGCGTGGGGCAAGGCTGTAACGCACGAGGCCGGAGCCTGGTGGTTAGCGGTGAGTTTTGTCACGAGAAGCAGCCGCCGACCCCCTCCTCGCCTCAGGTCTCGCGGCTGTCAAGTACATAACACACACTTTCCCTGTGGGCTTAAGCAGAATAAGCGTGAAATGATGTATGCACTTTGGGGACGCTGGCACGTGAAGAAAGCTTTATTTTTTTTCTCTCTTTCCTTCTTCTTCTTCTTTGGTATTTACTATTATAAGACGATAAAGCGTTGTATGCTTGTGTAGAAGACCTGCAAATGAGTGTAAAATGTATGGATTTCATAGGTGATATATGTAAATAACTGTCTTTTTCTGTCATTTCACTGGTATGAGGTTTCGCTTGCTGCTGTAGATTGTCGTGATCAATGTTATCAGTCGCCATGATTCCACTGCAGAACAAGGAATTCTTCAGACCTGTTGTACTCGTCGCTGCCAGATTTCTGTCTGTTTCCAGGCCCATCACAGCAAACTATCCTGTCTTCCCATCCTGTTCTCTGTTTCCTTGTTTAAAAATATGAGGCAAAACCGAGCTATGAAATATGTGCTTACTAGTCTTCATTGTTACTTTTAACACGCGAATTTTGAAACACCTTGGAGTCTCCTAAGAACTCTTTCTAAACCCCCATAGAAATAATGAATCGGATTTTCGTGACTGTTTTTCCCCATAATGGTACAGAATACTCATTAAACCATCCTCTTATCCTCTTATTTCTTTAAGGACTGGCACCTTAGTGAACCTTTTTTTTCCGTTTTTTTTGTTGCCCTATGCCAGTGCCTCTCTTACGTAAAAAAAAAATAAAATAAAATAAAAAAAATAGAAACACGAAAGTACCCTTGAGAACTCCAATAGCTTCCACTAGACCCTGTTAATAGCAATGAATATGAGACACCAGATACGTTTGAGAATACTTGTGGGGTGTGCGGTTGCTTACTTCAGCCAGCATCCCCCCTTCAGTGTTGCCTTGATGACGATCGTAAATCATAAGCGAACGTACATTTAAACTTTTTCGCCCTGACACACGCGCCGCCGCTCTATGGGTTGGCTAACCTAGTGAAGGTGAAAAATAGTCGAGTGCTGCTATTTCCAGGTTAATGTGCCGGCAAGATTTAAGGCTAATTTCCCAAACTCTGGAGATGTGAGTTACGTGATCGCTCTGCTTCCCGGCGATTATCTCAGTTTTGTGACTTGGAATACTACCCAGTCTGAGTATTTGGGTTCATTGTTGGTTCATGGTTAGGTTAGGTTAGCTTAAGTTACGGTACGTTAGGTTTGGTTTGGTTTGGTTAGGTTAAGTTTAGGTTAGGTTTAGGTTTGGTTATGTTACGTTTTGGTTAGGTTACGTTTGGTTAGGTTAGGTTTGGTTAGGGGTTAGGTTAGGTTTGCTTAGGTTAGGTTAGGTTACGATAGGTTTGGTTTGGTTAGAGTATTTTACGTTTAGTTATGGTTAGATTAGGTCAAGTTAGGTTTAGTTTGGTTGGGTTAGGTTATTTGAAATTTGGTTAGGTTTGTGTTCAGTGACTGTTTTGAATGTTCATTACATAATCTTCCCTAAACTGATCTTAGGCGTTCATGACTTATTCTTGTACATATCCTAATACTTATTCTGATAATTATATTACTCATTCTTGTTCTCTCTCACTCACTCTTGGTAACATGATGTTTTATAATATTTGCTTAACATACGAGCAACACTCTTCTCTGTCATATAACTTTTTCTAACTTCTTTTTTTTCTCTCCCCTTGATAACGTGAGATCTTCCAGTAATCGTCTAACATATACATTCCTTCCTCACGTCTTTCTCTCATTTGTTCTCCCAGCCTTGATAACATGTCCTCTAATAATTATCTAGATTACTCTTGTCCCTCGTCACACACATTTGTTTGTATTTTTTCTCTTCCCCTTGATAATATGGTATTTTCTAATAATTGCCAAGCATATATTTTTCTTCGTCTCATTTTTTTTTTTTTTCTCTCTCGCCTTGATATCGTGATGTCTCGTGGCTTCAGCTCCTCCCCGCCACCACCTTTAGTTCTCCCACACTTAACGATTCTCTCCTCGTTCCGGGACATTACATGGTGTCACTTGTCTTGCTTTGCCTTCGTGGAGTCTCGTCTCTCCCCTTTATTCTCCTCTCCTCCACATGTCTTACTATTTTCCTTACTTTTCGTTCCTTTTCGTTCCATTTTCTTGTCTGTTTGAGTTTTGTATTGTTTCGATATTGTTGTCTGTGTCGGTTTGTGGTTTTCCTCGTTGTTTCTGTTGTTTTTCCCTTTTTTTTCGTGTCTTTATTGCTGTTTTTTATTATCATGATTTTTTTTTCCATTAATATGTCTTGTAGTTTTAGATTTTGTTTGGTTTATTTTGTGTTTTCAGTCATTATTTTATGTTTTTTTTTTCGTCATATTCTTTTCTCATTTTATTTAAAATTAGAACGAATTACTCTCAGTATTGACGTGTATACTTTGTTTTTTTTCTTTTTTCCAGTTAATTTTAGTGCTTTGTGTATTTTTCTATCAGGTTTTCCATTGCATTATCCTCAGTTTTGTTTTTCTTTTCCTTCCTTCGTGTCCTTCTCTCATATTTTCTTATCAGCCTAAATTGTTCTCAGTTTTGACGTGTCTACTTTATGTTTTTCAAATAATTTTATTGCTTTTGTGCTTTTTCAGGCATTCCGTTACCTTTCCCTCCTCTCGTCATGTCGCAGTCTCATATTTTCACATCACCACGGATTGTTCCCAGTCTGACGTGCCTGTCTCATGCTTTTTTAACGCGTTTTTTCTCCCAGCAAGCACTCCACTGACACACGAACACGCCTGGCATTACACAGTCCACTCGGGCGAGGCGGCGGAACACTGTTGAAGGAATAAATCTCATTACACTTATAGCGTTGGTTTTGAATGCGTGTCGCTTGTCATCCGGCTCACATGACTCTCCGAATAAATAGCACGTGTGGTTAGTATTTTTCACCCATTACTGATTTGTTTGCATAGTTTCCGGAGATTGCAGCAAGTTCTCGGCCCTCTGTGCATTATTCTGGCCGCTGTTGGACGTGATAAAGAAAGCACGCGAGGTAAAACATGCCCAGGTAAGTTTTGTTTTTCTTTTCTGTTCTTTACTTGTATATTCTGAGTATTTATTCTCCCGAGACTTGCTCCTGTGCAGTGCTTTTACTTCCCGTCGTTATGTTAATGTATTTTATATGATTTTATTCGCAAACGTAATGCCATTTTATCATTTCACTCTGGTTTCGTGTTTTTAATGTATTTTTAATGTATTTATGTGCTCAATTTTAACTTAATTTGTGATGCTAACACGCACACATTCCAAACACCACGCTTTCACCTTTCCCTTGGCTTTCTCTTCTGTCATCCAACGCTTCATCACTAACTTGTTTTCCTTCAAGGCTCTAGTGACGTCAGGCGTGTTTTTTTATATCAGCGGCTGAACGTCACGCTCCCCATGACAGCTAGCCGTCCCTCACCCTTCCTCTTCTTCCTTCTCCACCTCCAGGACAAACCTTCCTACGCTAAACCAATGATGACCAAACCTATGATGACCAAACAAGTTTTCTTTCATCCTTTCCTATGAAAATTCCTTGTCAGTTCTTCCACAATGTATAAAACATTTATAAATTGTATTTCCTTTGTATTTGTCTATAGCACGGGTTTTATGGCCATATCGTTGAGACTGGAAGACCTCACACACACACACACACACACAGACACACGTCCTCATTCACCTTTTGCGCTTTCCTCACATCTATGAGGATGAATTCATAACTACATCTATTTATTTATTTGTGCATTTAATTACCTCTTGATTTAATATTCATATCGAAAAAACTCAATATCGTTATTAGTGAGACTGCACACAATGTAAAATCGCTGAAAACCATCGAACCAGCGCAGATTTCTCTCTTTTTTCCCTCTATTTTTTCCCTCCTGCCGATGCCACATGTCCTTTTTTTCCCTCCTCCTCCTCCTCCTCCTCCTCCTCCTCCTCTTCCTCCTCATCCTCCTCTTCTACACTCTACTATCTTATCCTGTCTCCCACTATTAGTTAGAGTAAAATAGTTAGCCAAAAAGGTTAGTAAGGACCTCAGGATCTGTTGCTGTTTAATCCTCCTTTGTATTCCTTTGTATTCCTCCTCCTCCTCCTCTACACTCTACTATCCTATCCTGTCTTCCACTAATAGTTAGAGTAAAATAGCTAAACAAAAAGGTTAGTAAGGACCTCAGGATCTGTTGCTGTGTAATCCTACTTTGTATTCCTTTGTATTCCTCCTCCTCCTCCTCCTCCTCCTCCTCCTCCTCCTCCTCCTCCTCCTCCTCCTCCTCCTTCTCCTTCACTTCACGGGTGGCGGTCTGGAGATGAGGGACGAGGTGCGGGGAGGAGCAGCAGCAGCAGCAGCAACAGCTTTGTGCCGGTAACCCTGATCAACGGTGCTGAAAATTGCGGGAAAAAAGGAAGAGAGAAGTGTTTACCTCCTCTTGCCGCTTCTGGTGTTGCTGGCGGTGGCTGTTTGTGTTCCCCCGCTATGTGTGTATGTGTGTGTGTGTGTGTGTGTGTGTGTGTGTGTGTGTATGTGTGTGTGTGTGTGTGTGTGTGTGTGTGTGTGTGTGTGTGTGTGTGTGTGTGTGTGTGTGTGCTCTGGCGTGAGAAGGGAAAAACATACAAATACCAACTCGAGGAATAGAGAATCGTGGAGGCAGACCAAGAGAGAGAGAGAGAGAGAGAGAGAGAGAGAGAGAGAGAGAGAGAGAGAGAGAGAGAGAGACATCTCCACATCACTTAATCACTTACCCTTCTCCCCACCCTCACACATACACGCACACACATCGCGTAGTGTAGTGATTAGCACGCTCGGCTCACAACCAAGAAGGACCGGATTCGAATCCCGGGAGCGGCGGCGAAGCAAATGGGCGAGCCTCTTAATGTGTAGCCCCTGTTCACCTAGCAGCAAGTAGGTACGGGATGTAACCCGAGGGGTTGTGACCTTGCTGTCCCTATGTGTGGTGTGTCAGTGGTCTCGGTCCTACCTAAAGACTGGTCGCTATGAGCTCTGAGCTCTTTCCGTAGGGTAACGGCTGGCTGGATGACCAGCAGACGACCGTAGGGTGAATCACACACACACACACACACACACACACACACACACACACACACACACACACCAACCAGTGCTTGCAAGACCACAAAAGATCGTGAGATTATGACCTTCACTTTTTTCCCTCCCGTGTTTACTTCGCTCCGTGGGTCCGTTTCCTTTATTTCCAGCCCTTGGTGTATTTGCGTCGAATCCCTCCTCTTTTGCGGCACTTCTCGGGGTCTCCGGCAGTAAATTATCCCATTTGCATGAAAATGAACTTATATATTTAGCGACGCGCCGACCTACCTAAGCCTTCTGCCAAGCCAAGCCACCCAGACCAAGGTGCACTTTCACCTCTGTTGCCTGTACGTTGAGATTCTCTGATGTGTGTGTGTGTGTGTGTGTGTGTGTGTGTGTGTAAGTGTGTTTTTACGTGTTTGTCTTGTGTTGTGTCGTATTGTGTCGTGTGTGTTTTGCTTGTTTTGTATTTTACGGGCCTCCAGTCGTTCTTTCTTGCATGGTTTCTGGTTGGTTGTTATTGTGGTGTTGTGGTCATTGCATTATGTGTGTCTTCTCGTAATTGTCGCCCCTTGAAAAACACCGCAAAACATGAAGCATTAACGTGATGAATTAGCCAGGTTATGTGTCTGTGTTTTATCCTTGTTGTTCACTAATTTATTTCTGGTGGTTTGTGGTAATAGTGGTGGAGGTGGTGGTGGTGGTTGTGGTGGTGGTATGATTATTATTATTGTTATTATTATTATTATTATTGTTATTATTATTATTATTATTATTATTATTATTATTATTATTATTATTATTACTAGGTTACTACTACAACAACAACAACTACTACTACTACTACTACTACTACTGCTACTACTACTACTACTACTACTACTACTACTACTACTACTACTACTACTACTGCTACTACTACTACTACTACTACTACTGCTACTACTACTACTACTACTACTACTACTACTACTACTACTACTACTACTACTACTACTACTACTAGCACTTCTAACACTACTACCACCACTACTTACCTCCATCACATAATCACTACTTCTACAACAACAGTTATCTACCACCACCACCACCATCATCATCAACTCCCAATTTCTCTGTACTTCAGCCGCATCAGAGGGTACAGGAAATCTGGCGGAAGCTGCTACAACGTGCCTGGTTGTACTGGGGTGATCGTTTCTCTTACCCAGACAAGTGAGCTGAAGGGCCCGTATCGTGAAACGCTCTGCTCTTTCACCATGACTGTTTCCAAAGGCCACAGAGATGATTAGCCGGGTTGTGAAGACCGTTTCCCCTTTTAGTAATCTAGAACTCTTGTATATTTGTCAATGGAACTGTAAAAACGCCCTCTACGTTCAACTGGAGTCTTTAGAATGTAGGAGGGATGTAGCGCAGAAATGTTTCGGAATATGGTAGGAATTGAGGTCGAGAAGCATGATGGGAACTTAAGAGTTGAGTGAAGGTTGGCGTTCCTGCTTCCCGCTCTCTTTGTGACCTGCTTCTGCCTTTCTCTCCTACTCCCCTGGTTCTAGATGACTTCTAATGGAGGGATGGATACTGCTGTTAGGAGGAGGAGGTAGAAGAGGAGGAGGAGGAGAGTTCAGATGAGGATAATCAGCACAATTTAGAGAGAACTTTCATGTTTTACTCAAGTGGTGCATCGCGGTGTGTTGTGCTCTCTCTCTCTCTCTCTCTCTCTCTCTCTCTCTCTCTCTCTCTCTCTCTCTCTCTCTCTCTCTCTCTCTCTCTCTCTCTCTCTCTCTCTCTCTCTCTCTCTCTCTCTCTCTCTGTGTGTGTGTGTGTGTGTGTGTGTGTGTGTGTGTGTGTGTGTGTCCAACTGCTACGCTATTCATCAGTTTCTCTACATTACTGATGAGAAATATGAGGCTGAATACAAGAGAGAGGAGAGAGAGAGAGAGAGAGAGAGAGAGAGAGAGAGAGAGAGAGAGAGAGAGAGAGAGAGAGAGAGAATACAAAAAAAAAAAAACTGAAGCAACCTGTCATATTGTAAGAAATAAAAGTCTACAAACAAGACAGCAAGATAGACATTGCATTTTAAAGGTAAACTTTTACCCTAACACACACACACACACACACACACACACACAAACACACACACACACACACACACACACACACACACACACACACACACACACACACACACACACACACACACACACACACACACACACTCACACACACTCCTCTTCCCTGCTCTTCCGTACTTCCTCACTAACCCTCACCCACCCACTCCCTAGCACAGGTCACTCCCATTCCACTCATCACTTCCTTGGTCTCCCCCCACACCACACCTCGCAAGTAAAACACTGTAATAATACCACTCCGTCACCGTCATGTGTGTTTGTCTGTATTACTTGACGAGAACGTGTCACGACCTCTCTCTCTCTCTCTCTCTCTCTCTCTCCTCTCTCTCTCGTCCTTCTCTCTCTCTCTCTCTCTCTCTCTCTCTCTCTCTCTCTCTCTCTGTCTCTCTCTCTCTCTCTCTCTCCGCTTTTGCACAAGGTAAAACATTTTCTCGTTTTTATGCTTTCGTCTTGCATGTGCTTTGCGTGTGTGTGTGTGTTTGTTTCTTTCTGCTTGTCTCTCTCTTTCTCTACTATATGTCTGTCTGTCTTTTTTTTCTGGTTGTCTCTGTCATTTTTTTCTGGTCCTTTGTTCATGTTAATTTGTGTGTGTGTCTCTCGACAAACAAACACCATCACACACACACACACACACACACACAACACACACACACACACACACACACACACCACACACACACACACACACACACACACACACACACACACACACACACACACACACACACACACACACACCACCACCACCACCACTACTGTAAATACACCTCCGGCACCAACAGTTTTTCCGCCACATGATAAACCTTGGACAGTGTTATATCTGCCCAAAGTATACGTGTCTGGATCAGTGACGAAACCCTAGTGTCTGTCAGATTGCGTCCAGGACAGATTGAAGGGGGTACTGCAAAATATATGGGTTTCTTGCGGCTGTTGTAAGCTAAAAAGTTCCTCTGTGTTCCTGTATGTTCCTCTTTTTGCAGTGTTAGGAAGAACGAGAGAGAAAGAAAGGAGAGGCTGCAGGTGTTATGGAAGAAGAGATAAAGAGAGAGAAGGAAGGGAGAGGAGAGAGCGAGAACGAGAACTTACCAGCTATTTTCCTCTTCCTCTTCTTGCAGTATTAGAAAAAGAGAGAGAGGGAAGAAAGAACTGAGAAGCTTAAGAGGACGTTCCGATTCTTCTTCTTCTTTTTTACCTTTTGCTGTATTAGGAAAAGAGACAAAGAAAAACCGAGACAGAGAACGTTACAATCCTTTCTTCTCTTCCTATTTCTGCAATGTTAGAAAAAATAAAGATAACGAAGAATTGAGGGTTAGCGGAACATTCCAGCTCCTCTCTATCTCCTGCAGTGTTACAGAGAAAAAAAAATAGAGGCAGGGGAGAAGAAGAAACTAGAAAAGAAGCAGGAGGAGGAGGAGGAGGAGGGAGGAGGAGGAGGGAGGAGAATGCGGGAGTCTAAGCTCTGGTGAAAGCTTGCAAGAGGAGGAGTGTGGGGGGGGAAAGGGAAGAGGGGTAAACTTGAGTGGTCTGGGCAAAATGTAGAAGGTGTGCATTTGTAGGAAAAGGTGCGCGTGTTATGCTAATTGGTGAGTGTGTGAGAGAGAGAGAGAGAGAGAGAGAGAGAGAGAGAGAGAGAGAGAGAGAGAGAGAGAGAGAGAGAGAGAGAGAGATGAGAATGTGGTACTTCTAGCATCTAAACAGTATTCAGTTACAATTACATCCTCTCGTTTTTCATCTTTGTTGCATGCGTTTCGTTTGTTTGTTCGTTCGTTCTTTCTTTTCTTCTTTCTTTCATTCTTTCTTTCCTTCCATCTATTTATCCATCTTTCTCTCCTTCCTTTCCTTCCTTTCGTCCTTCTCTCGTTTCCTCATCTTTTCTCTCCTCCTCCTCCTCCTCCTCCTCCCTCCTCCTCCTCCTCCTCCTCCTCCTCCTCCTCCTCTTCCTCCTCCTCCTCCTCTCCTCCTCCTCCTCCTCCTCCTCCTCCTCCTTCTCCTCTTCCTCCTCCTGAAGACACAGGACATCAAATGAATAGCTCATTGCAAAACAACATTAACCAGCGTTGTTCACACGAGATTAGTTAATCGTTAAGGAGATCGACACGAACTGGCTCTCTCTCCTCTCTATCTCTCTCTCTCTCTTCTCTCTCTCTCTCTCTCTCTCTCTCCTCTCTCATCTCTCTCTCCTCTCTCTCTCTCTTCTTCCCTTAACTGAGAAACTTTATTTAATGGCCACCTAAATTGAGAAAGACATCATTGTTTACTGCCAACGATGACTGTTTATATAAGAGACAGAGAGAGAGAGAGAGAGAGAGAGAGAGAGAGAGAGAGAGAGAGAGAGAGAGAGAGAGAGAGAGAGAGAGAGAGAGAGAGAGAGAGAGAGAGATTTGTTGTATATGTACGAGTATGTTTATTTGTTTTATTTCTTGTTTGCTAAATTTTCTTTGTTTTATTTAATTTATGTTTCTTTCTGATGTGCTCTTCTTCTTCTTTTTCTTTTTCTTTTTCTTTTTCTTTTTCTTCTTCTTCTTCTTCTTCTTCTTCCTCTTCTTCTTCTTCTTCTTCTTCCTCTTCTTCTTCTTCTTCTTCTTCAGATGCGATAGCGACTGGTCAAATGTTTTCATCAGCTCTTTACTCACATCTGATAAAGAAATATAAGTAAAATAAAAGAGTTAAATAGAAAAAGGCCAAGTTATTTCCAAACGTTTCTTGATAATCCTCTTTTCAAGTTGCCCAAGTCGTAGAATGAAGAAGAAGTAGAGGAACAAGAACAAGAAGCACAATAAGAACAATGAAAAGAAAAAAAAAACGACAACAGATTGAGGCCAAGCGTTCTGTTCTGGAGTCGCAACACATTCGTTACATTCCTGCACATGTTCTGGTATTCAGTTTGAGATTCACACTGGTCACAAGCTGCGCGGGGCCTTCTGTCCTCACTTCCACTTTCTTTCGAATCTTTGTCTTCGTAAATTTCTGATCCGCTCATTGTATCTTCATAAAACCTAACAATTGGGAGATTTTCAGCAGATGAGAGGGACTTTGGATTAATAATTTTAGTACCATAGCATCAGTTTAATTGAATTCTATATTTGCTTAGGGATTTTTGTGAAGTTTTGTGTCATATTTTTTTTTGCTATCAAGAAATCGAGACTACCTCCACTTACTTATCCATTTTACTCGCATCCTTATTGACAGTCTTACATTAGCTAATTAAAGTAAGTTTGAAGATTGTCCTAATACGATTCACATTCATCACTACTCACCCACTTCAGTTGTATCCATGTTAAATATACTTTTCTTTAGGGACTGGAACCACAGTGGACCTTAACCAGAACCGCTCTTACATAGAAAAATACTGTAACTTACATTAGACGATCATAGTAAGCTCGAAAACTACGCCCTAGTACTGAATGGGCCAAGGAAAAATAAGTAAAAAATATTGGAGGTGAGTGCGTCACTGACCAGCCTTCTGACCACCGTGAGTGAACAAGCATCATCAGCATCATCATCAGGAACAGCGGTGGTGGTGGAGGCATTGGCGGCGTAGCAACACAATATTTTTTTCTCTCTCATCGTGCGTACCCGTATCGATTAAACTCCGACTGCAGACTGCCAATATTTCCGAGCTTTTACCGCGCATCAAGCCGTACTAATGGTGAGAAGCTGACGTGAACTGCCCATTGCTGAAATTAACATTGAGGACTACTGTACTTCCCTGCAACTCGATTTCCGAAGTGTGGCAGTAATGGTCCCGGCAGTCACGGCAGTACCGATCCGGAAACTCGCATAAATTCGGAAGGAAGCAAATGGAAATGATAGAATTGGTGCTTTTTGGGAACTGTGTGGGTGTGTTGTCTGGTCTCCCTAGCGCTGGAGTGTTACACTTCTGAGGTATTGCTTGTGGTGGAACTCAAAGTTATGTTGGTTTTGTACCTTACCTCTAAGACAGAAAAAAAAAAAAAAATCCTTCTTCAACAACTGCGACAAAAAAAAAAAGGCTCTTTCAGATGCAGAACTCAAATCAAGATGTTTCTTATCTGTATTTTACCTCTAAACAGCTAAAAATCTTCCTTCTTCGACAGAAGAACTCAAAATTATAATGGTCTTTAGCTATATTTTATCTCCAGGCCATAAAAAAAGTATTTTTTCTTCAACGATAGAACTCAAATTATAAAGTTCCTTATCTTTACTTTGTCTCTTAATCACACACAAAAAAATTCCTTTAACGGTAGAACTCAAATTATGATATAACTAATGATACTACACATGTTATTTTTTTTTTTTCAAGTAACAGTACGTGGTTTTACAGGAAAGGCAGCTTCTAGTTCTTTAATTAATTATACATGCACGTGTGATTTAAAGCCGCAAAGTCCAGTCATGATGCAAGAATAATAATGAAACATAACCTTTACTTTTATATGAACCCAGGATTAGTGCAATAATTTAAGCTGTCGTTATTTATGTTATGTGAAAATTACCATCTACTACTCCCTATACTATTTATATATGTGAAAATTGCTATCAGCTACTATTACTATTGCCTACACATCCGAGGCACCGCACTGAGTTCCTGAATTCCTTCGATAGTTGACGAATAGTTCAGATATCCACGCTCCTCGCCTTTCAGGATGATTTGTGTCTGGCGGCCGGTGCGCACCTCAGGACTCTGCCACACGTGCACTAATTAATTCCCGAGGGTGTTGTGTTGTCCCTGAATGTGCCTGGTTTCCCTGACTCCCCGCCGCCCTTGTCCGCTGCTCACGCCTCGCCCTGCTTCTCTGGTCGCCTTGGTGACGTGAAGGAAGTGTGTGTGCGGGAGAAAAAACAATGATGGAGTCTTACCAGTTGAGACAGGGAAGCAAGGAATGTGATGGTTAGGAATAGATGTAATGAAGGCAATTTTGTTAACCAGGATATGAAAGTTAGAAAATTAAAAACGGGGAATGAAAGTGACAAAGAAAAACTTACTAACTTAGCCATGAGAGAAGTGACAAGGAGGGTCTTATTAAGCCAAATATAAAGCCAGAAACTTGAAGATGTGGAATGAAGAGAGTCTTATTAATAGACATTAGAGGTTGAAACGTGAAGACGGAGGATTAAACTTATGAAAAAAAAAAGTCTTATTAATTGAGACAGGAAAGCCAGACACGTGAGCATGACGAATGAAGGTGACAGGGACGGTCTTATTAACTGAAACATAAAACTAGAAATGTAAAGGTGGAGAATGAAAGTGACAGAGAGATTCCTTATTAATTGAGAGCCAGAAACGTGAAGACAAGAAAGGAAAGTGACAACAAATATGTCTAGTTAACTGAGAGATGGTCAGAAGCGTGCAGATGGGAATGAAACAGTGATGAAGGGAGTCTTGTTAACTGAAATATGAAAACCAGAATGATTCTCCTCCCTTGAATTCCATCCAGTATGTTTCCAAAAGTCACAATATTAAAAATTTAACCATATTTGCATTTGTTAGGTGTGTATAATTTCTTTTTACATTTCTTTCCACGTTGCTTGATGCATATTAATTATGTTTTATTGCTTTTCCTTTCAGGTGAGTGTTGGGAATTCTGTTTCAGTCTGCAGTGCTCCCGGCGCAGGACAGACGGTGGTTATCACTAGTATTGTTGTTACTATCTCTGTTATTTGTACAACCACCACCACTACTACTACTACTACTACTACTACTACTACTACTACTACTACTACTACTACTACTACTACTACTACTACTACTACTACTCATCAGTCATACTTTTTTCTCGTGTGTGTGTGTGTGTGTGTGTGTGTATGTGTGTGTGTGTGTGTGTGTGTGTGTGTGTGTGTGTGTGTGTGTGTGTTTGTGTGTGTGTGTGTGTGTGTGTGTGTGTGTGTGTGTGTGTGTGTGTGTGTGTGTGTGTGTGTGTGTGTGTGCGCGCGCGCGCATATAATTTACATCTCTTAGTCCCCAGTATTCTCCCACACGAAAATAAAAAAAAAAGTTCATAAATCACATCACTTCCACACTTCCTCCTTTTATCATCTCACATTCACATCACTTCCCCGGCCAAACTTCCTTCTACCCAGCCATCACACTCCCCACCTCACAGTCACACACACATCACACGTCTTCACACCCAACTCCATCCTCGGCGACACCAAACCAAACCAAACTTTGTACATTTCTCACTCCAGTTTTTTCCAGTATCCTTCGTTCATTTCACCCTTCACATTTTTACCACTTGAGAGTTCTACAGCCAAAGTTTGCCACTGGGATACAGGATCTACGCTTCGTTGGCCAATGCTCAGCGAAAATCGTCTTTGTGTGAAGTTGCATAAACGAAGGTGAGCGGCTCAGGGTGGACGGTTTTTGGGGGGAAAGAAAGGCAGAAAGAGGATTACTAAGCAGTCTTTGGGCGAGTAATAAAAAGAGGGTTGTAGCGGTGGCGGCCATGCGGTGGCGAAGGTGTTGAAGCCTCAGGGGAGTGTGTTCGTGTGTGGAAACGCCTCTTGCACAAGGTCTACGTAGTTCAGTTTTTGTTGTTGTTGTTGTTGCTGCTGTGGGGGAGTGTTTTTGTGTATTAGAATAATGGTGTGTGGGAAGTGAAATGTTTGCGTCTTGTGTTCTGGTACGTAGTTAATGTGGATGTTCGTGTGTGTGTGTGTGTGTGTGTGTGTGTGTGTGTTTGTTAGATATTTTTTTTTGTGTGTGTAGTTCAAAAGTGCGTTATTTATCTATTTTACACTTTTCTAGTTATTTT
Source organism: Scylla paramamosain (assembly GCF_035594125.1). Taxonomy (NCBI): domain Eukaryota; kingdom Metazoa; phylum Arthropoda; class Malacostraca; order Decapoda; family Portunidae; genus Scylla; species Scylla paramamosain. The sequence goes on from NC_087164.1 coordinate 11,506,434, forward strand.
CTAGTGTGAAAGTGTTAAGCCAAGGGTACAAAAATGGAGAAAAAAAGCTCAACTCTAAAATAATTTGTTGAATTTTCTATAGAATCATAAAAACCTCACGCCTTCCTCCTCCTCCTCCTCCTCCTCCTCCTCCTCCTCCTCCTCCTCCTCCTCCTCCTCCTCCTCCTCCTCCTCCTCCTCCTCCTCCTCCTCCTCCTCCACATCCCAAAACGATGCCGGGCCAGGGCGGGACTGGCTGCCTCAGTTTAGCAGCAGCAGCCTGAGCCCTGCGCCAGGCGAGCCATCTAAGCAGGTTACAAGTTTCCTCGCATAAGTTAAGGAAGTGCAAGGGAATCTTCATAGAGGCTTTACTACCTGTTGGGCCTTCACACACACACACACACACACACACACACACACGTACAGACATACAGACAACACTCATACACAGGTTTTAATGTTATTATTTATTAACGAGGCAATTTTTTGATGTATTCGTGGCTCGTAATTTCCACAGTAATTATATTTGCTTTTGTATGGTGCGTGTGTGCGTGTGTGCGTGCGTGCGTGCGTGCGTGCGTGTGTGTGCGTGTGTGTGTGTATGTGTGTATGTGTGTGTGTGTGTGTGTGTGTGTGTGTGTGTGTGTGTGTGTGTGTGTGTGTGTTTCGCTACGGATTATGCGGATGTCATATATACACATAGATATTGATAAATACAAACACCTTCATTACTTTTTACCTTTTTATATTCTCTCTCTCTCTCTCTCTCTCTCTCTCTCTCTCTCTCTCTCTCTCTCTCTCTCTCTCTCTCTCTCTCTCTCTCTCTCTCTCTCTCTCTCTCTCTCTCTCTCTACGTGCTTAGTGTTGCCTCTTTTATCCTTCCTCTTCTCTCCTATTCCTTTCCTTCACTCCTCCTTCCATTCCTTTATCCCTTGTTCCTTCTCTTTATTCGTCTTTATCTTTCCACATCTCTTAGTTTTGGATTTTTTTATCCGTTCTTTCATCTTTCCGTTCTTCCCTTCCTTTTTTTATTTCTTTCCCTCTCCCTCCCTCCATAACTTCTCTTCCGCCTTTCATTTCCTTCTCTCTCCCTTCATTCATCTTTTCATCCCTCCCTACCTTCATCTCTTCCTTCCTCCTCCATTCCTTCCTCTCCTTCATCTCTTTCTCTTTCTCTTCCCCGTCTCTTTTCTCTCTCTTCTCCCCCTGTGTGTGTTTCATTCCTTCCTCCTTCATCAACGTATTTCTCTCTTTATCTTTTCCCCCCTTGCATTCCCTTCCCTCTTATCCATTTACACTTCTTCCTTTCTATCTCTTTCTCTCCCTTCTTTTTCTCTTGTTTTTCTATCTCTCTCGTTTGCTTGCTCAAATTCTCCTTATATTAAGTTTCACTCACTCCCTCTCTCCTCTCCCTCCCTCCCTCCCTTCCTCCCTTCCTCCCTACCTCCCTCCCTCCCTCCCTCCCTCCCTCCCTCCCTCCCTCCCTCCCTCCCTCCCTCATCCATTCACTCATTCACTGACTTTCCTATTCATTTATTCTCTTGCAACCTTTTCTCGTTCCATCTCTCCCTTTTCTTTTAGTGGGACAGATAAATAATGTAAAGAAGGAAAGGAGGAGAGAAAGAAAGAGAAAAGAAGAAAGAAAGAAAATCCTTTAGTTTACCTGCACTATTAGTTTTTTGGATGCGCAGAGGGAGAGAGAGAGAGAGAGAGAGAGAGAGAGAGAGAGAGAGAGAGAGAGAGAGAGAGAGAGAGAGAGAGAGAGAGAGAGAGAGAGAGAAGGTTGATTTTGGTACTTTAACGTCCATTAGTTTTTTTTTCTTTTTAAAATTGCTCTTTTCTCGTCATTAAAAGGCTTAATTTCTTCGCAAATGTGGACGGACACACACACACACACACACACACACACACACACACACACACACACACACACACACACACACACACACACACACACACACACACACACACACACACACACACACACACACACACACACACACACACACACACACACACACACACACACACACACACACACACACACACACACACACACACACACACACACACACACACACACACACACACACACACACACACACCACTTCCAAAGAGAGAGATAGTATCTTCATGTGTGTGTGTGTGTGTGTGTGTGTGTGTGTGTGTGTGTGTGTGTGTGTGTGTGTGTGTTTGTTTGTGTGTGTGTCATGGCATGTCTGCAGGAGACTTGAATCATACACTGTATGTCTGTCATTCTTCCGTGTTTTGAAGAAGAGGCAAAAGGAAGAGAAGGAAGGAAAGGAGGAAGAAGAGGAGGAAGAAGAGGAGGAGGAAGAGGAGGAGAAGGAGGAGGAGGTGAAGGGTGTCATTGAAAATGAAATGGAGGAGGATGAGAAGGAGGAAGAGGAGGAGAAGCAGAGAGACAGAAAGGAGGAGGGGAAAAGCAGGAAGAGGAGGAGGAGATTGAAGAGAAAGACAGTGTAAAAAATATACTAAAGAAAAATAACCTTGAAAAAGAAATATGTAGTCTCAGAGAGAGAGAGAGAGAGAGAGAGAGAGAGAGAGAGAGAGAGAGAGAGAGAGAGAGAGAGAGAGAGAGAGAGAGAGAGAGAGAGAGAGAGAGAAAGTCAATAAATGAAATAAACAAAAAAGACCTTCAGATATTACGTCACTGAATTAAAGTAAAAAAAAATCTTTCCAAAACATGTCACGAGATAGGCACAATTTTCATCGCCACCTGAAGGCAAGACGAGCGCGAGACGACGAGGACTGGAGGAGGAGGAGGAGGAGGAGGAGGAGGAGGAGGAGGAGGAGGAGGAGGAGGAGGAGGAGGAGGAGGAGGAGGAGGAGGAGGAGGAGGAGGAGGAGGAGGAGGAGGAGGAGATGTGAGAGCAAGAAGATAGCTAGAGGGCATGTGTGGAAGGAGAGACAAAAAAAAGTTAGAAAAGAACGAGAAAAATGAGAAGAAGGAGGGGGAATGAAAAGAACAACAAAGCATCTATAACTAAAATACTAATGGTACAATTTCTTCTCTTATCACTACCTGTATTCTCTTGCGTGTTCCTGCTTCTGGTGGCACAGAATCCTTGTTATCCCTTTGACCTTTCCCTAATTACCAATCACTCTGACACATCTTTACTTGTTCTACAACCACATGCAATCTTTGAACTGGGAAGAAATTGCAAGATGTTTTCTTTTTCATCGCTAGCTTTCTTGTAGATGCTTATAAAGACTTCACGCGTTGCTTCTGGTGCTGCTAATTGTTTCTTGCAGCAGCTGAAGGATTAAAGTATCACTAAAATAATGGAAACGCTCTTGAAAATCTTAATAACTTTCACTACAACTTGTTAAGAGTGTAGTTGAGGTAAGGCAGCGAAACGTTTAAGAATGCCGAGCTTTAAAATGTTTAGACATAAATTTTATAAGTGTATCTTAGACTAACCTTTAGTGTGACGGTTACCATGGCGCTCTCTCTAACGCTTGTCTTCTTACATCAGAAATGAAAACACTTAATTTTTGATAGTGATTTTTATTTAGTGTTTATTTTGCATATAGTTAGGAAGGGAAAATGTTTGTATACTCTCTCTCTCTCTCTCTCTCTCTCTCTCTCTCTCTCTCTCTCTCTCTCTCTCTCTCTCTCTCTCTCTCTCTCTCTCACTCACTCACTCACTCACTCACTCACTCACTCTCTCTCTCTCTCTCTCTCTCTCTCTCTCTCTCTCTCTCTCTCTCTCTCTCTCTCTCTCTCTCGTGCAACTTTTTAATATTGCCTTATGAAAGTTTGATGAGTTACAGCGAAGATTTTCTGCCTTGCCTAATTTTCTTTTTTTTTTCTTTCTTTTCCTTCATCGAATTTCCGAGGGAGAAAGTTTTCAAGTGTGCTTTTTTTTTTTTTTCCTTGCTTGTGTCCTTCCAGCTGATTAAGAATTTTGCTTGATGTCTGAAATCGAATTACTCTCTCTCTCTCTCTCTCTCTCTCTCTCTCTCTCTCTCTCTCTCTCTCTCTCTCTCTCTCTCTCTCTCTCTCTCTCTCTCTCTCTCTCTCTCTCTCTCTCTCTTTTAGGTGCACTGTGGACACCTCCTCCTCCTCCTCCTCCTCCTCCTCCTCCTCATCCTCTTCCTCCTCCTCCTCCTCCTTTTCCTTCTCCTTCTCCTCCTCCTCCTTTTCCTCTTCCTCTTCCTCTTCCTTTCCTTTCCTTTCCTTCTTCTTCTTCTTCTTCTTCTTCTTCTTCTTCTTCTTCTTCTTCTTCTTCTTCTTCTTCTTCTTCTTCTTCTTCTTCTTCTTCTTCTTCTTCCTCCTCCTCCTCCTCCTCCTCCTCCTCCTCCTCCTCCTCCTCCTCCTCCTCCTCCTCCTCCTCCTCCTCCTCCTCCTCTTTCTCTTTCTCCAGCCATACAAAAACCTGAAGATTTGTTGGTATTTAGTTATCTTATATAATCTTCCTCCTCCTCCTCCTCCTCCTCCTCCTCCTCCTTCTCCTCCTCCTCCTCCTCCTCCTCCTCTTCCTCCTCCTTCTCTTCTCGCTCGTATTTAAACTCTACCTTAGCTTTATTCTGTTTACCAAGTCTTATTTTTCTTTTTTCTTTCTTTTTTTTTTTTGCCTCCTTTGCATCTCTTACCAATCTTTATATTCTCTTTCTCTCGCTGTAAATGCACTTCCATCTCTATCCATTCCCTTTGATGTCTTTTGATGCTCTTCTGCTGCTGCTGCTGCTGCTACATTAATCTTTTCTCATCGTTTTTCGTCTTCATTATGAGTCTTTGCGCATTCTTGGCTGTTCTTTTTTTGTTTTAGTCATCTCAGTTTTCTTTCTCCTAGTGTTTTGTTTCTTTCGTTTTTTTTTGTCATTATTTATGATCTTAGCGCTTTTTTCTCTTTACTTGCCTTTACTTTCATATCTGTCCTGTTTCTTTCATTGTTATTTTCTTTCGTATTCTCTCCTTTTCGCTCACGCTCGTTGTATTTCCATGCCGTCGTTCCTCATACAATACATAAATATCAAGTTGTATTTCTTTCAACATTTTTAAAAGGAAGGCATACTGAACGAAATAAATAGGAAAGTATAATCCAGTCATTCTTTAACCCTCACTTCCACCAAATAACTCCTATATAATACGTAGAAACAAGTAGCATTTCTTTCAGTATTCATAAAGGACAACATACATCTTCTAGGGGGATATAAAGAGGCACAAGTCTAGTACAGTAAACCCTCACCGCCACGCCATAGCTCCTGATGCAGTACATTCAGAATCTAATAGTGTTTCTTTCCCTTCGTATTCTTCATCCCCTCCACCTCTTTGTTCACCTGCTTCCCCTCTCAAATTAATTGGATAAAAACAATGGAACACACAGCGCGGAATAACTGTGCACTGACTCGTAAATATCCGGCATGAGAGACCCAGAGCGAGAGAGAGAGAGAGAGAGAGAGAGAGAGAGAGAGAGAGAGAGAGAGAGAGAGAGAGAGAGAGAGAGAGAGAGAGAGAGATGGAAAAAATGAAAATGCAGAAAAGCGAGGTGGATGCTCTCAAAATGTCCTTAGTTTATGCAGTAACAGGTCCATTCAGCTCCCGGGCCCCCCTCGTCCAATCCCTGTGTGTGTGTGTGTGTGTGTGTGTGTGTGTGTGTGTGTGTGTGTGTGTATTTCCTTCTGTCTGCTCTCCTTTGTTAACTTATCAATAATTTTCCATCTATTTCAGTACCTCAAGCTTCCTCAATTATCTCAACATCTATAATTTGTTCAGTTGAGTTTTTTAATATATACAGTTTCCTTGCTTGTGTCTCTTCTTAGTACATCGGAGTGACGAAGAGGAGGAAGACGCGATAAGGTGGAAAGGCTGCATCGACCCCTCCACTGCTACTAACACATCTTCCTTTAGTCACAACCCACTGCGAGATATTTGTGCTCAACAGAAATATCTAGGCATTATATTGGCTACATATTGAGAAAATCTATTGTTTTAATTCCTTTTCTTTCTTGTGGTATTTGAAGAGATTTTACACTGATTCTTGGTGCTGTGAATTTTTGTTTGGCATTGAAAGAGGAATACACGAAAGGCACAAGATTGAATTAGCTAGCAAAGATTCATTATTAAAAACAGCGACCGTGAACAAGGTGAAGCTGAGAAGTACAACGGAGTGAGTGGAAGTGAGAGGCGAGGTGTTCATGTTCTCAGTCACCGTCTCCTTGTATAGCTAAGATCAAGGGCACGAGGCTCCTGGAAGCTGCCAGTCTTGCAGGTGTTGCCAGGTCACGGTGCCTCCCCTTGAACTCCAGAGCTTTTTTCTTATGTAAGACGGGATCTGGCCAAGGGCAACAAAAAGACATCAAAGAAAGATAGACAAGGAAAAGGCCCACTAAAGATGCCAGTCTTAAAAGATGGTTGTCAAAAGAATGTAAAAAAAAAATAAATGAGAAGTGTTTTCTTATGATTTTATAAAGAACAGACTTGAAAATTATATAATAACAACGCGGATCATTTATAAAAGGAATTAAATATTGAGAAACGTGAGAAGATAAGAAAATTTGACTTGATTATACGTAAATACATAAATTGATATAAAAAATTAAAATGCGCCGTCTGTATTTCATGTTTTTGTCATGTTACCATTAATTTTCCTTTAGACATGAACTTAAAGAACAATAACTCATGAAAAGGGCAAAGATTCTCGAAAAAACAATGTGAAAAAGAGAGGATAAATATTTAAAAAAAAAATTTATTACTCGCACTAAAAAATGTAAAATGTAAAAAAAAAAAAAAGAGGGCGAATTTCAACAGTAGTAGTAAAACGAAGCGACAATTTTCAGAACTCTTCTTTTTATTTTGTTTCGTGATGCGCCAATACATCTTTCCAAAACGTCAAAAGTTGCAGAGTGAAGTGCACTGAAAAATGACGAGATCAGTCGACACTTTTTACTGGCGAAAGTTGGACTGATTGTGTTTTATTTTTAGCCACGATGGGAAATTTTAGCACCAGATTCTCCGCAAACTGTTTAACTCACGCCGTGTGACTGACCAGAAAACGAGGGGAGAGAGAGAGAGAGAGAGAGAGAGAGAGAGAGAGAGAGAGAGAGAGAGAGAGAGAGAGAGAGAGAGAGAGAGAGAGAGAGAGATTCTTCACTTGAAAACTTTCAGGCAAATAATTTGTTTTCTAGAAAGTTCAGTCTCTCTCTCTCTCTCTCTCTCTCTCTCTCTCTCTCTCTCTCTCTCTCTCTCTCGCGACCCATGTGAGCCTGATGGTGGCGGAAGCGCATCAACTTAACTCCACCACCTCCACCACCACCACTACCACCGACGAATCGAGAGAACACAACAAAGGGAAGCGAGAGAGAGAGAGAGAGAGAGAGAGAGAGAGAGAGAGAGAGAGAGAGAGAGAGAGAGAGAGAGAGAGAGAGAGTGGCGGGCAAATTTTTATATACATTCACTTTTCCAGTTTTCCAGCGATAGTCAGGCTTTTTTCTTGCAATAATCCAGGTAGAGAGCCACGATTGTCGACAAGGTAAAGCTCTTTCTCTCTCTCTCTCTCTCTCTCTCTCTCTCTCTCTCTCTCTCTCTCTCTCTCTCTCTCTCTCTCTCTCTCTCTCTCTCTCTCTCTCTCTGTCTCTGTGTTTGTGTCTGTGGTTATGAAGTTTTCAAATCACAGGGTAAGGAGAAAGAAGAAGAAGAAGAAGAACAAGACTCAACGATCATTTGTTATTCGCGTTTCCATTTGTGTCTGTCGTGTGTTTGACTGACCCAACTCTTGCTTATCTCTTATATCTTCCTTCTCTCTCTCTCTCTCTCTCTCTCTCTCTCTCTCTCTCTCTCTCTCTCTCTCTCTCTCTCTCTCTCTCTCTCTCTCTCTCTCTCTCTCTCTCCTTCTGAGGGTTGCGTGGAGTGTGTGTGTTTGTATTGGTCTGTGTGTTGCGTGGCGTCAGTAATATGTTCCTAGTTATTCTGTGGCTCGTGTTGGTTCTTTCACAGTACGAGTATTGCCAAGTGTTTATGTTGTGTTGTGTTGTGTTGTTTGTTGTGTGTTTGTGTTGTGCTTGTGTTGTCTGTGGACGAGCTTTTCCCTTTGTTTTGTGTTCCTAATGCGTTGATGTGATACGTGCACGTTCGGGTGCACACACACACACACACACACACACACACACACACACACACACACACACACACACACACACACACACACACACACACACACACACACACACACACACACACACACACACACACACACACACACACACACACACACACAAGTGGATAAGTAGATACTCAGATCCATAGATAGATAGATAGATAGAAAAATAGATAGATAAATAGATGGATAGAGAGAGATCGATATGAAAAAGCAGTCTGTCTTCTTAATTTAGCAAAAAGTAACTAGAATTTCACTATGGCATAAAATATTAACACACACACACACACACACACACACACACACACACACACACACACACACACACACACGTCACATCATCACCACCACCACCACCACCACCCCTTGAGGAGTCGGGGTAACTGGAGTGGCTTCGCTCGGGGTCGGCGGCGTCAGTCAGAGCAAATTGGCAATTACAGGTCGTGAGACGAAGCGTTGAGAGAGAGAGAGAGAGAGAGAGAGAGAGAGAGAGAGAGAGAGAGAGAGAGAGAGAGAGAGAGAGAGAGAGATAGGTGGGTGTGTACAAGAAGAGAGGCATACATCCATTTCTCTCTCTCTCTCTCTCTCTCTCTCTCTCTCTCTCTCTCTCTCTCTCTCTCTCTCTCTGTCTATCTGTCTATCTATCTATCTATCTATCTATCTATCTATCTATCTATCTATCTATCTATCTATCTATCTATCTATCTATCTATCTATCTATATATATATATATATATATATATATATATATATATATATATATATATATATATATATATATATATATATATATATCCATCTATCCATCTGTTTTGTCTTTCTCTGTGTCGCTGTCCATCCATCTATCTGTCTGTCTTTCTATCTATCTGTTCGTCCCCGCACACACACAACTAATATATCAATGCTCCCACAACCTCGTATTCTCTCACAGACTCAAGTACTGCCCGCCCTTCCCTCCCTTCCTGCACACCGGAGTGATTACCAAGTACCGGGCGAGGACAGGAAAGATAAGCAACGGGGTGGGCATGATGTATTGAAAGAAAAGATAAGGAAAGGGAAGAGGCAGGGAAGCAAGATTAGGGGAGGCGATAGGGCGATAAGGGAAGATTGATCAAGCGGTAGAGGAGGAGGAGGAGGAGGAGGAGGAGGAGGAGGAGGAGGAGGAAGACGAGGTAGTGTTCAAAGGAAGGAAAATACGTAGAGGGGAGTGAGAAAAAGGAAAGATGTGTACGTAATTGCAAAATCAGAAGAGAGATAAAGAGATGAAAGAGTAAAGGGAGCAAGAGAGAGAGAGAGAGAGAGAGAGAGAGAGAGAGAGAGAGAGAGAGAGAGAGAGAGAGAGAGAGAGAGAGAGAGGACGGACTATTCCTCCCCCCAGAGATTAAAGGTGATCTGTCACGTGAGGCGCGGACATAAATCCTGCACGTTGGCTCTGGTCACCTCGGCGCGACCTAAAATTTGAAGGTATTTTTCTCCGTCTTCCCTGCCGCCACTTCAAGACGAATTTAATTTCTCCCTTCATTCCCACAAGTCCCAGAGCAGGTGAAGGGCGGACCGGGCGTGGGTGGGGGTGGATGAGGTGTCAGAGAGGCTGGCGAGAGGTGATGGGATACAAGAGGAAGAGGAAGAGGAGGAGGAGGAGGAGATGACGTGAGATGGGAATGATGAGAATTGTTGGGAGAAGTTTGGAGCACAACAACATCTTGGCTCTTGGCTCTTCTCACCGCACACACACACACACACACACACACACACACACACACACACACACACACACGTAAAATTCGGTTCTCGCGTATTTTGATTTCCGCTTCTGTCTCCGTGCCTGATGTAAGTTTTGTCCTTATAATCCTCACTTTCTCTCTCTCTCTCTCTCTCTCTCTCTCTCTCTCTCTCTCTCTCTCTCTCTCTCTCTCTCTCTCTCTCTCTCTCTCTCTCTCTCTCTCTGTGTGTGTGTGTGTGTGTGTGTGTGTGTTCATCTAATGAGTGCTGCAAATGTGACTTCAAACGAGAGAAAATGCATATAAAAGGAGAGTTTCTTATTGTGTTTGACTTTTTCTTGTTTTTATGCTGCTTTTTTGTTTATTTATTTTTGTGTGTGTGTTATTAGTGTGCAAGTTTGTCTCTTTCATTACGAGTGAGTGTTATTGCAGTATGTTCTTTTCCTTTTAGGTAAGATTGTTTTTGAGCTAAGGCAAGAAAAAGACGGCGATAAAAGTCCCCTTGTAGATGCTGGATGCCGAATATTTGTTGTTAATGGTTATATATGCGTAGTTATATATCTTAGTCATCATCATCATCATCATCATCATCATCATCATCATCATCATCATCATCATTGTCATCAAACTTCATTCCCACTACTAAGCAGACCTTCCCCTTAATCATTCTCTCTCTGTCCACTGTCTATCAACTGCTTGTCTGTTTTACGCTATCTGACCTAAACTTCCTTATATCTCAAGAATACAATAGACCTACAGCCAAGCCTTCTGTAGTGAAAATGTGATAATATTTAGATTTGTCTATTACACGCTACTTCAGTTAAACTCCTCTTTACCTTAAGAATACAAAGCATGTCCTCCTGCAGTTCTCCATAGTATGAATAGCATTAAGTGAGAAATTACTCCTGTGATAATATTTAGGTCCATCTGTTCCAGTCTACTTCAGCTAAACTCCTCTTTACCTTAAGAATACAAGACACGTCCTCCTGCAGTTCTCCATAATATGAATTGCATTAAGTGAAAAGTTTACTCGTATGATAATATTCAGGTCACGACTTGAGTGCAAGTCTGGGTATAAGAGCCACTTTCCGCCTCCTCAGTGTGGTGCTTCACAACTCGTTCTCCTCTGAGGCAGCCAAGAGATCAGCTTTTGTTCTGTTACTTTC
>NC_087164.1:11522422-11529922 GCF_035594125.1 Scylla paramamosain
CTCTCTCTCTCTCTCTCTCTCTCTCTCTCTCTCTCTCTCTCTCTCTCTCTCTCTCTCTCTCTCTCTCTCTCCCCTTCACAGACCGACAATTTCTTTCTCTCGTTAAGCTTCCTCTCGAGTTCTCTTTTGTCTCACCCTCTCCCTCTTACCTCTCTCCTCTCCCTTTCTTCTCTCTCGTTCTTGTCGTGTACCTCCAGTGTCTCTCACCCTCGCTCTGCTGCTTCCTCTGCATGTACGCCATGTTAGAGAGAGAGAGAGAGAGAGAGAGAGAGAGAGAGAGAGAGAGAGAGAGAGAGAGAGAGAGAGAGAGAGAGAGAGAGAGAGAGAGAGAGAGAGAGAGAAAGAGATTTGCCACACAGAAAATATTAAAACGTCTTAGGGTAATGAATATAGAGGCATAAATCTCTCTCTCTCTCTCTCTCTCTCTCTCTCTCTCTCTCTCTCTCTCTCTCTCTCTCTCTCTCTCTCTCTCTCTCTCTCTCTCTCTCCTCGAATCTAAGCAAGGCATGCGATGTATAACTCCCAGAATCCCACGCGTGCGAGGGAAGGAAGGCTGTGCAAGGCGGGCCGAGCGTCGTCTTGTGTCATGGTAATATTGAATAGTGTTGAGTTTCACGAGCTGTTACTGTCGTGCCGAGAGAGAGAGAGAGAGAGAGAGAGAGAGAGAGAGAGAGAGAGAGAGAGAGAGAGAGAGAGAGAGAGAGAGAGAGAGAGAGACTAATTGATTGACTGGTGTATAATTTTAAAAGATTTAGTGCCTGAGGAAAATCTTGTGAGTTATTTCCTGAATTTTGTCGCGTCATCTTACAGTAGATAAGAGGAGGAGGGGAAGGAGGAGGAGGAGGGAGAAGAGTAGAAGTAGGAGGCACAATAACAGAAGAAGGAGGAAGAAGAGTAGAAGTAGGAGGCACAAGAACAGAAGGAGGAGGAAGAGTAGAAGCAAGAGGAGAGGAAGGAGTAGGAGGAGAACGAGAAGGAGGGGGAGGAGGAGGAAGAGTCCATGATTTCAAGCGTGAAAAGGGTTAATGCCTTGGAAAAAAAATCGCCTTTCCTGCCCGTCCACCACCACCACCGCCTTGAACGTGAAGCACGGCCGCTGGAGCACTTTTGCACGCCCGGCACGGCTCACTGTACACGTACCCTGACTCCCGAACCTCCTCCTCCATTACAGGCCACAAAAATTATTGATGTGTTGAACCTCACCTTGATTTTCGTATGCCTTGAGTCTACAGCATATGCATTCTTTAGTATTTCACTTGCGCCTGTATTCTTAAAGATGTCATTGCTTAAGTGTAAACTAAACTGACCATCTCTTACCTGCTTTAGTTACTGTGATTTATTTAAGAGGAGACATTTATTATTATTATTTTCTTTTTTTTTTGTTCTAGTTTTTTTTTTCCTAGCTCTTTCTGACAAATAAAAACTTAACAAGACTTTGGCATCATCGGTGGACAAAACCACACCAAGAGAACTCGACTGATCATCTCCTCAGCCTTCGAAAACAGTGATGAGAGAACAAAAGGGGTCGAGAAATGCAGGTTTCTTCTGCTTCTAGTGGGTGTCAAGGGCGGTGCTCTGTGTTGAGGTAAGGTGCCGCGGTGAGGTGCCTCTCTCTCTCTCTCTCTCTCTCTCTCTCTCTCTCTCTCTCTCTCTCTCTCTCTCTCTCTCTCTCTCTCTCTCTCTCTCTCACTTCACAAGTTCAAAGGAGCGAGACTGAGGTGAACGTACCAGCTAAATTTCAGTTTGTTGGGCGTTCGTGTTCGTACCTTGACTGCTTCACTTTGCGTGCTTTCTCTGTGTCTGTCTGTCTGTCTCTCTGGTTGTCTGTTTGTTTTCTTTGTCTCTGTCTGGCTGTCTATCTATTTCTCTCTCATTTATTAGTCTCATTATCTCTTCCTTCTTTTCTTTGATTTTATCTGTCCATTCTTCTTTTGTTTAAATTTGTTCATCTTTTAGACTCTCTCTCTCTCTCTCTCTCTCTCTCTCTCTCTCTCTCTCTCTCTCTCTCTCTCTCTCTCTCTCTCTCTCTCCTTGACAGTAAACCGGAACGAAATAACATCCCTTCCAAGTTTGCCCAAGACACTGAAATTGGAAATCGTGTAACTGCTGACCAAGATAAATCGAATCTTTAGGAGGAACCTCGACAGAATCACAAAAGGATCAGCTGGAAGGAAAGAGAAAGAAAAGCTATTCATGGTAACCAAACACAGGAGCTTCCAGACACAGAGTTAATTAGTTCTAAGAAAGAAACGTAGCACTTAAAACGCTCCTCCTCCTCCTCCTCCTCCTCCTCCTCCTCCTCCTCCTCCTCTCTTCCATATAAATCAGTCATGAGCTCCTGGTAATGTAACAAGGTGCGGAGCTTCGGTAATTGCAAACTGGGATTTATGAAATGTTACCCACGAGTGCCTAAAGTGAATTAGTGATGCTGTTGTGTTTAATGCGCCGTCGTATCGTCATTTATTATAGAAGGCAGTCTGCTCCCAGATCTCTTGCTTTGTTGAGTGTGTTACGAAGTTATTAACTGTGCATTGGAGAGTAGTGAGAAGTATAGGCAAGGTTAGAAGCTCAGAATATGTGTGTAGAGCCTTCCATCAGTTTTTCGTGCTATGATTCAAGAAACTATCAGTTATCAGGTGTTCTAAAGCTGTCAAAAGGTCAAAGGAGGAGAGCAGTGAAGAGTACAGTCACGGGCAGAAGTTTAGAATGGTTTGGGTGTAGTTATCCTATAGTTTTAATTGATAGGAGCTAAGAATGTGTCAGGTTTTGTTAGGAGATTTTCAGCAGGTTAGAGGAGGAGAGCAGTGAAGATTACAGTCACGGGCAGAAAATTAGAACGGGGTGTTTGTAGAATTTTCTCATAGTTTTAATTCACATGATCTAAGAATCTCTCAGTCGTCGAGTTCTGTAATGAGACTTTTACCAGATCAGAAGGAAAGCAGCAAGGTTTCTAATGTATAATTTATTTCGTAATTAACTTGTAGCTGGAGGCGTGTGAAATAATGCGCTGATTAATCTGAACCTCACCTGTTGCCTGCTCAGCTCAGGTGTGCCGAAGGTGTGAGCTAGGTGTTATTATCCTTGTGTCAGGTGTGTAACTTGAATGCCTACAGGTAACGCAGTCTACACACACACACACACACACACACACACACACACACACACACACACACACACACACACACACACACACACACACACACACACACACACACACACACACACAGCTTGCCTAAACCTAAATGCCTTGTCACACACACTCTCTCTCTCTCTCTCTCTCTCTCTCTCTCTCTCTCTCTCTCTCTCTCTCTCTCTCTCTCTCTCTCTCTCTCTCTCTCTCTCTCTCTCTCTCTCTCTCTCTCTCTCTACCAGCACTCACCATTCGTCTCCAATAATTCGTGAGCGGTCCAGTGACGTAATTGGCGAAAAAGTTTTAACTCGGTTTCAAATTTAGCGTTCTAGAGGCTTTTGGTTAATAGGATTCCGGCAAATGGAGGTTCTTGTGGCCGTGCATCCGTTTGGCATTAGCTGGGGAAGGAGACGGGGGAGAGGGAAAAGGAAAGAGAGGAGGAAGAGGAAGAGAAAGAGGAACAGGAGGTACTTGGTGGCTAAGGGAAAGAAGGAAAGGAAAAAAAAAGAGGAACTTGTAGGACAGAGTTAGAAAAGTAAAGTAATAGGAAGATTAGGAGTGTTATACAATGTAATGCTGTTATAGAGAAAAGGAAAACCGGAAAAGTAATTGGTTAGAGAAAACAAGAAAAATTCACAAGTATATTCTCCAAGCAATATAGCCAGAAGTTAATCACGAGTTCTGTGTTGCGGAATATTGTTTGAAGAATGAAGAAAGGGAAGAGAGAAGATGAACTAGCTAGATCAAACCAGAGTTCTATATCCTGAAATGTAATTACAAGGGAAAAAAATATAAATGGAAAGATGGAAAGAAGAGGAACGAAATGGATAATAAGAAAAGCATTAATATAACTTTTTTTAGAGGCAAGCATGTGTTTGACGCAGTACAACGCTACAGAGAAAAAGGGAGAAAAGGAACAGTTTGAAGGGAAAAGAAAGGAAAGGAAAAGATGAACTGATTAAAAAAAAACACTCAAATCAACATAAATTTCAAAGGCAAGTGGGAATTTCATGTAGTACAGCGTCATTGTAAATAAAAAAAAAAGACGAAAAGGAGAAAAGGAACTAGGATAAAATCAGCACCATTAACATCAGTATAGCTTTTGGAGGCTGTCGTGAATTTTATGCATTGCAGTGTCGTTTGAAACCTTTAATAAGTGGCATAAAACTAATATATATGCCGAAGTGCCTAAAACTTTCATTGCCATCTCATATTTCTCGTTTGTGTGTGTGTGTGTGTGTGTGTGTGTGTGTGTGTGTGTGTGTGTGTGTGTGTGTGTGTGTGTGTGTGTCAGTGAGTGGTACCACAGCAGAAATATCATGTCATTTACTGGAGAAATGCAAACGCCACACTACACCACACTACACTACATCTCACCACTCTTCACCGCACCACCACTCCCTGCATTCGCCTCACCACAATTGGCAGTCTGTTTCATCAAGTGCAGCGCGACGTGACTTCAGGTTATGTCTTTTTTACCTCCTGTTGTTCTTTCTCTCACTCTTTCTTTTTCTCCTTTTTCTTTCTTTCGTGTTTTATTCTTTATCTTCTTTTCTTATTTCGGTTTTATTATTCACTTTGATGTTGCTTTTTTTCTTTCTCTTATTCCGTTTCTCTTTATCCTCTTAATCAGGAAATGGAAGGTAAAGATAAAAAGGAGAAATAGTTGGCGTATAGCAATGGTTCTAAATGATTTCAAATGCTTTTATTTCTCTTTATCTCAGTGCCTTTTTCTTTTTCTCCTTTATCCAGGTCTTTCTTTTGTTCTCTCCATTAGACTCATTCTTTTCTCTCTTCTTTCAATCCTGCTCTTCGTTTTCTTTTCGTCTCTACCTCACATGCATTTTTCTCTCTTCTGTGTCTGTTTCTTTCCTCGATCTCACTTTTTGTTTTATAATTTCTCTGTATGTCACTAGATTTTGTTTTTCTTTTATGTATTTCAGTTTCTTTTTCATCTCATTTCTATACGGTTCTTACTTTTTTTCTCTTTTCCAGTTTTTCTTTCATATCGTCTCTATTCCAATCATTTTATCTTCCTTCTCTAACCTACTTTTTTTTTTTTCCAGCTCTTCATCTCACTCATATTCTCTCGACACTTTCCTTTCTTTTTTTCCCCTTTCTCCCACTCTTTCTTTCATATCTCTTTTATATTTTCCATTCCAATCCTTTTATCGCCTTTTTCTCAAACATACTCCTATCTTTCCCGTCTTTTCCCTCTCTCTTTCTCTCCACACTTCCCGTTCACGCTCCAAGTGGTGGTCCTCCGTGCAAACAATAGATGGCGCTCATAAAACTAAGAGTAACCATTGCTGCTGGCGCGACAAGTACGGATTATTGCACATTCTCACGTTGCAGCTCATGGCGCCTTATGAACTAGTAATAAGAGATGGCAGTAAAAACATTAGGAACATACGAGGTAACTTAGTGAATTTCTCGTTTTATTTGACTTTTTTTTCAGGTGGTGTTCGTCAGAGAGAGAGAGAGAGAGAGAGAGAGAGAGAGAGAGAGAGAGAGAGAGAGAGAGAGAGAGAGAGAGAGAGAGTTAAAACCATCAGCACCTTGACAGGCATCACCATCACTGGCACTCAATAAATGATCATGGCCATTAATATGAAGCAGAGCAGGACGCGACTGGAGGGACGGAAGGAGGAGGAGGAGGAGGAGGAGGAGGAGGAGGAGGAAGCGGCGGCAGCAGTGATAAGAGACGGAGGAAGAAAACCACAAAGGAATGCAAAAGAAGAACAAACTGCAGATTGAGGTAAATAAGACAAATATGGAGACTACAAAAGACCAGTTGACTTCCACATGAAAGCTTCTCATTCTACACAATTAGACTGAAAGACAGAGAATAGGAGGATGGAGACAATGCATAAATGGAGAGAGACGATGAGGAGGAGGAGGAGGAAGAGAAGGACGTGGACGATAAAGAGAAAGAGAAAAAGAAAGATGAGAAGAGGAAAAGGGCAAAAAATTGAGAAGTAGAAAGGAGGACAGATAAAAAGAAGGAGGACACGAGAAGGCACAGACTCACGGAGAACGAGAGGAAACGGAAAGAGATGAGAAAGAAAATACGAGGACCGCCGCATTAAATCAGGTTCAACTTTTCGCATATATATACACTTCTCTGTAGCTTCATGACTCGTAAAGGAAGAGCAACCTGGAATGACCTTAAAGAACGTAAGGTTTTGAGATTTGTGGCCTCAACTCGGGACTTCCTGCCGAGAGAGGGAAGTGTGGAGGGTATGAAAGTAAAATATTGGAATGGAAGAGGAGAACGAAGAGATGGAGGTCGTGGTGGTGGTGGTAATGGTGGTAGTGGTGGTGGTGGTAATAAGTGGTGTTGGTGTAACTTATTTCTTTCTTGTATGTTAAGTTAGGTTAGGTTAGGAGAGGGTATATTGAGTTCTGCAAGGAGAGGGTATATTAAGTTAGGTTAGGTTAAGTTAGATTTTGTTTGGGATAGGGTTAGATAGGTTACGTTAGGTTAGATGGTGGTGATGGTGGTGGTGATAGGCAAGAAGAACAAAAAATAAGAATAGGAAGAACCAGAATAAAAACAAGAAGCAGAAAAAGACGAAGTAAAAAAAAAATGAAGAAGGTAATGATTTTGGCTGTAAAGAAAAAGAAAGTGAGAGACAACATTGACAGCATTCCTGAACAGACTCCACTGCGCCCAGTCTACCCAAACCTTATCAACGGGAACCTCATATACCACAGTAGCGCGGAAGTCTACAAAAGAAGAGTAACAAAAAGAAAGGTGGGGAGAAGTACGTAAAATCACACTAACATAGAAGGTAACTAATTCTTTGGAACCTAACGACCACCATTACCACCACCATCACCACCACCACCACCACCACCAGCACCACCACCACCACCACCACCTCAACTGATACAGGCCAGGAATGCAATTAAACATTATTGGTCTCGCCGCAAAGTCTAATAATACCCGGTAACGCAACAAAGAGACGTGTGAGGTTCGCGTTGCAAGTACTGGGGTTCCGATCATCTGTGTGTGTGTGTGTGTGTGTGTGTGTGCTCTCGGGTGGGGGAAACAAGTGACTAGGTAAAGTAGTACTGAGCAGATAGAAAAGAGCGAGAGTGACAGGGATCAAGATTACATGGAAACTTGGCAATACAACTTGAAACAAAAAAAAATAAAAAATACATACGAAAGATTGCGAGTTCATAGAAAAAAAAATCACATAGAAAATATTACCCTTAAACAAGAATATAACTAGAAAAAGAAAGATTACATAAAAAAAAATATTACATAGAAGAGAAAACACAGAAAAAAATATATAGAAGTAAGACAAAAAAAAAAAAAGGACTAACAAAACTGAATAAATTCGAACATTACAGCAACAATA
>NC_087164.1:11539922-11544922 GCF_035594125.1 Scylla paramamosain
TATATATATATATATATATATATATATATATATATATAACTTAAGTGAACTACAGAAGGCATTGTATGAAGTAACATTGGCCAAAAAGTCATCTAGTTAGTTTATGTCATTATTTTTGGCGTCTCTTAAATCTGGTAAACTTAATAATTTCTCTCTGTATAATTCTCTTTCTTTCTTTCTTTCTTTCTTTCTTTCTTTCTGTCTCTCTCTATCTGTCTGTCTGCCTGTCTGTCTAACTATCTATATATCTATCTCTTTCTCTCTTTTGTCTCTCTCTGTCTCTCTCTTCCAACTTAACCACAATTGGCAATACTTGAGTACGTAAAGAGAGAAAGAGACAGAGAGGAGTGTCACCACCAATCGCTGCTGGACAGGAACAACGCGTCTGTCGAGCAAACTGTCGCGCGAACTTTGAAGTTGACGTCGTGAGGTTGATGTAATGAGAGGAACAGCAAAACCTAAACGAAATGACCTCACTCCAGGATCGTTGCGCTGAAAGTGTCACCGTGTATCACAGCGGCGGGCTCTTTATGGTGTGTTTGCAGGCTTAACTTGTCGAGTTACCGAGTTACTGGCGGTGGCGGCGATAGTAGTGGTGGTGGTGGACTGTGTGGCAATGACAAATCAGGATCATTTAACATTTTAGAGGAGAGGGACAATGTATCTGCTTATTGTGAATTACTGAAAGAGAAGAATTGACGGTTTCAGAAAAGTAAAGCTAGGTTTCCTCCTAATTAAGAACGTTAAATGCAAAATCAGAAATTGCTAGATCCAAACATCTTATTGATTCTGAAAGTGACTACGATGTGATTATAAAAGCAGCGGATGGTTTCAGAAAGAAAAAAAAAAAGAAAATCTAGATTTGTCCGTAATTAAGAAAAATGGACTACAACAAAATCACTAAATCGAAAAATGTTGTATTTATGCCATGAAACTTAGGCGTATTACTCCCCTCATTTCCACAAAGGAACAGTAATACAGACGAGCTTTCTGCTAGTCTACAAATTGACAAAGACTATCTGAGTTCCCAGACGGACAAAAATATTCAGAAGCGGAGAAAATCGAGGGACGAGGAGGAGAGATACGCCGAAGAGGGGAAATGCATTATGGAAATTACGAGAGAAGTAGGGAAAACTCAGAGTGTATTATGTAAGAGAGAGAGAGAGAGAGAGAGAGAGAGAGAGAGAGAGAGAGAGAGAGAGAGAGAGAGAGAGAGAGAGAGAGAGAGAGAGAGACGAACCAATATGTAAAAGCACAGCTGGGAAAGGAGACGGAAAAATGAAGCAGGAGAGAAACCTGTAGATAACAAGAGTGGCGGGGCAGAGACAAGACAAAGGTGAGGATAGCGTTTGAACAAAGTGATTAACACGACAGAAATCCCATAACATTTTTGGGGCGAGAGGGACGAGCGGGTAAACAGAAGCCACTGAAGGTTTATCGAAGTCTGGGCGTGACAGGTTAAGGTGAGGCAGAGAAGATCAAGAGGAGGAGATATTATTAGTGAAAGGAATGGATAGATTAGGTTGTCAGTATTAGGTTGTCTTTACTTAGATATGACTTTTACTTTATTGGATTTAATATGGTAAAATGAGACAGGGAAGGATAGTAGAGAAGGAACGTGCTTAGTATCTGTTACTCCCACTCTTCTTTGTTATTATATTTACGTAAGACGAGCACTCTGGCCACGGACAACTAAAAGGCAATAAAAAAGCCCCATTGAAGGTTCAAATCCCCTGGGAGTGTAGTCAAAAGGGCTATACAAAAGTTTAGAGAAAGTGTCTCTCTCTCTCTTTAAACACTTCAAGTCAAAGGGAGATAGAAATACAGAAACAGGAAGGGAGTTACAGACTTTACTGGTGCAGCCACTCTTACTAATGCCGTACCACTTTCATCCCGCAGATCTTCCCTATAGAGGCTAAAGCGCAGTTAATCGGGTATAAAGAGGCGACGGAGTGGTAGGCAGGAACGTATATAGACCCATCAGACGGACAGAGATGAATGGAGATGGTCGGGAGAAGGTGTTGACTTAGCAGCAGATTATAAATTACTGGCGATAAGGAGACTGATTGTGATGGAGTGAGGGAGCAAAAGCGACGCTCGGGAGGTTGAGGCGAGTGATGCAGGGGCGGTGTTATCGTGAAGGGCGGAGTGCTTTGTTGAGGCAGTGACAAATGTACAGGAAAAGGACGTGGGAATAGATTGAGGTATATCGCAACAAAGTCCATTGATGTTTTCCTGTCACTCCGGGAACCTGCAATGAAACGGGATGGAATTTGTGGATGGTTGTGTGATTTAACTCTTTCACGCTTTGGTTTCCCTTTCATAGCCTTCACCGGACTGTAGGGAATTGATGACATGAACAGTGTAAAAAAAAAAAAAAAAAAAAAAAAGATATAATGTTGATTTTTTTTGTTTGTTTCTGAGATACAAGACTATCTAAGAGACTAATACACAAACGAGTATCTATATAGTTATGATTATGAGAAAAATTGAGCTAAAGGAGGAATAATTAAGTAGCTAAGCAATATTATCAAGTACGAGGTCATACGGCAACGGTTAGGGCTCTGAGAGAACGCTACCTCTTCTACTGAGAAACTGCCATGACTCAGGATTAAACTCACGTGTTGCTCTGATGAAGTTTTCCCAAGATGCCTATAAGTTGAACAGAAATTAGCATATGGACCAGTTTGCTGTTTTACATCAGGAACTTCACGAAGGCCAAGAAGAACTGGGGATGTGATAGGTGGAGGTAGATCTCTGGTGGTGACTTTTCGTCTGAAACATTTAGGACAATATGATAACAGTTCTTTGGGCAGCTGTGACAAGCATGGGCAAAAGTTAGTATTATGAGGACTGAAATAAGAAGACATTAGAAAGATAACTGAGACCTCGAAAACGTAATGTAAATTAAATAAAAGGCAGCAAAAAGTTTAAATATTAGCGAACTGTGACATCAACTTTAAGCTCCCATGACAAATCAACAAATTTCCATCCGTTTATATTTAAGTGTGTTCCTCTGTTATTATTTGATTTCACAACGTCCAAACATTCTCCGTCTGTGATTCATGAAATCCTAAACACACAAGCCCTTTTTACGCTCTGTCACTCCCTCTGAGACTTTGATCCTCAGGGGTTCTTCCTCCCTGCACTGGATTTGTATCTAAATAAATAATCGTAACAAGAGCATCAGGTAAAATCATTCTCTCTTTTTTTACTTCTTTTCCAGTATTGTCTTTTTTTCTGTACTCTTATTCATTTTACTGTTTTACTTTATCTTAACTTGAAATTGATTTGACACCTAAAGTCTCTCTCTCTCTCTCTCTCTCTCTCTCTCTCTCTCTCTCTCTCTCTCTCTCTCTCTCTCTCTCTCTCTCTCTCTCTCTCTCTCTCTCTCTCTCTCTCTCTCTCTCTCTCTCTCTCTCTCTCTCTCTCTCTCTCTCTCTCTCTCTCTCTCTCTCTCTCTCTCTCTCTCTCTCTCTCTCTCTCTTTCTTTCTCTCTCTCTCTCTCTCTCTCTCCATTGCTTGAACAGGGACTCAAACAGAAAATAGAAGGTCGATTTTCGTCATTCCTATAATTGTTTAAGAGAATGAAGTAGAAAGAGTGTCAAAAAGTTGTAGTTTCTGAAGGGTTACAAAATGACCTGGCAGCGTTTCCACCTGACGCACTCCCTCTTCACTGCCTTTGTGTTTGTAATAAAAGTGCAGGAGTCTAAAATTAGCCTTGTGGACAGAGGAGTGGTTACCTGAGCTCCAGGTAAAGAGCGGCCGAAAGGTGAAATTTTTTGCCGGTTTTTGCTTCCACTTATAATTAGATTTTTTTTCTTGTTTTACTTATTTTCTTGATTTTTTTTTTCTTTATGGATGGTTGTTTTGGAGTTTTCATTTTTCGCTTCTATTTGTGAAATGAATTTTTTTTTCCTTATTTTCCTGACTTATTCCGTTCGACGTTGAGGTATATTATCAGAATTTTGCTTTTATTTTTTTTGTTTATGAATCTACGATACTTTTTCGAGATTTCATTTTTATTTGCTGGTTCGTGCCTCCATTTCTGAATTTACTCATTTTTTTTTCATACTTTCATAATCCATCATTTTTATTTATTTATTTATTTATTTATTTATTTATTTATTTATTTATTATTATTATTATTATTATTATTATTATTATTATTATTATTATTTATCTATTTATTTATCTTATCTTTTTTTTTTGATATTTTTGCTTCCAATTTTGCATCTATTTATGACACGAGTATTTATTTCACAGATAACGTATTTGCTTTTCTCGGATTTTTTTTTTTTTTTTTTTTTTTTTGTGTGTGTGTGTGTGTGTGTGTGTGTGTGTTTGTTTCTCTGAGGCAAAACGTATTCTCCTTTTCCGTGGGCAGCATTTCCCTTTCCCTACGGGCAGTGTGTTGTTGGTTTTAAACACGCGAAGAAAAATGGAGTCCCTCTTTTTAAACGAGTCAGTATTATGCACATTATATATATATATATATATATATATATATATATATATATATATATATATATATATATATATATATATATATATATATATATATATATATATATATAAACTTTTCTTCCTTCCTTTAAAAAATTCCTATGTATTTTTAGTCTTAATAAATTGATATATACAAACCTAAAAGAACAAGACCAACATACCTTCCACCTTCCAACACTCAATTATAACACTCTTTTATATATATTTCATCACCTTAAACTAACATCAACTTCTCTGTATACCACAATGCGCACCGTACCTTTGATGTCAAGCCATTATTACCCACGCTACTCATATTTTCCTCAGTCTTAACACCAGTACGTCTTTAAAGTGTATATATATATATATTTTCTCTTCTTTCGCAGGTAAGGATTGTGGCCCACTTAAGCCGCTGAGAGGAGGCACACCTGGCTGGAGGCTTGGGCAGGTGAGAAGTCTGATTCCCTAAGCTTAACGCCGAGGGGAGAGAGAGAGAGAGAGAGAGAGAGAGAGAG
>NC_087164.1:11549922-11552422 GCF_035594125.1 Scylla paramamosain
TCTGTTTCTTCTTGTTACACTCATCACCTGCATTTCTCCCTTCATTGCATCCATAAACCTTCTCTTTAGCCTTCCTCTCCTTTTTCTGACCGGTTGCTTCATTCCCAGCGTACTCCTTCTCGTGGTATTGGTTGCAGAGTATTATTTGAGGAAAAGACTGCATCGTTTTTAACACTTGCTCAGTAAATTTTGTTGCCATGAAAAGCAAGAAGCGTAAGTCCGCTGCCATGACTCGAATAATTAGGTTGTGTGGGATGTGACTGTGTGGGATGTTGTGCTGAAATGTTTGTATCTCAGGAGAGAATAGCGGCGCGTGTATCAGGAATTGGTCTCGTGTTGTACTGGCCTTTGAAGTCAGAAGGGAAACATGCTACCTCCTATTAGTTAAAGGTAGTTTGCTGCACGAGTTACACAGGTGACGAGACAAAACAGTCCTTTCATGTGAGTTTCTTCTTTAACAAACTGGAAATCAGAAGGGAGTTAAAGAACAGTGATGGTACGGAAGCGTTTTTTCATACATTATAACGTCATTATTTGTGTCATCATCAGTAATTAGAATCCTGAAGTAGTGAAAATAATGGAAATCCAATAGAAATTCAACACAAAGAAAGTATTAAATATTAAGGGACCGTGATCATTGACCACTATGTCCGCGAAATTAGATATTACTGCATATTGTCTCTTGCTGACACAAACACGACACTAGGAAGTTAATACACCGTAACAGACCGTGATATATAAGTACTAGGTCTCTAATAGTTGCATATTTTATTGGATAATGTCTATAAGAGTTGTAAATATCACTGTATACTGTCTGTTGTGGAAAGAAATTCATGACTAAGAAATTAATACACCCTAACAGACCGTGATTTATAAATGCTATGTCTTTAAGAGGTGAACAGTTTTTTTGTATATTATTTATAAAAGTTGTAGATAATACTGGACATTATCTGTAAAAGTTAGATATAGTATTAGACATTGTTTGTTGCTGCTTCTCTCACGTACAGTTCGCGCCATCCATACGGTTACATTGCAGACAAACAAATCACTGCCTGGTTGCAGCGTGGCGATGACA
Source organism: Scylla paramamosain (assembly GCF_035594125.1). Lineage (NCBI taxonomy): Eukaryota > Metazoa > Arthropoda > Malacostraca > Decapoda > Portunidae > Scylla > Scylla paramamosain. The sequence goes on from NC_087164.1 coordinate 11,550,998, forward strand.
AAGAGACGCTGCTGGTGGGAAGAAACATTCATATTTCTTCGTTTCCAAGCAGGCACGTCACTGAGGAGAAAATAATAGAGGATTCAAGGCAAAAGTTTTAAATTATCTACTCGGCTTCCGTATTCGTGGGGAAATTGCAGAGAAAGCTTTCCTTTAGTGTCTTTGTCAGGCTGTTATTCTTGTTGATGTTCAGGTGAGGGCAAAAATAAATGCCAGACTAAGTTGTTTGTTATTTACTGGCAGCTACTCAGATTGAAAGGGGAATGTATAAAGTTTGTCTGCCTGTTTGTCTTTTAGTCCATCTGTGTGCTTATCTGTTCTACGCTTATGTATCTATGTATGTATGTTTCTCTCTCTCTCTCTCTCTCTCTCTCTCTCTCTCTCTCTCTCTCTCTCTCTCTCTCTCTCTCTCTCTCTCTCTCTCTCTCTCTCTCTCTCTCTCTCTCAATAGATAGATGCATAACTCTTCCTTTTCCCCTTCATTTTGTCTCTCTTTCTTTCCTCCATTCCGCCTCTTCCTCTCAATTACCTTTGGCCACCGCAGTGATTTCTCTCTCTCTCTCTCTCTCTCTCTCTCTCTCTCTCTCTCTCTCTCTCTCTCTCTCTCTCTCTCTCTCTCTCTCTCTCTCTCTCTCTCTCTCTCATCTTTGCGTCTTCCATTTCTTATTTCATCCCTTTCCTCCCTTTATCCTTTTCTCTATCTTTTCTCTCCTTTATCCTTTTCTCCCTCACTTTCTTCCTCGATCCCTTCCTCCTTCCTTCCCTCCTTCTTCCTCAGGATCGTAATGTGCTCCAGTCTATCTCTCCAAACCCTGTAATTCGGTCGTTTGTAAGATGAGCGAGCGACCGTAAGTCTGTCTGAGTGTTTGTTGAGCAAGCGAGTGAGCGCGCGCAGGCAGGGACACACACACACACACACACACACACACACACACACACACACACACACACACACACACACACACACACACACACACGTCTGATAGTGCTTTTTTTTTAACCTTCGTCATATTTTCTCTCCCCTCCTCCTTTCTTTCGTCTTGGTCTTCATATTTTTATTCTTTTATCTATTCTTTCTTATCCCATTCATCATTCATCTTGTCACTCTGCCCTTCCCTTCTTTTATCCCGTCCGTTCTCTTTCACCTTTCACTCTCGTGTTTTTGCATTCAGAAAGAGAGAGAGAGAGAGAGAGAGAGAGAGAGAGAGAGAGAGAGAGAGAGAGAGAGAGAGAGAGAGAGAGAGAGAGAGAGAGAGAGAGAGGAGGGACCATGTTGGACCAGCCTTTAATTGGGTTAGTGGAGGTCAGGCGAGGGTATTGAGCTGGTGGCAACTCACGCCTCACGCCCAATATTGGCCTTTCATTTGGGGAGAGCTGCACTTAATACGCTCATTTGTACGTCCGTCACCTCAGATCCTTCCTTTT
>NC_087164.1:11557422-11572422 GCF_035594125.1 Scylla paramamosain
TAACTTATTTGGTATAATATAAAGAAATAGCAAGAGTGAAATAATGAGTGTAAAATACTCGCTTTGCACGAGATTTTCCCCAACACTTATATAATTTACTGATTACCAATGCCCAGTGATGGAGTCTTAGGTGGGGAGGCGGATTCGAGAGAGACATGAGACAGATGGTCCTTGAGGAAGAGCATATAAAAGAGACAGACCTTACTGACGACAACACATGAGAGTGGCTGACCTCACTAGGGATTAAAAAGAAGAAGAAGAAGAAGAGTGAACCCTAATGGAAGAACAATACATATCCTCTGTTAACAATATACGACGCAGGACAACTTAAGCTTGAACTAATTACAATACATGGGATCCACCAACACCGCGTTCTCTTCTTCAATATCACAAGGGGGCCAGGCAGATCAAGGCATGCTAAAACAGGTCATATCTGCTCCCCTCGACCCATACTGTCTTTTATCCCTTCAATATTTCATCATAACAGTTACTTCAGTGTGGGGATATATCGTTGGGACTGGCTCTTTCTTACCTTCCTTGACCTCCCTCTCTCTTTCTTTAATTTTTTTTTTTTCTAGCCAGCCTCCCTCTCTCCTTCATTCAGTTTTTATTCTTCTGGTATCATTTCCTGTGTTTTATGAGTTTTTTTTTCTCCCGTGCCCTTCCTATGGGTTAATGGATTTTTTCTTTTTTTACCTGTTTCCTTTTCTGGTCATTGTTATTTTTTCTTTGTTGGTTTATGATGCTTTTCTTTCATCCTGTATACTTGTTTTGGTTTCCTATTTCTTATTTTTTTTTTTCAGTTTCCTTCACTTTCATTTTCTTTACTTGTATTTCGTATTTCTTTCTTTTGTATTTTTTTTTTTACTTTTTTTTATTTCTTCCCTCTTCTATTTTACCATTAATCTTTAACTTACGGTATTATCTCCTATCTTGTTAATTTTTCCCCATATTCCATAATTTTCAAACATCTAGTTCCATATTCTTTTTCCTTCCATCCCTGCATATTTTAGCCTCGAATTCAATCCCAATTAATTCCTTCTTTCCCACGTTATTTACCATCCCAACCCTCCTTCATTTAATTTCCTTTACCTTATCATCCTTTATTATCCCTTCTCACTCCTTATTGTTTAGCTCTCCAGTATTCCCAGCTCCCCGCCAGTCTCGTCTCAATCAGCTACAGTATCACACCTGCACGTCGCCTCAGAATTCACACGTTAAACCAGTTGGTGTGTTGAGTCCAGGAGTTGAAAGGGATTGGCCACTGAGCTGCCTCTCTCTCTCTCCCTCCTCCTCCTCCTCTTCCCTTACCGTGGATAGCATTTAGAGTTGTGTTGTGGTCACTTTTCCTGCTCTCTCTCTCTCTCTCTCTCTCTCTCTCTCTCTCTCTCTCTCTCTCTCTCTCTCTCTCTCTCTCTCTCTCTCTCTCTCTCTCTCTCTCTCTCTCTCATGTAGAGTAAAAGTTGGCCACTAGTGTTTTAGAGGAGGGCCAAGTAGCAGTGACAGAGAGTGAGAGGTGAGTTGTATCTGTGTAGAGTCAGGTTAGGCATTAGAGTTGCGTGTGAGAGTTAGGCAGTGGTGTTATAAATTAAAACTAAGAATAATAGTTGTGTTATGTAGTGAGAGTTAGACAGTAATGTTATAAAGTGAAGCCAGTCAGTAATGTTATAGAGTCAAAGTTACACACACACACACACACACACACACACACACACACACACACACGAGGGAGAAGTGAAGTGCTGCTTGTCTTCCACTTCGCGATAAATCCGGATGATGCACTGAGTTTAATTCCCATAGGCAGCAAAAAAAAAAAAAAAAAAAAAAAACACAACACCGGACAACGGAAGAGATTATCAGGGAAGCTAATTAGCACTCGCATGATATTTTACCTTCATGATCTGCCGCTCTTTTTCACCCATATATGGTTTGGTTGTTGTGTATCTGGCTTTGTCTCTCTCTTCCTCCTTTTTTTTTCTTTCCTGCACGCTTCCTCCTTATTATTTTACCGTCTCTTGCTTTCCCTTGCACGCTGGCCTTAGCAAATCCACACGGGCGGTATGCAAAGATGGTATGAAGCTTGTCTGTGTGTGGCTTCCCAGCGGTGCCTTCTCATTATGCTGATTTTGTTTACTCTGCGGTACTTGAAGCATGGTGGCCGTACTGCGTGGGAACCTGCACGCGATACTGTTGGTGTGTGTGTGTGTGTGTGTGTGTGTGTGTGTGTGTGTGTTTTGGCCTCTTGGTTACGCGGAAAACGATAATTTCTTCCTTTATCATTCCCTCATTGGTTTAACTGCAAGGTAACGACTTTCCCAATATTTATCTTTAGTCGTCTGTATTGACTTCCCCATGTATTTAAGGCCACATATTCAGTATATCAGTAAAGCAAAACAAGTCTCCCCTTATTATCATTTCATTGAACAGTCTCTAAAATTGCAACAAAGGTAAAGGTGTTATATGATATAATTCAGCATTTTCTCGACGCTCATCTCTCTTCCATTGGCATTGAAACCTGGACCTCCCTTCCTTCCTGACATTTGCGTTTCCACAGTTTACCTTCCCTAAGTTGCCCCAGGTACCCGTTTATCGACCAACCCGAAGGAACGATGAAAAGCTGAATAAAATTTTTGCTCTAGCCTGGATTCGAACCGAGCAACACGGATTCATAGTCAGACGCGCTAGCCACTGCACCACAGAAACACGTTCACAGTTGTAATGCAGGATGAAAACATTTGCTTTACTTTCTTCACTCCTCCGTGTCTACCTTACGTCAGTCTCCAAGAATTTGTAATAATTTAAGGCAAGGAATACATTCACGCCATCACCAATACTAGCAAGCACTCAACGCCGCCGAGAACGTTCCCCGGTGAAGGTGCATGAGTGAACGAGTAGTCGATGGTCTGATGTACTGGTTCGCTCTGGCGTGACGCTCTTTGTTGTAGATCAGCGTTGTAAAGTGTTTGTGTTTTTAGCGTCGAGGGAAAAGATCTCGACTGCACGTCTGTTTGAGCTCCATGTGTGTGTGTGTGTGTGTGTGTGTGTGTGTGTGTGTGTGTGTGTGTGTGTGTGTGTGTGTGTGTAGCTGAGTTGCCTCTGCTTTCTCTTCCCTTACACTCTCTCTCTCTCTCTCTCTCTCTCTCTCTCTCTCTCTCTCTCTCTCTCTCTCTCTCTCTCTCTCTCTCTCTCTCTTCCCCTCTTTTCCTTTCTTCGTCTTCTTTATATCCCTCTTTCATTTTCTCTCGGCCTTTTCTTCTCCTTTGTTGTCTAATCCCATCCTTTCTTTTTTCTGTACCATCCCTTCCTTTTCTCTTCCTCTCTTCCCTTTCTTTTTACTCTCTCCTTGACCCCTTTTGTCCTCCTCTTGGCATTTTCCTCTCCTTTCTTATCTAATCCCGTCCTGTCTTCCTTCTATATCTTCTCTTCCCTTCTCTATTCCTCTATCACCTTTCCCTCTTCACGTGTCCTCTCTCAACCTCTCTCTCTCTTGTCCTATAATTCTCTACTTAATCTCATCCGTTCCTCCTTCCATACCTTCCCTTCCCTTTCTATTCCCATCCACTTTCTTATTCAAGTATCCTTTCTTCCTTCAGTACTTTCCACCCCTCTTCTGTTCCCCACTTTCGCTTTCCTATCTCCGTGTCCCCGTCCAGCACTCATTTCGCCCCTCAGTGATCGAGGGACCCATGCACCAGACCAAGTAATGCACAGGATGGTCACTTCGCATGTGTGTCCGTAGCGTGGCGTGCCAATTTGTATTCCGAGTAATGTTCGATCTGTGTGTAATGATTTGCTGCATAAATGACAGCCTTCCTCCGCCGCGACCTCCCTCCTGCGGTGAATTAGACCCGGGGAGCTCATTTTTGTACCTCCTGCTTGGACCTTTGCGTGTGTGTGTGTGTGTGTGTGTGTGTGTGTGTGTGTACTGTTTGTTAAGGCCTTTTCTTGTTAATCTTTCGTTGTTTCTTCTTTGAAATGTTTTTCCCTTTTTCTCTTTTACTTTTTTTCTGTCTTTTCTTGCGTTCTTTCTCGTTGTTGTTGTTGTTGTTGTTGTTGTTGTTGTTGTTGTTGTTGTTGTTGTTGTTCCTCCTCCTCCTCCTCCTCCTCCTTCTTCTATTAGTATTCACTTTATTGGTTCTTTCTCCTTACATCCTTCATTTTTTTCCCTTCAGAGAGAGAGAGAGAGAGAGAGAGAGAGAGAGAGAGAGAGAGAGAGAGAGAGAGAGAGAGAGAGAGAGAGAGAGAGAGAGAGAGAGAGCACGCACACTGGATGCTCGTCTACCTCCATGTTTTTAAATTGGTGTTTTAGTGAAATTGGTGGGAGCTTTTCAGAGAGGTTGAAATGTTTGATTCATGAGGTCCACACAGCGGTAATGTGGGGATGGTGGGGAGGCAGAACCCAACGCACTGTTCAGCTCTCTTAATGCTAATATTGACCGTATTAATTAATGCTTGGGCGAGGGAAAGGAAGAAGAGAGAGAGAGAGAGAGAGAGAGAGAGAGAGAGAGAGAGAGAGAGAGAGAGAGAGAGAGAGAGAGGGAGAGGTGGAGATGTGGTGGAGTTGAGGGTGAAGTCTTGGAAAGCTGAATGAAGCCGCAAACACAAACCCGACTGAATTTGAATTTGCTAATTATTTGTTAATGCAAACTCGAAATTTGGTTACCTCTCCCTTTCTCTCTCTCTCTCTCTCTCTCTCTCTCTCTCTCTCTCTCTCTCTCTCTCTCTCTCTCTCCCTTATCCTCTGTCTCCCATTCTCCCTTAATCTCCCTCTTCTTTTCCTTCTTATCCCCTCTCCCTGCCTGTCTGTCATACTTTCCTCTCCTCATATCTCGCCTATTTTCCCCTGCCTATCTCACTTACTTCTTCCCTTTTATTACCTGCCTTATTTTCCTCCTCCTTCTACCCTTACTTTCCTTTCGCTTGTTTGCCTTACTCCCCTTCCCTACCTCCTTACTTCCTTCCTTCTGTTTGCCTTACGTCCCCCTCTTTGCCTCCCTTTCTTGCCTTTGTCTCCCTCCCTTTCTTCCCTCTCCTGCCTCCCGTATCTCCCAAAGGAACTAACATAGCAATCAGTGAGTTAAAAATCCTTAGATATTTGATAGTTCATCTGCCAGAAATGTATATGAAATACATACATACTCTAATATACGTGGGAAAACGTTACTAAACCCAAACGTGACCCAACTAAGGTCAGTTTTCCTTAAGTACGTCTGGGACCTGTTAGAGGAGTGCTGTGAAATGTTTCCTGAGGTTTATAAAATGAGGTAACGGATTAGCTCTTGTTTGTGAATGTCCTTAAGCGAAAACTTTAGTAATCATTCACCAACACAGTTTTCTCCTCTCCTAAACTGATCCCCATCTTTAAAAATAGCATTCATTTCTTCTCCTTATGTTCTCATACCTGACATCTTCACGTCATCTTGGAGACACGAAATTTCAGTTCTTCACAATCTTTATATTCCTCATAAGCTAAAGACTCCCAGATCCTCACTGTCATTAAGAATCTTTACTTCTTACACCTTATCTTACCTCACGCCTCCGCACGTCATTTTCATAGCATGATTCAACTTATATTTACGAATCTCCTCAAGGAAAACTGAAATCCCGCCACTCCCATCACTTTGTTACTCATAAAACACGTAAAATCTCACAAAATCCTCAGCGTTAACTCACCTCACCACTCTCGCTCCTCACTTCCCAACGCCTCCCCTGGCAATCTCATAACCAGGCATCAGATGTTATTTGCGGACGCTCTCAACGTCGCTTTTGTTCCTCATAACGCAAAAACTCCCCAGATCCTTCCCGTCATAAACACTCCTTCCTTCTTACCCTCTCATAACCTCCTCTCCCATGTCATATTGGAAGCATCACAGCCTCACCTCACTCTTCGCCCACCAAGCCTCATACTGGGTCATCATTTCTTCACCACCCACGTTACTGACATCTTCCTCGCCTCGTCCACACCCACGCGGGAATGCTAAGGGTGTGTAAGTCTGCCTTTACGCCCCCGTCCGCCTCTCGTGTGGCGCGTGAATACTCAGAGGCGCGATTTTGCTGTAAAGGGAGTGAAAAAAGACGGTCTTGTGGACTCAGTAATGCCTCAGTGAAGGACGAAAAAGCACTATTCCTTTCTTCCTTCTTCACTCTCTATCTTTCCCTCCGTTCCTGCGCGTCCCTCCGTCCCTCCTCCACATCACAGAGGCCAGCGCCGCGCCCTCGATGGCCAAGCTTCGGATAAACCTGGAGAAATCGTGACCTTTTAGCCCCCATTATGTCATTTTCCCCCACGAGTCTTTTCAGCTCAGCGTGAAAAATGGAAACGTAACTTAACCGCAAGTTTCCCCGCGGATGACACGAGGTCAGGGCCGCTGCCGGGATTACGGGAAGGAGAAAAGAGAAGGGAAAAAAATTCGGGAATCTCGAGGCGTGATTCTGTTTCCTTAGCCACAAAAGGGCGGACACAAAAGCTGGTGGGCTGATCGGTGAATGTCCGTCCGCCCCGCCCTCGTCCAAAATTGAGGCTCTTGGAAACGTTGGTCTGGCGTGTCCGGGGTCCATCCTCCTTCAGAAGCGACCTCCTCTTCATCCTCCTCCTCTTCCTCCTCCTCCTGTTCTTTCTCGTCGTCCTTTCCTTTCCTTTCCTTCCCTGATTATTTTTCTTAATTATTTTGTATTCTGCGCGCCTTTTCTTATCTTTTAGTCTTGTTTTTCTTCCCATCTTCTTCGTTTGTCTTTCTCGTCATTCTTTTCGTCCTTGTCCTCCTTCTTCTATCTTTCCTCTATTTTTCTTTGTCCTTGTTTTTTTTTTATATCCATCATTCCATTCTTTCTTCTGTACGTTTATTATTTTTGTCGTTTTCTTAACATTACCACCTCTCTCCTCCTCCTCCTCCTCCTCGTCCTCCTTCTCTTCTTCCTCTTCCTCCTCCTCCTTTTCCTCCTCCTCCTCCTCCTCCTTTTTTCCTCCTATTAGTATTCAAATTATTGGCTTTTTTTTCCTTCACTTTCCTCTTTTCCTCAAATATCTTTGAATAGTTTACTGAGAGAGAGAGAGAGAGAGAGAGAGAGAGAGAGAGAGAGAGAGAGAGAGAGAGAGAGAGAGAGAGAGAGAGAGAGAGAGAGTGGGGTGTTGATAAAGGAGAGAATAAAAGGGGAAAGGGAATTAAATGAAACTGTGGTGCTTAGGAGAGTAACAGAGGATGAGAGTAAGGTGTGTGTGTGTGTGTGTGTGTGTGTGTGTGTGTGTGTGTGTGTGTGTGTGTGTGTGTGTGTGTGTGTGTGTGTGTGTGTGTGTGTGTGTGTTTATTACCATTTTCTGTCTGCTTGTGTTTATAAAGAAATACTTATGATAAAGATTTAGGGTAGAAAAAAAAACACGATACAAGGAGCATGACATACAGAGAGAGAGAGAGAGAGAGAGAGAGAGAGAGAGAGAGAGAGAGAGAGAGAGAGAGAGAGAGAGAGAGAGAGAGAGAGAGCTTGTGTCAGTAAGCAAACACAAACTTCTGTCAATATTGCTTATCAGTTTGTTATATACATAGATGACTATAATTAACTTTATTATGAAAATCCTTGTTGATATAGGAATAATGACGCAATGCACCTATCAGACCTTAGCAATCTGTCTGATATTGAGGGAAAAAGTATTCTAGTATTGCTTAGTATTGATTTATTTTACTCCTTATTTCTCTTAGGTCTCGCTTCATAAACTGGATATTTTTTTTTAACCTTTCTTGGTCGTATTCAAGTAGCTTTCAGCCTTATTTTTTTTTTTATCTCACTCTCCCTGACTTTTTCTCGTTGCCACAGATTTTTTCCTTATTTTTCCGCGTGTTCTGGTGTATGGGACACGGGCCTTTTGTTTTAGCTCTCATCAACTCTCTTTTTTTTTTTCTCTCTCGTCTCGAAGTTTTCCTTGTCTGTCTCGTGCTTGTCTTTGTTTTCCGCCAGTCATTATCCTCCAGCTCATCTTTGTATCTCCTCCATCTTCTCCTCCTCCTCTTGTCTTCTTCCTCTTCAGTGGTGGTAGTTGGGGAGGAGCCTTCGTGTATTCTGTACTGTTTCTCTTACTGTTATATTAGATAATGTAGGTGCCACTAACAGTCCCGTAAGGATCAAGAGGTATGCTGCTATTTGCTCTTCTTTTGTGTTCCCTTATGTTCTTACTTTTTCTCAATAACTTCTTCTTCTTTATATATCTACTTATCTACATATCTCTTTCCTCTTTTTACTAATTGTAACGGACAAATAATTCTGCTAATGTTTATTCTTCCTTCGTTCTTCTTTATGCACCTGCTCCTTTTCTTCCTCCTCTTCCTCCTCCTTCTCCTCCTCCTCCTCCTGCTCCTGCTCCACCACCACCGCTACCTCCTGTTCCTCCTCCTTTTCCTCATCCTCCCGCTCCTGAGTCGTCACCAGCGGCATTATTCTCCTCATCCTCGCCCGGATTACATCACAAGAGAAATCTGGAATTCAATAATCCTGAGAATGTTGAAGCAGAAGCTGAGGTCAGGCAGTTTTGTGAGGAGGAGGACTAGGCGCTGATGGGAGAGATGGGGAGCTGGCCATAGGAGGGCGCTTCTGGGTGGGGGGAAGGGAACTGGGAGAGATAGAAGAGGAAATGGGGAGGAAGGAAGGGGGAAGGAAGGGAAGGTGTAGTGTTAGGTGTGAAGTAAGGGATGGGAGGTGTTGTGGTTTGTAGAGAGAGAGAGCGAGAGAGAGAGAGAGAGAGAGAGAGAGAGAGAGAGAGAGAGAGAGAGAGAGAGAGAGAGAGAGAGAGAGAGAGAGAGAGAGACTGAATTATGAATGCTAAGTTCAATTTGAAGTATATTCTCTTGTGGCTGTTTGAGGAGGAAGAAGAGGAGAAGGAAGAGGAGGAAGAAGATGGTAAAACAGTTAGGACCTTTTGCAGAGAAGGAAAAAAATGTAAAGTTTATGGCTGCTAATGGAATAAGTCCGCTGCTTTGTTTGTTTATGATTTTTTGTAGCCATCCACTTGCTTTATTTTTGTGGTTACTTTAAAAAGGGAAGAGGAAGAGGACGAAAAATAGACAAAGCTCCTTCGCATTAGCCATTAAGTTATTAATCCTGTGTTAAGGTCTGGTAATAACAGTAGTAGTAACAGTAGTAGTAGTAGTAGTAGTAGTAGTAGTAGTAGTAGTAGTAGTAGTAGTAGTAGTAGCAGTAGTAGTGCAGGTAGGGAGGTAGGGATGGTGGTGTTGATGATACTACTACTACTACTACTACTACTACTACTACTACTACTACTACTACTACTACTCTTTCTGCTACTGGTCGCGCTACTAAATTTCAGGACACATAGAACATTTTTGTACAAGTTTAGTAGTAGTGCTGTATCAGATGTTTTGTATGCAGGCGTAGGTGGCAGTAAACTGAGGTAACTTGAGGTGACAGCGACAACACACACATGCACACACACACACACACACACACACACACACACACACACACACGCACAAGGGCCATACCAAGTCCCCAGGGAAGAAGGTTCAAAGAAAAGTGCTCTTGTACATATTTTTTCATAGACTCCCTCCCTCCCTCTCTCTCTCTCTCTCTCTCTCTCTCTCTCTCTCTCTCTCTCTCTCTCTCTCTCTCTCTCTCTCTCTCTCTCTCTCTCTCTCTCTCTCCCGTTGCTCAGAACCTTGTTTTTGTGTTTCTTTTCCCTCTTGTTTTTGTTCCCTGGTGAAATTATGTTCTTGTGGTGGCACGTGTATGTAAATGTTTTGAGATGTGGTTGTATTGTACCTTTTTATTCTTGCTTTTTTTGCTGTTCTTCTTGTTTGGGTCGTTGTTGTTGTTTTTCTTCTTCCCTTTTCTTTTGTGATTGTGATAGTTTTAATGATTTGAATGATACATCTGCATATTTTTTTTATTATTATTTATTTTCTTCAACGTTCATTTTCGCTTTTATCGTATTCTCTTGTGACATCAGTGAACATTTTTATATGTTTCCTTACCTTTGACCTTTTCCTCAAGTGTTAAACTCTTTTCTCTTTTCTCTTTTAGTTTATATAATTTGTAAGTGTTATTTACTTTTATTTTTTTCAAAGAATGGATTATTATTATACGTAGAATTGTATGTTGTTTTTATATATTTATTCATTTTTACATTTCACATCAGCTTCTTTTCATCTTATTTTTTTATTTTTTTCGTAAACATTTTTCCTTTTCTTTCAGTTCCCTCTCTTTTTCTTCCTCTCCTCCCCTTGCCTCGCATTCCAGTTCCTCCTCCATTTAATTTTCCTCATCCTCTTACCTTTCCTCTCGTGTTTACTCTCTCTCTCTCTCTCTCTCTCTCTCTCTCTCTCTCTCTCTCTCTCTCTCTCTCTCTCTCTCTCTCTCTCTCTCTCTCTCTCTCTCCTTCTCCTCCTCCTCCTCCTTCTCCTACTCCTCGCTGGCACGCCTCTCTCTCTCTCTCTCTCTCTCTCTCTCTCTCTCTCTCTCTCTCTCTCTCTCTCTCTCTCTCTCTCTCTCTCTCTCTCTCTCTCTCTCTCTCTCTCTCTCTTCTGGTCTCCCTCTCGGCCTCCCTGTGACCCGGCAAAATGTTGGGAGGGTTGGTGGGAATAGCGGAGCAACATTTTACATGGAGGGGCGCTGGTGGGTGGCTGGAATACCAAGTGGCAGCTGCTTCTCGCCGGCCAGCGACTCGGCAACCTGCGGCCTCACCTTCCCCGTTGGTAGAAATGGAAACTGATGGCGTATTAGAAGCGAGTAAAAAGCGCGCGTCCTCTTGCCTTACGCTCCCCTGGGAATTGTGTTTAGATATTAGGTTTTCTTTGTTTCTTTTTCTTTTTTTTTTATCTTTTTGTACTTTTGGTTATGTCTTGTACTTTTTTTTCTTTCGCTGGTTAAGTGGGTAGGGAGGGGATGCTTGTCGTGTTCTTGCTTGTAAGAGTCACTTGATGTTGGCTCATTATTGTCGTCAATCTATATATATATATATATATATATATATATATATATATATATATATATATATATATATATATATATATATATATATATATATATATATATATATTCTTAATGCAGTATCAAAGTCTCCTCCTCCAACTTTCTTTACTTATCTCTCTTTTGCTATAACTTTTTCTGTCTCCAGCAATGCTTCTTATTGTATTTTGTCTCATGTGAGCTCATCTCATCTCATGTCATCTCACTTCGTATTATCTCATCTCATTTCATGTCAATCTCCCGTTGTCTCACCTCATTTCATCTTATTTTATCTACCCTCATATCATACTGACCATTTAGCACTAAGAAATTTTTTGCTCACCTGTACCACTTGTAGCCGAGGTTCACTTGAAGGAATAGAATAGAGCATATGAAAGATGTAATACTAATCCGAAATTCTCTTTCAGTTTATCTACAACTTTACACTTGATGAACTGGCAGCGTCATCTTTCTTTTATATATTAGTATAGTTCTTTTGTAATCCTTCGTTCGTCTTCTCTACACGTCAAGAAAAAAAATACAAACTACATACCGTTAACCACTTGCTAAGGTCGCTTTTATATTGACAAGTATAACAGTGGCCACCTATATTGTTACAGTAAGAGAAGGTTATATACCACCACCACCATCACCACCACTACCACTACTACTACTAATACTACTACCTAAGTCTGCTGTTTCCTGGCAGACAAATAATTGAGAAATACAATCACACGTACTCGCCTCGCACCCATTCCTGAAAGAGAGAGAGAGAGAGAGAGAGAGAGAGAGAGAGAGAGAGAGAGAGAGAGAGAGAGAGAGAGAGAGAGAGAGAGAGAGAGAGAGAGAGAGAGAATAAATATACCCCACGTTTAAAGTTATCGTGGCTCTTACCCCCAAACAACTTGTGATAGTCTTGCATATTTTACATAGGAACGAAGTGATGCTGGAATTTGTGGGGCCTTCTTTCCCAGTGCTGGTGACATAATGTTAACTGGACCCGGCTCGAGGGAAGAAGGCAAGGAAGAAGAAGAGACGGGAGAGAGGAGAAAGAGGCAAAAAGCCATGAAGGAAGGAATGGATGGAGGAATGGAAAGAAAGAGGGAAGGATGGGAAAAGAGGAAAGAAAGAAGGACAGGGAGGACGAAGGGAAGTAGAAAAGAGAGGAGTGGGGAAGGAGAGCATAATGAATAGAAGGAAGGAGAAGAAGAGAAGTAATAAAGAGAAGAAATTGTGAGGAAGGAGAAAGAAGAGAGGAAGGAACACAGAAGAGAAGGAGGAAGCGAAAGAGAGAGATGAACGAGAAGAGAAGGAATAAAGGAACATTTGAGAAAAGAGAAGAGAGTAAAGAAGGGAACAGAAATAATATATAGGAGGAGGAGGAGGAGGAGGAGGAGGAGGAGGAGGAGGAAGGAAAAATACCTGCGATGGGCTGTAAGTTAGAAGGAAGAGGAGGAGGAGGAGGAGAAGGAGGAGGAGGAGGAGGAGGAGGAGGAGGAGGAGGAGGAGGAGGAGGAGGAGGAGGAGGAGGAGGAGGAGGAGGAGGAGGAGGAGGAGAAGGCTGGGTCGTTCACACGTGACTCCCGGACCTGACAACTCCTAATTTCCGGGTCGTGATGTATAAACGACTTCAATGAGCGCCATCTACTAGGCGAAACTGGTGCGTGCGTGCGTGGGTGAGGGTATGTTCCTGTGTGTGTCTGCGTGTGTGTGTGTGTGTGTGTGTGTGTGTGTGTGTGTGTGTGTGTGTGTGTGTGTGTGTGTGTGTGTGTGTGTGTGTGGAAGTAAGAAAATGTATATTGTTTTTGTTACAGGTTAGATTATTAATTGTTATTGTATTATTTGTATTTTTATAGTAGTAGTAGTAGTAGTAGTAGTAGTAGCAGTAGTAGTAGTAGTAGTACTAGTAATAATAGTGTTATTATTTTCATCATGTACTATTATTGTTGTTCTTTCTCTTTTAAAATATTTCCTGTGTACTTAGGAAACATTTTAATGAAGTAAGTTTTTGAGCAGGCAGTTGAACATAAGAGGGGACAACTTAGCGAGAGAGAGAGAGAGAGAGAGAGAGAGAGAGAGAGAGAGAGAGAGAGAGAGAGAGAGAGAGAGAGAGAGAGTACAATCAACCAATTGAAAGTCTTCGTGCTGATCACAACTGTCTCTCGTGAGCATTACTTTAATTGTTGCCTTTTCATTGTCACGTGATCGACCAGGCATCGCGGAAGGCTGGATAGGGTCTCTCTCTCTCTCTCTCTCTCTCTCTCTCTCTCTCTCTCTCTCTCTCTCTCTCTCTCTCTCTCTCTCTGGGATCTTTTCAATAGATTTCATTTTTCACTCCTTTGTGAGATCAGCGAATTTTGATCTTTTTTGTCTTTTTTTTGCCTTTTTTATCTCTTTCATTCATTCAGTCAGTGTGTCTTTATTTTTAAACTCTTTCTTCATTCCCTCACTGCGTCTTTCTTCTCTTTTTATTTTCTCTCCCTCTCCCTTATCCCTACATCTTTCTAGTCTTTCATCTCTCCTGCTGCCTTTTCATCCACCCCTTCCTGGTTTCCTTCTTTCTTTCTTTCTCTCGCCCTTTTTTTTTTTTTTTGGTAAATTCAAAGAGCATTTTATAATCATCATCGTATATTATAATGCTGGTGTGGTATTCGCTTTTCCCGTTTCTATCAGATCTTAAGACCCTTATGATGCATTGCTGCTTGTCACTACGTCCTTGTCAGAGCTTTGAAGAGAAATTTGCTGAGGGAACCGAGTGATAGGAAACCCCTTGAATGCATTGGTTGTTACAATCTCGTGTCTTTTTTCATGCATTTTTGTTAGCAGTGAGGGAGACATACTCACAGATAAAGAAACATAGATGCACGGGCACATGAGGGAAGCGATCATCTGCATGTCTTTCATGGGTTGCATTTTTCCCTTTCTCGTTCATGTGTGGGTGATGGATGGACAAAATAAAGATGCAGACTTATGGACGGATAGATAAGGAGAACGACACACAAGATAGACGGAAAAATAGACATTTACAGAAAAGAAAACAGAAAAGAGTGTGACGTACAGATAAAGAAAAAAAAACCCATTTAGATACGTAAATCGAGACAGAAAAATAGACTTGATATAAAGATGAATAGATGCGTTGGTAGATATGCACCATGAATATTGATATGCATAAATGCCTTTTCAAGAAATTAAACTTGACAAGGGCCTTAAGAAGAAAAAGGAAATCCTGTTCCAAAACATTCTCTTTGAAAGATGAATAAAAGAAAAATATATTAGTCTGGTTTGCCTAATTCTGAAGGCACTTTCATATTCCTCTTAAAGAAAAAAATATTGTACGTCACTGAAAGGTAAAAAAAAAAAAAAAAAAAAAATGTCAAGCAATATGTTTGTTTTATTTCATGACATTTAATTCGTCGCTCAGTAAAGAGAGGATCGTTGAAAAATTGTAAATTATTATGTTGGTCAAATATTTTCCCTCGTCTTATTTATTTATTTATTTTTTTTCCTTTTGAGAAGAAAGACTTTGTCAGTAACGAGATAAAATGTTCCGGAGCATCGCACACTTAAAGTTTTCAGGTTTTAGCGAAACATATTTTGTTTAAATAATATAACATGTTTTTATAACCTGCGGGAACAGTGCAAGAAAGTGATTAATTAAATGAGAAAGAGGAGGAAGGGGGAAGAGTTGGATGAGAACAAGGAGGAGGAAGAGGAGGAGGAGGAGGAATAGGAGGAGTAGGAGGAAGAGAGACCAACCACATCAAAGGAAGCAATAATAAAAAAAGAACAACACAACAAACAAAAGAAGAAGAAAACAGCAAAAGGAGGAAATTGATATCAGAAGAGGAAGAAAAGAAACCACAAGAAAATAAGAAAGAAAGAAAGAGTAAAAAAAACAAGGTGAACAGTGGAATAAAACAAAAAATAAAGGAACAAAAAACCAGCATGAAATAGAAGACATGACGACCCAAAAAGGAAAACAAGGGAGACAAAAGAAAAAAAAAGAAATAGAAGAATAACGATCACAATAACAACCAAACAGAAGAACGA
>NC_087164.1:11579922-11592422 GCF_035594125.1 Scylla paramamosain
CTTACATAACCTCCAACCTCGATTATACAAGAGCACCCAACACGCAACACAGATGATCTCGCTTTGCAGGATCAGCTGAATGGAGAACAAACAGACGGTAGTAACCCAAGATTGAGACTCGTGTGTATATGTACTTTCAGCTATGCATTAACAGTAACGATGTGTTAGAAGAACCGCAGCTCAGGACTAAGATCTCCAGGAAAGGAAAGCGAGAAGCCAATGATCTTTCCTCCCCCGGCGTGGCTTGGGCGTATCAAAAGGATTATTGCTATATTTTTATAGGCAGCCCCAAATTTAGCCCGGAAATTAAACCCAGAGTCTTGAGGACGCTTATCAGAGCTCGCTTCGTATTCCTAAACGATTCAGACCTTTACGTAGACTATTTTTGAGGCCCGCAGATGATTACTCGGGTTCTCATTGATGTTTTTTTTTTTCCCCGATGTTGATGCTGAAGTCTTGTTAAACTGTCTGGAATCGTGAAAATACCATTGCAAGCCGCAGGAAATCCCAATTCAGCCCGTTGAAAATTGTGGAAATAAAGACTTTTCTAATTTACGATGCATAAGTCTTGTTAAGCCATCCCTAGAATTGCGAAAACTCCTTTGAAAATAGCAGGAATTTCCACTACAGGCTTTTAGAATTATCGAAATAAGACATGGAAACGTTTAAGAATATCGAAGCCGCCCACCCACCCACCCAACACACACACACACACACACACACACACACACACACACAGCTCAGATAACTGTCTTTCCCTGCAACGGATCGTAACAACCTATCAGATGGATATCGTGGGAGGAACACTTACTTATCGCCAGTGTGAGAATGTCTTTTCCTTTCCCTTCCTATTTCCCTCCCTTCACCACCACCACCACCACCACCACCACTTCCTTGCGTTCCGATAAAATCTTCCACATTACTATTTATCGTCTGCAGATTCACCCGACCTTAATACTTCCTGCGGCCGTAAATAGCGGATGATGGTGGGCGGCGCCACTATATTATGGGACTCGATAATGGTCGTGCCAATAGCGGAGTCTGCGGGATAATTCGTGCAGGGATCACGTTGCCTTCCCCTCGCCCACTCGCACCTCACCTCAGCCAGCTTACTTCTCCTGTGCGCCGGGAAGACTTTTACATTGTTTCTCTGTCTCTGTCTGTGTGTCTGTAGGTTTATGTCTGTTTGCCATTTTTTTTGAGATTTGCTTTTGTTTTTCGTTTCTCTCTGTGGCTGTGTCTGTATGTGTGTGGCGTGTGTGTTTGTTTGTTTACTTGTCCATCTGCTCAGAGGTTCATTGTCTTCTATTACCTCTACTTTAAGGGAAATATATAAACTAATTCATTTTACCAATAGGAAATAACGTATTTACAGTTATTCTGAAAAAAATGCATAATATTTTATTGCTACTTTGAAATTTTCAGTATTTGATTAATTCTCTCTCTCTCTCTCTCTCTCTCTCTCTCTCTCTCTCTCTCTCTCTCTCTCTCTCTCTCTCTCTCTCTGATAGCCTACAGCTATCCCTCCTTCCAGTCACTACACCACACACCCCTTGGCCAAATACTACATGTCCCTCTGCTGTTACTGGTTTCCTCGCTCCATTATTCACCCTGGAGTGGAGGTTCCGTATGTCTAGAATCCCGCTCCAAATGTCCGGAATCCCAGCCACTTCTGCTCTCCTAAAAGTCTGTCGTAAATGTTTGATACACGTTTCTGTACCTTTCTGGGTTATGACTGAAGCTGAGATTTTAGAAAGTGAGTTAGTGAAATGTAAGAGTCTTGGGTTTGTGAATGGCGCTTAAGAGGTTCTGTATGAAACGTATTGGAGAAAAAAAAAGGCTTTATTTCTATGTTGGGAAATATGTAATAAGTGAAAGGATGAATGAAGGGATCAGCTATAAAATTTAAGTACTGCATTAATTTAAATATACCCTAACCTAACCTAACCTAACCTAACCTAACCTAACCTAACCTAACTTTTCCTAACCTAACTAAACCTAACCCTCGGATAAAAACGCTAATGTTATTTCAGTATTATCCAGTAAATTATCTGGACGACAACAACAACAACAACAACAACAACAACAACAACAACAACAACAACAACAACAACAACAACAACAACAACAACAACAACTACTACTACTACTACTACTACTACTACTACTACTACTACTACTACTACTACTACTACCACCACCACCACCACCACCACCACTATTTTTCTATCATCGTTAACGCGGCGCCGGGTCACGTTAGTGGCGATGGGGGAGGCGGTGGGGGATAATTGGCAGTGATGAGGAGTGAAGGGTGGTGTTTGTGGGTGATAAGTGATGATAAGTGGTGCTGAAGGCTGATGGACAGTGATGGGACGTAATGTGTGTCAATTGTGAGTGATAAGTGGTGATGGGAATGATGAGAGGTGATAGTGAGGCAATGGATGGTGATGAGGGTGGTGGTGATGATGATGTTGCGGGTGATCTGGTATGATGGGAGTGATGGGTGGTGAACTTAATTTTACTGAAGAGCCTTGGCAGGGATTCTGAGTCTGCCACACTCTGTCATCAGGAAAGTACTAGGATACCACTAGATGTTATCAGGACAGGACTAAATATCACCATCACTAGATCCACGGAGTCACCGTTGACACCCCCAATACATTCCACTATAATAAAACGACCACACCATATTGAATACACCGCTTCTCGTCCGATCACCAAAGTTAAACAACGTTGGGTCTGGTTAGTACTTGGATGGGTGACCGCCTAGGAACACCGGATGTTGTCAAGATAAGTCGAGATAAGACGCTGAAATGTATTGAGAGAAAGGTACAAGAGCATGAAAGAGACTCGGGCACAAGGAAGAAAAACAAAAACAAAACAATACATAGCAAAGCAAAAAATAGCAAGACGGTCTGAGCAACTACAGTACTCACCAATGCCAATCCTGCCTCACTTTCTGCTCCTTCTGCGCCGCACCTCGCCCGGACGCACCTGAAGGGGAGGAGCAGCTCAGGAAGAGAGAGGATCCTTCAGTGGCCAGAAATACCGCCGACTTGTGGAATATTTTAACCTTGAAACTCTTGGGATGAAAACTACGAGGCTCAGGGAAGTGCGGTCCCTTGGGAGTGAGGTGTGAGGGAGGGAAGAGGAACGGAGAGGGGTGGGGGAAAGGAAAGAGGAGGGAGAGAAGGAAGGAGGGAAGGATAGAGAAGGAAAGGTCTTGGAGGAGTAGGAGAAGGAGGAGGGAGGAGAAAAGGTAGGGGTTTCTAAGGAGACGGAGAGAGGACGGAGGAGAAAAAGTAGGGATTTTAGAATCTTGGAGGAGGAGGGAGAAGGAAAAGTGAGGATCGTGGTAGAGGAAGAGGAGGAGGAGCAGGAGCAAGAGCAGGAAGCAGGAACAGGATAAGGAGGAGGAGGAGGAGGCAGGTTAAAATATCATTCTACCATTTAGTTTTTGAGAGAGAGAGAGAGAGAGAGAGAGAGAGAGAGAGAGAGAGAGAGAGAGAGAGAGAGAGAGAGAGAGAGAGAGAGAGAGAGAGAGAGACAGACAGACAGGGAAATAGTAAGAGAGGTGACTAGTGGGCGATGAAAAGGATGAGGAGGCGGAGGCAGTGGAGGTGAAGGAAGAGAAGTAAGAGGAGAGAAGAGATAGGAGGAGGAGGAGGAGGAGGAAGAGGAGGAGGAGGAGGAGGAGGAGGAGGAGGAGGAGAGTGGATCAGGGCGAGAGGAGGTGCTTGTTGGATATTTATTGGCCAGATAAACGCTCCCAGCACTCTCCCGAAGACTCTCTCCCCGCTTGGCTTCAGCTTCCTCATTGAGAGAGAGAGAGAGAGAGAGAGAGAGAGAGAGAGAGAGAGAGAGAGAGAGAGAGAGAGAGAGAGAGAGATTTGGTAGTTGTTTTTTCCTGTTTATTGTCCTCAAATATTTATATATATTCAGTATAGTTAATTATCTTCATGAAACGTGGGTCGATTGAGCATAAAAGATAAAAAAAAATCTATAGAAGTATACAGAGAGAGAGAGAGAGAGAGAGAGAGAGAGAGAGAGAGAGAGAGAGAGAGAGAGAGAGAGAGAGAGAGAGAGAGAGAGAGAGTATACAATCTAATATTCCATCCGATATAGAAAACAAATAAAAAAAGCGTCATCCATACGAATGAATAGATAAATGGATAATAAAACTGAAAAGCAATTATAAAGAGATGATAAAAATAACATCAAATACCACTGTCCCACGCATGAACTCTCACCTTTACCTATCCCCTGATTACATATGACACTGTTTTCACATTTCATTATGTAATTCCTGGGCTACCCGATGACTCTTTATATGCTAAGTCTGGTTTTAAAGCAGTGCCGGATATACATGCATTTGAAAAACCCCTTCCTGTTTCCACGCTCTTTTTGCTCTCTGCCTGTCTATTTGCCTTCCTGCTTCTGTCTGTCCCTATCCTTCCTTTTTCTGTCTCTCAAAGTATCCTTCTGTCTCTTTTTGTATCCATCTGTTTCTGTCTGCCTGCTTCTCTCTCTCTCTCTCTCTCTCTCTCTCTCTCTCTCTCTCTCTCTCTCTCTCTCTCTCTCTCTCTCTCTCTCTCTCTCTCTCTCTCTCTCTCTCTCTCTCTCTCTCTCTCTCTCTCTCTCTCTCTCTCTCTCTCTCTCTCTCTCTCTCTCTCTCTCTCTCTCTCTCTCTCTCTCTCTCTCTCTCTCTCTCTCTCTCTTGCTCCCTCTTTCTTAAACTTCTGCTTCCACAGTCTCTTGTCTTTCAGTCTGTCTCTCTCACTTTCTGTTTCTGTCCCTGTTCTGTCTCTGTGTAATTCTTCCCTTGTCTCTCTCTGTATCTGTTTATGTCCCTCTGTCTCTGTCTGTCTCTCGCTCTATGAAAACTCGTCTTTCTTTCACGTTCCATGTTGTCTGTCTGTTGGTCTCTCTGTCTCTGTCGTAGTCTGCCTGTCTCTCTCACTCTCAGTCAGTCAGCTCGGCCCGGTGACTGTTCTAACCTGGTGGCATTTCCTGCTCGCTCTTCAACCCCATAGAAAAAAGCTGACACGGCAAACTCCTCGAATATTCCTATCTTTCCTTACACAGACATAGCTCCTCTCTCTCTCTCTCTCTCTCTCTCTCTCTCTCTCTCTCTCTCTCTCTCTCTCTCTCTCTCTCTCTCTCTCTCTCTCTCTCTCTCTCTCGTACACCCTCTGTCACAGCAATTCCAAAACACAAATGTAGCGAAACTTTGACCGTATCTCGCATTCTTTCTTCACTCAGAATTATCTCAACGCCTTTTAAAGCTCTATCTGCCGTTGCACTTCATGACTTTACATTCTGCTACGGTTGCCTTCAGTGTCCGCCTTCCACGCAGCACCCCAAGTTGTGAGGCAAAAAGTGTGCAAAGTTGTCTTGATAATTGCTACCACGGTCTTTGTTATCGTGAATGAAAAATGGATTTGTTGTTTTTATAATCTCCTTGTGTCGTCGTTGTTCTATTGCTTTTTAACTTTCTAGGTATTAGTAGTAAACAACAACAGCAACAACAACAGTTATACAGAAGCCAAGTAATCGGAGAGCAATTAGATAGCTGGAGGTTAAAAAAAAAGTATATTTGGAATTGCCAGTAGCGAGATTACATTGGACGCAATAAGTATATTACATACGAGAGAGAGAGAGAGAGAGAGAGAGAGAGAGAGAGAGAGAGAGAGAGAGAGAGAGAGAGAGAGAGAGAGAGAGAGAGAGAGAGAGAGAGAGAGAGAGAGAGAGATTAGATAGACGGATTAACACACATTCAAATAAACAAAGAAACCAAGAAGCAAGAATAGAAACATACATACAAAGCAACAGACAGATAGACATATACTTAAGAACTAAAATCAGACGAACCAATATAGACAGACGCACAAACTGCCGACTGGACAGCAAGACAGACAGATAAACAAATGGAGAAACACCCATGTGAGTAAATTGAATAGAAAAAAACGAAAAAAAACGGAGACAAACGAATATGAGTGATGGGGAACTAAGATAAAGATATTGTTAGTGTCAGGGCGAAACAGACGAGGATAAACTGCGTTGCCATTAAATTTGTAAGTGCACAGTTTGACAGACAAGGACGGGAATGGAAAACGGATGCAAGGGTTGGGAGAGAGAGACGGTGAGCGAAATAGACGAGACAGCAATGCAGAGACAAGACTGGCAAATTGCACGAAACATACAGGGAAGAAACGAATATTTGAGGATTAGGTAGAAGAAAATAGCTTTATCGTGCTGTGACCGTCAATTGGCTGTCGATGATGATTATGATAAGTGTGTGTGTCCCTGTATGTGTGTGTGTGTGTGTGTGTGTGTGTGTGTGTGTGTGTGTGTGTGTGTGTGTGTGTGTTCCCCTTTGGATATTCAGGCTTATATCATGTACCTCTTCCCTCCTTCCATCTTTCCTTTTGTCTCTGTTTGTCTGTATTCCTTCCTCTTCTCCTTCCCTCCTTCCTTCCATGCATCAATCCTCCCTTACCACTTCCCTCTTTGCTTTCCTCCTCCTTTGCATCACTTCATTTTCTCCCTTTCTGATATTCTCTTTCCCTTTCTCCTTCTCTCCCTTCCTGGTACCCCTCCTTCCTCTCTCCTTGTCTCTCTTCCTTCCTGATATCCTTCCTCCCTCTCTCCTTCCCTCCTTCCCTTCCTGATATCCTTCCTTCCTCTCTCCTTTCATCTCTCCTTTCCTGATACCCTTTCTCTCCCTACCATCCTGATACCTTTCCTCACTCTCTCCTTCCCTTCCTGATATCCCTACTCCTTTTCTCCTTCCTTCTCTCCCTCCATTCCAGCTGCCCTTCTAATCTCTCTCTCCTCGCATCTACTAAATTAAACTTAATTAAAACGGTAGACAATGGCTGGCTCCATGACCCCTGGCTCGGTCCCCTCGGTGCTGCAATAACCAGCTATGGGTATATTTAATGCTCACACCTGTACTCCTCGCCTGCGCTGCCTTCTTGCCTTGCACCAACTAGAGACACGAAGTTCAGTGTGTATTTATGAATATTTTGGTTAGCAGGCGAAGGCAGAATGGTTTAACTGCCAGAAACATGAAAACATCCTTGAAAACCCCCATAACTTTCACTAGATGATGTTAATGGTAAAAATTAGGCAAGAAAATGTTTGGGAATACGGATAAGTGTGTGTGTTTATGAATATTTTGCTTGACAGGTGAGTGCCGAGTGTTTCAACTACAAGAATCATGAAAACAGCCTTGAAAAAACCATGATGAACACTAGAGCCTGTTGAAGATAGAAATAAGGCAATGAGATCTTCAGGAATAATGATCACTGTGTGTATTTGTTTGTGTAATTGAATATGTTGCTTCACAGGTTAGCGCCGGGTGTTTAAACTAGTAGAATCATGAAAATACCCTTGAAAAGCTCTATTATTTACACTAAAGCTTGGTAAAAATAGAGAAAGCCTTCAGAAATACGAGTCATTGTCTGTTTATGAATATTTTGCTTGACAGGTGAGCGACGAGTGGTTAGTTTCAGGTGAGGCGTGAGGCGTGGTGGGCGTTGGCGGGCACTGAAGGACAGACCTGAGTTGTTACTCGTACATGAGGCGCTTGCTTAATTAACGAGACGAGCGTAGCTAATTAGTGTGTGCTGTGCTCTTTCCTCCGCTGATTGCTAAGAGACTGCTCATTTTCTTTCTCAATAGTGAAATTAATTTCATTCTCTCTCGCTCTCCGCGGTAATGTGAATTTTTATTCCGTCATTTCGCCTTCTGATGTTCTCTTTCCTTTTTCTTTTTATGTATATTATTCTGGTTAATGACAAAGTGGAGACGTACTCGTGTTGGGGAGAATAGAGAGAAGTATATATTTATAATGTTATATTGTTTGTTGTTGCTCTTCCTCCGTTTTTTAACGTCTGATATATATATATATATATATATATATATATATATATATATATATATATATATATATATATATATATATATATATATATATATATATATATATATATTTTTTTTTTTTTTACTTACTCTCTTAATGACAAGACGGAGACGTACTCGTGTTGGTGGGAAAAGAAATAGGAGTATTTGTTTATAAAGTTTTTTTTTTGTTGTTGTTGTATTCCTCATTTTAACGTATAATATTTTTTCTTGCATTATTCTTTTAATTGCAAATGGAGACGTGCTCGTGTAGGAGAGACTAGAACGGGAAGTATTCGTTTATAATGTAATATTGTTTTTGTTGTTGTATTCTTCATTTCAGTGTCTAATATTATCTTGTTTTTACACACAGTATTCTCTCAATGACAGTATGGATGTGTATTTATGTCTGAGTGAATAGACAAGGAAGAATTTGTACGTATATAATGTAATATCATGTTACTGTTGTTGCATTCCTCATTTCAACGTTTACCACTATTTTTTTACAAGCTTCTGGTCTCTTAATTGCGAAATGGACATATATTCGTGTTGGAGACAGTAAAGACAGAAGTATATGTATATAATGTGATATCATGTCTGTTTACTTAATGTTACATGCTACATCATTCTGTTAATTGCAAGATGGAGACACTCATGTTTCAAAGAGAAAGACGGAGAGACGAAAACACAATGTAATATAGTTTCTTTTGTCGTTGTTTCCTTCCTTTCAACATCTAATTTTCATTTCTAAACCCTAAGCTTCTAATCATAAGACGGGAACACGCACATCACTGAATAGGGAGGAAACAGGGAGGGGAAAGGATAAATATACAATTCAATATATCTTCCCTTGTTCCCCTTTCCCCTGCCTTGACTTTCCCGGCAGAAAGTTTCACGCGGGAACACATGGTTAGTCTTTCTCTTTTTTCCCCCTTTTAATTCTAGAGAAAACTCGTGGTGGGTCTGCGACTGATTCTCTTGGGGAATTATTTCTCTTCCCAGTGTTTTCTGTCCCAATCCAGCGGCGGAGGACCGGAATTACGCGACGCAGAGACAAGCGAGAAGGGAGAACTGGTAAATGAGGGAGGAACGAACAGATAAAAGGAGAAGGCGGTGACGAGGAGGAAGAGTCGAAGTAGAAGGACGAGGAAGAGAAAGGATGAGGTAATAACGAGGAGGAAGTAGCAGAACACAGATAAAGGATAAGGGAAGGAAAGGTATAGATAAAAATCAACTTATAGAAGAGATGAGGAAAAAGTGAAGAATTACGAGAGAGAGAATGAAAGAAGGAGGGATTATGAGTAAAAGATAATCAACGAATCGAAAGACGAAGAAAAGTCAAATAAAAAAAAAAACACACTATTAAATAGAAAACAAGAAGGAGAAGCAAAAGTTTGACAAGGAAGAGGAAGAAAAGCAGTGGCTGTCATGAGCATGAGGAGGAGGAGGAGGAGGAAGAGGAAGAGAAAGAAGAAGAGGAAGAGGAGAAGAAAAAAAGAATGAAAACAAGTTTGTATTGGCTAAAGGACACTAAAAAGAAAAAAAAATAATAATAACAAAAAACATCACAACCACAACAAAGGGAGGAAGAAAAATGGAAAAAGGAAAAAGACAAAAGCAAAGGAGGAGACTGACAGGAAGGAGCAATGTGGAGGAAGAGGAAGAGGAGGAGGAAGAGGAAGAGGCAACAGCTGGTGTTAAGGGTTAGTAAATCTTGCGTGTATCTAACCAGCTGTGTCTTGGTTAGGGAATATGAGAACCGTGTTTGTGGGTGGAGTCTGACCCCTTCACCTCCTCCACCTCCGACTCCTCCCCCATTGCACTCCACGTCAATCTCGTCTTTCCTTCTCTATTGTCTTTGCTTCTCTAAAATGTCTTTCCTCTAATGTCACGGTTGTCATTTTGTTTTTTCCTTCTTTCTTTCCTCACTCTCGTGTTTGCTGGCTTTCCTTGTTCTTGTTCTTGTTCTTGTTCTTGTTCTTGTTCTCTTTCTTCGTCTTCTGCCTTCTTGTTGTTTCTCTCATTCCCTTCCTTCTCCTCGCTTCTCCTTCTCCATTCTCCTTTCTCACATTGCCCCTGTCAATATTGCTTTTCCTTCCAGTTCCTTTTAGCACAAGAAATTCTCCCTTTCATCCGTTCTTTCTTATTTTAGGATCTCGTCTCCCATTTCAACTCTCTCTCTCTCTCTCTCTCTCTCTCTCTCTCTCTCTCTCTCTCTCTCTCTCTCTCTCTCTCTCTCTCTCTCTCTCTCTCTCTGACATTCCCCTTCGCACCTCCAGCCGCGCAATAATCCCTCAAGAAAGGCTTGTAATCACTTGCATATCTCGTTTCATCCTTCCCCTTCTTATTTTCCCACTCATTATTTTCATCCGGTCTCCTTTTCAACGCTTTCTTCAGGAGGAGGAGGAGGAGGAGGAGGAGGAGGAGGAGGAGGAGGAGGAGGAGGAGGAGGAGGAGGAGGAGAAGGAGGAGGATTTCTTTATGTACTAGTTGTTTTTGGCATTGTTGGTGAAACTGCACTCTTAACAATTTCTCTCTCTCTCTCTCTCTCTCTCTCTCTCTCTCTCTCTCTCTCTCTCTCTCTCTCTCTCTCTCTCTCTCTCTCTCTCTCTCTATGGATAACTCCTGAAACCAGCTTTTTTCCCTACTTTTTGTCACCTGACTGTGGAAAACTCGTGCATTTGTATCAGTCTTACCATGGACTGTATCAACTCTTTGGCCTCCCATCAGCAGTACCACCTCGTCCTCCACCAGTCTTACCGCGGTGCAGGTGAGTGTGGCCTGCGGGTGTTGTGTTGAAGTCAGTCTGTTTGGAATTCATTAGATAGACGTTCAAGGCTCAGGTAGTGAATCCAGGTGTTAAGCCAGTCTCTGCTGCACCGGAATGCTTGCTTTGATGCTCCGGCTCTGAGAATGTGGTTGTGTATTGCTTGTTTCCTGCACGACTGAGGTGCTTTTTCCTTCTAGTGTTTGTGGGTTGTCTTGAAAAATTCTACTTCTCGTATTTTTTTTATGCTCTTACTTTGGGAATGTGCTTGTGTGTTGCTTGTTTCTTGGGCTTTCGTGATCAGTGAGAGAGAGAGAGAGAGAGAGAGAGAGAGAGAGAGAGAGAGAGAGAGAGAGAGAGAGAGAGAGAGAGAGAGAGAGAGACCTGCAGACAGATAAATGGATAAGTAGGTATATAGACAGATACAGAGATAGATACACAAATAAACTCTCCTTCTACTGTCCGGAGATAGACAGAATGATAGACAGACAGAAAGACAAACAGACAGATTGAGACACGGAGACAGGCAGGCAGACGGACAAAACTTAACCCTTCCAGCTTTTACTGCTCTCGTAAAGTTCGCACAGAAAGTTTCTTTGCAGTTTGGTCTCAGTGAGTGGCGTCTTTTTCTCCTCTCTCCCTTGATATAACAAGAGAGATTTGTGTTAGAGAAACGCAACCTTTGCCTCCCTCGCCTCTCTTCCTCTTCCTTCCAGTGCAGCGAAGGTAACGCTTCTTGTACTTCCACCACTTGTCCCGACCATTATAGCCACTTCTCTCAGATTTAGGCGGCCTCCTTCTCCAGCCTCCCCACACTCATTCCTTCCGCTTCCCTCTCAGCCTCTCTTACCCTCACCGCCTTCCTGGTCTTACTGCTCAGAGTAACCTTTTTTTTTTCTCTTGCCTTTTTATTTTGCTTTCCTCTCGTCCTCTCTCTTTCCTGCGTTGTATTCTTAAACTAACTCTTTCTTTCTTTCACTCATTTCTTTAGTTTAGCTTTATTACTTTCTCACCTTCAGTGTCTTCCTGGTCTTACTACTGAGAATAACCTTTGTTCTCTCTCATCTATTTCTTTTGTTTTCTGTAATTCCTCTTCACCTTCTTCCTTCTCTTTTCTCCTTCTCATTTCTCTGCTTCTCTCTCTCATCTTCTTACCTTCACCTCCTTCTTGATTTCTTTTTCTCACCTGTTTCTCTTGTTTTCTGATATTCCTCTTCTCTTTCTCCCTTTTCTCTCTATGTTAACTACCCTTTATTTTTTCCTTCATTTTTTTTTTTCTGCTTTCCTCTCATCCTCTCTTACCTTCACCACCTTCCTATTCTTTCAACCCTTTTCCTCTCATCTATTATTCTCTGCTTTCCTTCGGTGTCTCCCTGTTTTTTCCACTAAGTAACCCTTTTCTCTCTTACCTGTTTCTTCTGCCTTCTGTTTTTTTCCTTTCTTTCAATGCCTTCCTCTTCTTTCCACTTAGAGAAGACTTTTTTCTTCAGTCTTTTTTTTTGTTTTGCTTTTCTTTAATCCTCTTTATCCCTCAGTGTCTTCCTCTTCTTTCTGTTTTAAAACTAATCCTTTCTTTCTTCTTTCCTCCCTTACTTCAGTCTTCCGCTTTCCTCTCATCTTTTCTCTATTGTCTCTTCCTCCTCTTCCTACTCAAAATAACCTTCTCCTTTCTCTAGTTTTCCTTTCATTTTTCTCTCTCCTGTTTTTCCTCTAGTTTCCTCTTCAGATAACTCTTTTCCTCGACCCATTTCTTCCATTTTCCTCTTATTTCCTTCCTGCATTTCCTCTCCTGTTCCCTCTTGTCTCCTTTCTTTTCTTTCCACTCCAA
>NC_087164.1:11597422-11622422 GCF_035594125.1 Scylla paramamosain
TAATGCTTTTCACTGCGATATATAGAAATTCTTAGCACTAAAAGCAATGTATGGAATTTTTATGAGCACTTAAAAAAAAAAAAAAAAAAAAAGGAAGAAAAAAACTATTATATTTTGCAATTTCTAGCCAGTACAATGTTTGGAGGTGGCTGCAGAACGAGGAGAGATGTTTCAAAGTGGTTAATTATGAAGGCAAGATGTGTCAAGTACCAGTGGAAAGGTTAAGATGAGAATAATTTTTTCTTTCACTCCTTATTTACATATGTACTTTTCTTCCTTTCGTATTGCAACTTGTTATCAATTTCGACCTTACTGTCGTCCTCATGTGAACAATTTTTTATTAGTTAATTGTCGCTTCTTCAATAGACATAACAGTAGTAATTTCCAATCTAACATATTTAATACCTGTTCATTATTATTTCTTGTCATGGGAACATTACCGCGATCATTACCTTATTTAAACCTGCTCACTGTGTGGTTGTTAGCTAGTTGTGTGAACGAGTGAATGAGCGAGACTTGTGTGAGGCATGAATACGTGTATGAGTGAACGAGCTCGGCTTCAGTCATAAGTGTTAAGTGGAAGTGCGCGGCCTGGCGCCGGGAGATCACCTACCTCCAGCCTTCTGTTCACACCTTCTGTGAATAAACACCTGCACTGTTACCTGCGTTTCCTGTGCCCCTGCTGGTCAAGAGTCGAACATGGCGCAGTGAGTAGGATCAGGACAAGGCTGCAGTGGGTACGGCGCAGAATGGAGAAGCAGTTGGAGGCGCTGGCTGCCCTGCTAGCGCGACAGTCGGAGCAGAGTCAGGCTCTGCTAGCGCGACAGTCGGAGCAGAGTCAGGCTCGCGAGGAGCGTTTAACCCAGCTGCTGGAGAGAGTGGGGACACAAGCTCCCAGTCGCACCACGGCGAGCAATGAAGGCGAAACCACAGCCCGCAGCACGTCTACCCAGGGCGCGAGGTTCCCGACGTCCGCCACCATCATTCCTCACTTAACGGCGTCAGCATCTTTACGTGAGTTCGACACGTGGCGCCATAAGTTTGAAGGATACGTAACCCTCGCCAGGATAGACTGTCTCTCCCTGGCTGAGCAGAGGGCGGCACTCGCTGCTGTCCTAGACGACGAGTGGACCCGTGACACTTCGCTACGGGATAAGCTTACCGAGAGACGCGGAGTTAAGAACCATCCTCGATGCAATGTGTGAGTACCTGCGAAGCCAGCGCAACATCATCATGGATAGAAGAGACTTCTACTCCCGCGTGCA
Source organism: Scylla paramamosain (assembly GCF_035594125.1). Taxonomy (NCBI): domain Eukaryota; kingdom Metazoa; phylum Arthropoda; class Malacostraca; order Decapoda; family Portunidae; genus Scylla; species Scylla paramamosain. The sequence continues at coordinate 11,598,688 of NC_087164.1, forward strand.
AGAAACGCAAGAAGGTTTTGACGACTTTTTATGTGCTGTAAAGGAAATCGCCAATTTCTGTGACTTTTGCGACCAGTGCATAAACCATCAGCTGCGTGACAGAATTGTCGTTGGGACACGAGACGAAGTGGCTCTGAAACGCATGCTGGAAAACAAGAAACTCACCCTTGAAAACGCCATAGATATTTGCAGAGCATCAGAGAGCGCTAACCAGTGTAGTGCAGTACTAAGGGGCGGTCTCACTCTTCGAGCCATGGTGTGAACGCTGTCTCGAACTACAGGAAGGGCAGTTTCGGGGGCTCAAGCCCCACGGGCTGTTATCGTTGTGGCAAAGATTGTCGCAGTGACAAAAGGGGATGCCAGGCAATAGATAAAGTGTGTCGTAACTGCGGGAAAAGAGGGCATTTTGCGAGTGTATGTCAGCAGACAGTGAGGAAACGACGAGGAGCTTCGAGGAGTTCCTCAACTGTCTCTCCTCATCGCGGTGCAGGCCCGAGGCGGGGAGCCGGTGCCAGTGTATACCAGCTCTTATCAGGCGTATACACAAAGACGGTGACGGCACGACCTGCGCCCCAGGTGCTCATTACCGCCACACATCCCGCTGGAAGAGACAAGATTACGTGGACTCCTGACTCTGGGGCCGAAACGACCGTTATTGGCCTCGACACGGCAACACTCCTTGGAATCCCGCCCTCCAGCTTGGCGCCCGCTGATGGTGATGGACTTTATGCTGCCGGTAATCACCCCCTCACCTGTGTAGGAACTTTTCGTCGCACTTGCAACTGGGCGACAGGGAAGCTGAGACTGTTGTGAGCGTGGTGAAGGAGGTGAAGGGGGCGCTGCTTAGCTGGTACGATTCCATCGCTCTCGGAATCCTCCCCGAAGATTTTCCGGCTCAAATCCGACCGCTACGCAGGGAAGAACAGCACACCGGCAACAGCTCCATCAAGTACCCGACCGCCTCGCAGCCACCTCTATCTACGCCCACAGAAGTGATCAGCTGGCCTCATTCCTACGACCCATGCCACAGCAGCGTGCGGGGCACGCTGCTGCTGTGATCAAGGCCTTTCCCAGCGTCTTCGAAGCAAAGGAAGGTTTACGTGCAATGGCTGGTGGATCCATGGCCATCGAGTTGACAGACGACGCTCTCTCACGTGCTCCAGTACAGGACCCAGTGGAGGAAGAGGATGCTGCTACTTCTGGTGACCTCGACCCTCTCCACTCAGCGGTCATCTCAGCGTTATCTGCCACCAATGAGGACGGCGTCCGCTTAGCACCACTCCAGGATCAGACTGTGGAAATGGTACGTGCCGCAGCAGCAAGAGACGGGGAGTACCTGCTTGCTCAAGAACGTCATCATCGAGGGCTTCCCTGATCATTGCCACGACCTCGATCACCGCTTGCGTACGTACTGGCCGGTGCGCAGTCTGCTGGCCGTAGACGACGACCTGGTGGTTTACGGGCCGAGGCTTCTTATTCCTCACAGCCTCCGCCGAGAAACACTAGAGCGACTCCATGACAGTCATCAGGGGATGGAGCGCACCAAGCGACGGGCCCGACAAACGGTGTACTGGCCTGGTATGGACAGAGACGTTGAGAACGTCGTTTCTGGATGCTCACTATGCCGTCCACTCCTACCAAGCCAAGCCAACGAACCTCTCTGGCAGGACACGGACACACCCAGCAGGGTGTTTGAGTCAGTTTCTGCAGACTACTTCCACGCAGCAGGCCGTACATACCTCGTGTATGTAGATCGCTTGTCTGGGTGGCCTCACGTGTCTGCATGCTCACGTCCAGCATCGGCTGATCAGCTCGTTCGTGTCCTTCGGGGTGTGTTCGCCGACACGGGCGTGCCTGTTCTCCTGAGGACTGACGGTGGACCGCAGTTCACTTCTTCATCGGTACGGCGCTTCCTGGCTCGATGGGGGGTGGAGCATCGTGTATCTTCACCTCATTATCCACGCTCCAATGGTCACGCCGAGGCAGCGGTCAAGTCCGTGAAGAAGCTGATCCTCACGACCACACAGCAGGGACACCTGGACGAGGATGCGTTCGCTCGCGGGTTGCTGGAACTGCGCAACACTCCGAGGGCGGAAGGGCGATCACCAGCACAAGTCCTCTTCGGTCATCCTATGAGGTCCTGTGTCCCGGCTCATCATCGCTCATACGCTCAGCAGTGGCAGCGCGCTGCTGATGAGTGCGACGCCAAGGCAGAGCGACTGAGGAAGAAAGCGAAACTTCGCCACGACGCGTCCGCCCGTACTCTTCCTCTCCTGCACCTCGGTGGCCACGTCGACGTTCAAGATCACACGACAGGCCTCTGGGATCGCCTGGGTGTCATCGTGGCTGTTGGGCGAAGGAGAGACTACCTCATCAAGATGGGCAGCGGTCGCGTGATGTGGCGTAATAGAAGACACCTACGCCCACATAGACCTCTTGCTCCCCTTCCTGTCGAGCAGCACACCGCTCATGGCGGTGCAGCGCTTCAGCATCAGGGTCACGAGGAACACCACCATCCCGGCAGCCCGGAGCATCAGGGTAACGGGGTACACCGTGGCCGAGAGCAACCAGAGCGTCGAAGCAGCCGACAGCGTAGGGAGCCGAGACGACTGCAGGTGCGGTGGCACCGTAGCACCTACGATTAGTCGTACGTGTTCATTGTACGCTGTGTTTGTTTTGTGTATATGTACCGTGTTTTCTGTACTTCAATCATTGTAACTTTGTTTCATGTGTTACGGTAGCCATAACAAAGATAAGGAATCTTCCTTATGTCTCGGGGGAGGTGTGTGGTTGTTAGCTAGTTGTGTGAACGAGTGAATGAGCGAGACTTGTGTGAGGCATGAATACGTGTATGAGTGAACGAGCTCGGCTTCAGTCATAAGTGTTAAGTGGAAGTGCGCGGCCTGGCGCCGGGAGATCACCTACCTCCAGCCTTCTGTTCACACCTTCTGTGAATAAACACCTGCACTGTTACCTGCGTTTCCTGTGCCCCTGCTGGTCAAGAGTCGAACACTCACCTTTGTCACTGCAAATCTATTTCTTCAGTAAATTCCACAACAACAGTAACATCCTCACAAACATAACAGATTCACGACTCCCTCATAAGAGAACATTCCCATACGTTGATCTGGTCCCGGTCTGTCTGTCGGAACCCTTTGTTTGTCCTATAGTTGGTGAAGAGAGAGACTCCTCAGGTACGGATATGCACCGGTCGACTTCACTTGAACGACGTTTATCCTGTTATTCCTTACTTTAGAGCCGCTGGAATGGTGTGACAGCTTTCCTTACGGCCTGAGGGAATGTTGCGCGTCCTGGGATGTTATTCTCGCGGCTGGCTATCTGGCTGGCTGGTCCGCTGGCTCTCTGAATGTTGTCGAAGCGAGTTGGGGGACAGTGGGTCTTTGGATAACATGTTTACGATTTCCTCCTAGTCTGTCCAGGTATCCAAAGGCCTATCTGGAGTTGAAGATGGTGTGCTCTCTCTCTCTGTCTCTCTGGAAACTGCTTTCGTTGAATCTGTTAAGAGTTATTGAGGGGGGTCTGCTGTAGATTGAATTGAGTTGTGGCTGGTATGGCTTTGATGTACAGTTGCGCTATTCAGTGGTGTTCTGTGAAATGTGATGGAGGAGGAAGTAACATCTGGCTGCTATCTCCATCTATCATATCCCTGATTCTTCTTGGTGTTTAAGAACTTCTGATATAAACGAGATCATTAGTTCATGTAAAACTCCCACTTCGATTTGCAGACACAAAATTCACGAGACTTTATGGCATAACTAATTGAAGCGACTCTACGTAAACTTATATCGAATTCCTTACATTTTGTTGTGCAGTAGAATAAACCTTGGATTTAATTGTTTTTTCTCTCTTATTTTCTCACGTCCTCATTCAAGTAAAAGCTGCACCAGTAAGGTTAGAAGCAGTGAAGGGAGAAGGAATAGGAGGAGGAGAACGAGGAAGAGGAGGAGAAGTAAGAGCAGCTGGTGTAATTGTAGTAATAATAATGTACACACAGTTACCAGGTCTTGTCTTTCCTCTTCTTCTACAAACACCTGCATTCCACTGACTTAATGACGCGTGTCTCTTGTCTCTTTGGCAGTCTTGTCCCGTTGCATGTTTCTCGTCTTCTTTCTTCTCATTGTTGTTGACTTGTTGTTGTTGTTGTTGTTGTTGTTGTTGTTGTTGTTGTTGTTGTTGTTGTTGCTGTTGTTGTTGTTGTTGTTGTTGTTGTTGTTGTTGCTGTTGTTGTTGTTGTTGTTGTTGTTGTTGTTGTTGTTGTTATTCTTCGTCTTCTTCTTCCTCGTGATGGTGATGTTCATCATCATCATCATCATCATCATCATCATCATCATCATCATCATCATCTTCTTCTTCTTCTTCTTCTTCTTCTTCTTCTTCTTCTTCTTCTTCTTCTTCTTCTTCTTCTTCTTCTTCTTCTTCTTCTTCTTCTTCTTCTTCTACTACTACTTTTTCTTCTTCTTTCTTTCTTTCTTTCTTTCTTTCTTTTCCTATTCTTGTTCTTGTTCTTGTTCTTTTTGTTCTTGTTCCTCTTGTTGTTCTTGTTCTTGTTCCTGTTCTTTTTGTTCTTGTTCTTGTTCTTGTCCTCCTCCTCCTCCTCCTCCTCCTCCTCCTCCTCCTCCTCCTCCTCCTCCTCCTCCTCCTCCTCCTCGTCCTTTATACTCTGACACTATAATAACAAATGCTCGTAAATTTAACATTCTTTCGTGTCACGTAATTATTTCTGCGAGGGCGTTTCTTGCTCATTTATGGCGAACACACACACACACACACACACTCTCTCTCTCTCTCTCTCTCTCTCTCTCTCTCTCTCTCTCTCTCTCTCTCTCTCTCTCTCTCTCTCTCTCTCTCTCTCGAGCTGTACATGTTGTAAGGGATCAAATAGGCCTATTGTGAATGCCTGCCAAATCTTTTTTATTCAACCTACGCGAGCTTGGGGATGAATGGCGGAGTGAATAAAGAAGAGAGAGAGAGAGAGAGAGAGAGAGAGAGAGAGAGAGAGAGAGAGAGAGAGAGAGAGAGAGAGAGAGAGAGAGAGAGAGAGAGAGAGAGAGAGAAGGATGCAGTAAGGATGGGAGAGAAAGAGAAGAATGGAGGGGAGAAGGTGAATGTGATGGAGGCAAGGAATGGGGAGAGGATGGAGGAATTAGAGAAGAAAGAAATGGAGGGAAGGAGGGCGAAAGGGGAGGGGAGGATGGACGAAGGAAGGGAAGGATGGAGGAAGGAGGGAAGAATGATGAGAGAGAGGAGAAGGGAAAAGTGAAAAATAGCTGTATGAAGAGGAGGAAAGGAAGAATGGATGGAAAAGAAAGACAGAGAGATGGAATGAAGGAAAATAGAAATGGTGATAGAAAAGGAAGGAGGAATAAAGTGAGAAAAAGGAATGGAGTGGAAATGTTCAGTTCATGAAGAATAATGCATTTTATATAATTTTACGTTTTTGTTCAATATATCCTCTCTTTTTCCATCTCTCTTTGTGTGTCTGTGTGTCTGTCTATCTATCCGCCAGTGTATATATCATGGCGTCTTTTCATACTAGTGTATTTTTCAATTCACCCATCAGGCTGGTGTGTAATATTGATGTATGCATGTATGTATGTATGAATGAGTATATATGTATGTATGTATGTTTGCGTATTGATGGAAGATTTATTTATGCATCCATTTTTTTTTTCAGTTAGGTTAGTTATTCAGTCGGTCAGTGAATTAGTATGAAAAAAGCCAATCATTCAGAAAGGCAAAGACATTCAGTAAATCAGTTAGTTAATAAGTCAGTCAGTTAGTCAGTCATTCACTTAGACAATCAGTTAGTCATTTAATCACTCAAATAACCACCCAAGCGTTCACAACTATTTACAGTCAATAAGTCATTTAGCCATCCAGTAACTGCATTTTCTAGTCTTCCTGCCCTCCTGTCTGCCTGTCTGTCTATTTGTCTGTCCGTCCGTTTATCAATTTATCTGAAAACTTTATAGAAATAGTCGAAATAAATATAAAGCGTAGATCATCGGAAAAAGGGATATCACGATTATAGATCAAACCAGGCTATAATAAAACTGTAGGGATAGACAGACCACTGTTATGCGGAAAAAATTACTATTGATCGATGGGGAAAAAAAGAAACACGCTAAAGCACAGAGAGAGAGAGAGAGAGAGAGAGAGAGAGAGAGAGAGAGAGAGAGAGAGAGAGAGAGAGAGAGAGAGAGAGAGAGAGAGAGAGAGAGACTAGGGGAGGAAGCAAATGTGGGAGACAGACAGAATATGAAATTTGATGTAGGAACACGAGAGAATACCTGGTAACACACACACACACACACACACACACACACACACACACACAGAGAGAGAGAGAGAGAGAGAGAGAGAGAGAGAGAGAGAGAGAGAGAGAGAGAGAGAGAGAGAGAGAGAGAGAGAGAGAGAGAGAGAGCAACTTCCTCCCCCAAAAAATATTGTGCTGTATCGGGAGAGACAAAGAGTTGGATGGAGTGGAAAAGTTCATGAGAGGATTTTGTTCAGTGCTGGATTACCAGAATCTGTGAGCGATGATGAAAATTATATATCTGTATATATTTGTGTGCATCTGTATTGTATCTGTCGACTCTATTGCCTACCTATTTGTTAATTTTGCTATCTCTCTGTAGCTGGCGTCTGTGTGTGTGTGTGTGTGTGTGTGTGTGTGTGTGTGTGTGTGTGTGTGTGTGTGTGTGTGTGTATGGATAGGAGGTTGAATAAAATTGATTTCTTAAAATTATGCATTTATTCTTTTCGAGTCTTGATATTCCAAAATCAGGGGTGCTCACTTATCCTTATCCGCTAGAGAAGACTGCTACATGTGTTTCCAGAAGAATGGAACAGTAACTAAGGAATTCAATTTTAGGTCTCCGCGAGTCTCTTACATGATAAAAAGACAACCAGAAACCTTCAGTATCAGGGGGACTCACTTATCCTCATCCATTAGAGAAGACTAATGCAAATTTTCTAAAATGAATGCAACTGTAATTAAGCCATTCGTTTTTGGGTCTTAGCAAGCCTCTTACATATTAAAAAAGCCTTCACTTTTTCACTTTTCCTTAGCCAAAAGAATGCAGCACTAATAGTCTTAGTCAGCCTCTTACATGATAAGAAAACAATCAAGGTATTCACTTATTTTTAGCCACAAGAGAGGACCGCTGCATCTCCACCCTTCTGACGCACTTGATCAACCAATCTTGCCTCCTCAGCCGCGGACAAACACAGGTCCACACTCCCATCTGCCTTCATTGAGGCCAAAGAGGCTCCTTGAGTTGGAAGGACACATCACTGCCTTACCCTCTGGACTGCTCCTTTGTGGTCCGTCTTTGTCCTGGAGTGGAATCGTAGAAACTGGTGGTGGTGGTGATGGTGGTTGTGATGGTAATGGTGTTGGTGGTGATGATAGTGGTGGCGGTGGTTTGAATTCTTTTGAACTCCGATTTCTTTTTCGTACATAAGAAAAAAAGTATGAATTATTAAACTGATACACCTGTTTCTTTATATATATATATATATATATATATATATATATATATATATATATATATATATATATATATATATATATATATATATATATATATATATATATATATATATATATATATATATATATATATATATAGATAGATAGATAGATAGATAGATAGATAGAGAGAGAGAGAGAGAGAGAGAGAGAGAGAGAGAGAGAGAGAGAGAGAGAGAGAGAGAGAGAGAGAGAGAGAGAGAGAGAGAGAGAGACTATTAAATTATATACGGCTATGTTCTCTTTCTTGTATCATTTATAACAAGACGATGTAATTCGAGAAAGAATATAAATATTTGTGCGTCTGTGTGTGTGTGTGTGTGTGTGTGTGTGTGTGTGTGTGTGTGTGTGTGTGTGTGTGTGTGTGTGTGTGTGTGTGTGTGTGTGTGTGTGTGTGTGTCTTTCCGCAGGCGTTCCCTTCCTCCTCTGCCAATAAAACAGACGTCTTTCCATTTCCTCCTCCTCCTCCTCGTCCTCGTCCTCGTCCTCCTCCTCCTCCTCCTCCTCCTCCTCCTCCTCCTCCTCCTCCTCCTCCTCCTCCTCCTCCTCCTCCTCCTCCTCCTCCTCCTCCTCCTCCTCCTCCTCCTCCTGCCTTGTCCGGAAAAATAATTATGGCCAACAAATACACACACTCCCACGAGAAATAAAGACTAACGAGAGAGAGAGAGAGAGAGAGAGAGAGAGAGAGAGAGAGAGAGAGAGAGAGAGAGAGAGAGAGAGAGAGAGAGAGAGAGAGAGAGAGAGGTATTTTTATTTTATTGGCGTAAAATTATGTGATGCATTTAAATTATGATCCATTTAGTGAAGTAAGTTTGATTTTGTTCTGTTACCTTCTGTCAAATACTGATATTATCTGAATTATTTTGGCGTGTTATGATTTTCAGGCTTTTTTTTTCTGTGATTGTATGGAAATGTGGGTGTTTTGTTGAGTGTGTTTGGTGAATATTTGTATTGGCTCGAGTGATTGCTTGTGTGTGAGCGGCTGTGCCCTCACACACACACACACACACACACACACACACACACATACAATAAGTTCTCTTTAATGATTTATTGACCGCGAATAATTTATGATATGATAAGTATTACAGATCTAAATATACTGAGACATTTGCTTATACAAGTCCGCGAAAATTAATTGAGATGAGGGTTATATTTAGTTGCAGTCCAAATTGTGCGTATACTTACATAATGCTGCAAACACCCACACACTAGAGAGAGAGAGAGAGAGAGAGAGAGAGAGAGAGAGAGAGAGAGAGAGAGAGAGAGAGAGAGAGAGAGAGAGAGAGAGAGAGAGAGACACATTGATTATGGTCCTGATAAGAGACAAACAAGGACAGGGGAGGGACAGGAAGAGAAAGAATAAGAAGAGAAGAAGGAGAAGGAGGAGGAGAAAGAGGAAAATAGAAGACGAAGAGAGACGAAGAGAATAACAGCACCTTTAGCACGCGAACACGGGTTGTCACGAGGAGTAAATTAATCAGAAGAGCAAACTATAAAAGCGCTTTGCAATGCAGAACGTTTCCCGGGAAGTGACGTTGTTGCAGCAGACAGTTTTCTTCTCACTTTATGAATTTATGACTCGTCTCCCCTTAATTTAATGCATAAAAGTGAGCGGGGAGGGGAACGCCTTGATCCGAGAATGATTAGTGTTCGGCAGTTTGCGTCAAGTCGAGAGATAGATAGATAACGTATTGACTACAAATTTACGTAGATGTACGGAATTCATTATAGAACCGTATACATTGAATGGCCCGTAGAACACTGGGTTAGCTTTCAAATACATTCCCAAGAGCAGTTTTTTTTTTTAGCTCCCTTGTATTTCTGTGTCAGTCTGTAAGTGTCTCTGGTTATATTATAAAGTAAAATCATCAGTGCTTGTTCCTGTAAGATAACAAGGGTCATGCTCTCATTATTTAAGTCAAGGGATTAACTCAGTACATCGTTAGCTCCTCGTGATAGAACTCGTAATAGTTTCTTCCGTGTTCTGGCATGATTCATTGAGTGTAATTCATATTTCATATTTTATTAACTGGTGAGAAGGATATATTTATGGAGAAGGGAACTGAATGGTGAATGTTCGCTTAGTAATGACAATAATGCAATACGGTGTTGTTTAATGTGAAGAATGTTCAGCTTCATGTTTGTTACATTTGTTTTCTCTGTTTATAAGCGTTGACGAGGTATTATTCATATATTTATAGACAAGGGAGCTCTTTGTTTAGTAACGGTTTAATATTGACAGAGAATAGTCTGAGTAAGATAGAAAATATTTACCTTCCTGCTTTTAGGAACATAAGTCGAAAAATACAACAGCAGTGCTTCAGTCCAGTACATTGCAGGCAGTACTACGCATTGTTTATCACCCTCGCCAGTACAGGTTACACATTCAACGCAACACTGTACCTTTAACGGCGAGCGAGCGCGGACTGGCGGTACTTAAGCCTATAATTCCAGCAGCTTCCCTTCATTAACTAGCCCGAAAGCAGTCACTAATACTTCCACTGAGTAAAGAGTCACCGGCTCTGCTACAAAGTCAAGAGGATAATTAACACAATAGACTCGAGATCCTCAGTAAATTTCGTCAACAAATCTGTCTGTGTAGATTAAAGGTACAAGTGCTGGAAGTGGACGGTATGAAGGGTTTGTGTTACCTCGATGACTCGTGATGGGAGTGAAAAACACTTCTCTCTCTCTCTTCCTGTAATAAAGTTAGACTGAAAGTACATAGTAAGGTACTGGTTCACAAATAGAAAGTTAAATGAGTGCAGTAGACTTAATAATAATTTTGTAAGTGCCGAGTCTATAGTATTAATAGATAAATTTATGAAAGGCTTGCGTATGGTATAAGCATAACATAGGTAAGTACATTTTATTCAGGGACGTGTAGACCTGACGGCTTCTTGCATTTTCTGATATTTTCCTGCCTTAATGTTCTCATGTTAAAAATCAAAAGACCAATAATTATAGATACATCAATAGAAAACTACAAGATATACAACATTACATCGAGGAATGAAAGACTGGAGGCAGTCTGCTTTTTATGACGTAGGGCAACAAAAAAAGGCTATATGAAAAAAAGGGTCCGAAAGTCCCTTAAGAGTTTAGCCAAAAGAGAGATACTAACCAGAGACAAAGGGACCGCCCCACACACTGACGGGATATCATTGAAATCTTCCCTTATTTTCACACGTCTTAATACTCATATGTTCAAGTTCAGAAGAGCAGTAAGCATGTAACTAACAATACAAGATAGCAAGAGATACAACACAGCGTCGATAAGTCAAGGCTGTCTGATTAGAATCTTTACTTATTTTCTTATGATTTACCGTTCTTATGTTCAAGTTCAGTAGATCAGTAAGCATATAGATACCAATACAAGAAGCAAGAGACACAACACATCGTCGATAAGAGAGTGGCTCAAGTCAGTCTGTTTATAAGTCTGAGATACTGACCTGGAGCATAAGAGCCTCTCCACTCACTGACGGGGTATCATTGGAATAACCATTTATCTCCGAGGTTGATGCTCCTCGAGATTAAATCTATAGTCCGTGAAGGCCAACTTAGGCAATATGGGGATGCGGTTCGCTATCCAGATTAGAGGGATTCCCCGCCGAGCCTGTGGGAGGACTATGATGATGGATGGCCGGCCGCCTTGTAGGTATAGAGCATTGTGGGACCTTTGGAGGAGTCACTGTGGGCTAGATAGAAGAGAGGAAGGTGGGGAGAACAGGACAATATCAGTGGTTTTTCATTCCTTTTGGTCTAAAATCTGTGCCTTTTATTTTCCCCCGGATGATACGTTATTTGCAGGTGTGGTAGGCGATTCCGTCAATCTCTGCCTACTTCGATGTAATATTTCCTACTATTCCTAACAATGGGAAGGAAGTCACAGGGTCTACATAGAAGAGAGGGACAAAGGAAGAACAGGGATGAGAATGTTGGGTTGCAGAACTTTTAAGATTAGGGTATGAGGAGGCCAGGTGTGGAGTACATTTAAGTTATCGAAATATCAGTGTTAAAATCCACTTTTCGTGTAGTGGAGGGTATGAAGAACATATTAGAAGAGCGAGGATAGCACTTGTTGATAGGAAAATATCGAGGGACCGACTGGTAATGTGATACTGAGAGCTGTAGAGGAAGCGAAAAAAAAAATGCAGTAGAGAAAAACAGCCGCAGGGGACTCATAGGTACACAGATAGATGGATAGACATTTACTGACCACAAAAATACTAAGTAAATTTATATATAGTGATATCAAATGGTCCAAAATAGGTACGGAATTTTAAACAAGCTAAGTCGGCCAATAAAACACGGTGATGTCGCTAAAAGAAACGACCAAACACAAAACTGTCAAACGAAATATTAAAAACAAACTGAGCCTGACCTTTCCATGAAATATCTAAAGTGGAAACACAAACGAAACACGTAAATAATAAAAAAAAAATGCTTCTGTGAAAAGAGAGGGGAATGAAATCAACAACAAAAATAGAATAAAAAAGAATATAGAGTAAACAAATATAATTATAAATTATTACTCTCTTTTTATTTATGCATGTATTTACTATTCTTATATACCATGGAGACCAAGAGCAGAATAAATAAAAGGAAAACTCTTAAAATATCTCCCGGGAAAAGAAACAGCAGAGGAACCAAAAAATTAAAGTATAAAGAAGCTAAAACAAACACAGACTTTAGCACCCAAATCCAGAAAACACAATGACACTTACAGAAAACACACAGGAAAACAAGAATAAGAAGTGAGAGGCTGAGAACTATGAGCTGAGAGCGCCTCGAAAACAAACACAAACTTAAGCACCAAACTGAAGAAAATGGGAACAAAGAAAACGGCAGAGAAGAAAGGTAAGGAGTGAGAGGATGAGACCGAAGAGCTGAGAGAGCCACCGACACACCTACGTACGCTTATGTTCCCTATTGATTACTGCTCCCCACGTGGTCCTCCCAACCTCCCTTAATGCATATGGGCTTAACCCTAACTTTCTGTACAGTTAATCTCATACAGGGGGAGGCTGTGCTGGGATGAGCTACTGATCGATAAATCTTTTTAATTTCTCCTCTCCAGCTGGTGATTAATGGACAGTGTTTTTTATATCCTTTTTCTCTTCTTTTTCAGGTACTGAGTGCTTAACGTTGCCTGACATTGGAGCGTCTTGTACAAGGTTTGTGTGTGTGTGTGTGTGTGTGTGTGTGTGTGTGTGTGTGTGTGTGTGTGTGTGTGTGTGTGTGTGTGTGTGTGTGTGTGTGCGTGCGTGTGTGTGTCTAGACTTCTTTCCTGGAAATTTGTATGATCATGCTATGTAGACTTGAGAGAGAGAGAGAGAGAGAGAGAGAGAGAGAGAGAGAGAGAGAGAGAGAGAGAGAGAGAGAGAGAGAGAGAGAGAGAGAGCATATATGTACCTTACCCATTAGCTCCCCTATTTATCTACCTTTCCACCCCCAGAATCCCAGATCCACCCCGCCCTCCCTCCACCCCACAAAAAAAAAAAAAAAAAAAATGGAGAGGGGCGCTCGTATCTTCAGTAATTAAACATATAAACTTTTTTCTCCCCTTCATCTTCCCTCCGCAAATTTTCAGCTTCGTGGGGTGATTTTTCAGAGGCACCAATGAGAGAGAGAGAGAGAGAGAGAGAGAGAGAGAGAGAGAGAGAGAGAGAGAGAGAGAGAGAGAGAGAGAGAGAGAGAAAAGCGTCTTTTTCATAATAATTGAGGAAAGGATTAAAATTTCGGTGATTGAAGTAGAGTTAAGTTGGAGAGAGAGAGAGAGAGAGAGAGAGAGAGAGAGAGAGAGAGAGAGAGAGAGAGAGAGAGAGAGAGAGAGAGAGAGAGAGAGAGATTTTTCATCTTCCTCATTTCTCTCCACTGGCCTACCCCCTCACCTCACTCTCTCTCTCTCTCTCTCTCTCTCTCTCTCTCTCTCTCTCTCTCTCTCTCTCTCTCTCTCTCTCTCTCTCTCTCTCTCTCTCTCTCTCTCTCTCTCTCCCTTAACGTTCTGGCATCAAACATTCCATCCCATTTTCCACATCACTGCCTTTCTTCCCTCCCTTCTCCTCCTCCTCCTCCTCCTCCCCCTCCCCCTCCCTCCTCCTCCTCCTCCTCCTCCTCCTCCTCCTCCTCCTCCTCCTCCTCCTCTCTCCGTGTCCCCTTTTCCTCTTCCTCTTTCCCCTTCCTCTTCCTCTTTCCTCTCCTCCTCGACCATCCTTTCTTATTCTTCTTCTCTTATTCTCATTCTTCCTCCTCGAGTTTCCAAAATTACATTCATCTTTGTATTCAGACTAAAACTCGACATGACATTTCAATTCTGTGTATTTGCTATTCTCTCTCTCTCTCTCTCTCTCTCTCTCTCTCTCTCTCTCTCTCTCTCTCTCTCTCTCTCTCTCTCTCTCTCTCTCTCTCTGAGGCAAGATTACAAAGCTTTATTTTCATTTTGTCTTTCTCCCTCGGCTTTTTTTTTTTCATGTTCTTGTTTTTGGTATTTCTTTTCTTTTCTTTTTTTTTTTTCTTCTTCTTCTTCTTCCTCTTCCTTTTCCTCATCTTGAAGCACCACCTCCACCACCACCACCACCACCACCACCACCACCATCACACTCCAACATTGGCCAAAAGATGAGTCGTTCCTATAACACCCCCATGCCTCTCAGACTCATAGACCAGTGAAGGCTGAATGGACGTGAAATTGTACGAGTCAGCAAGGGCGTCAGCAGCAGGAGGCGTAGCAGGAGCAGGAGCAGCAGCAGCAGGAGCAGTAGGAGAGCAGGAAGAAAATTTTAAAAACTCAGTCCCGAAATAAAAGAGAGAGAGAGAGAGAGAGAGAGAGAGAGAGAGAGAGAGAGAGAGAGAGAGAGAGAGAGAGAGAGAGAGAGAGAGAGAGAGAGAGAGAGAGAGAGAGTAATCATGTGTGCTCTATACCTTTTGCCTCCCAGTTAAAAGCATTTCACTGCTAAACAATTCTTACCATTATCACTTTGAATTTTATAGATATATTTATACACTAATTTTTCAATCCTTTTCACTCCCATGTGCAATAATTCACAGCACTAAAAGCAATGCATGGAATATTTATAAGCGTCTGCAAGAAATATTAGATTTTGCAATTTCTAGCAAGTGGAATGTTTACTGGTGGCTGAAGAACAAGGAAAGATGTATTAAAGTGGTTAATAATTGAAGGAAAATGTGCCAAATACCAGTGAAACAGTAAATAGTGAGGTTAGGTTTAGGAAAAAGGGAAAACAACCGAGTGTTTTATTTGTTTATTTTTTTTTTACAATACTCCGATTGATAAAACAAAAGAACGATCATAGAATCAAAAGGCTGAAAAAGAGAGAGTCGAAGAATGTTATTAAGTAAGGAACATATACACTCATATCAGTTGGTGTATATTTTATTCTGTATTGTCTAAAGAAAAATTGTCATTGCATGGAAGGTTCAGTGTTGCAATAATGTCTGTTTCCATTTTCCTTTATTTCTTGACTTTTATTTACTTATGTTTATGTTTTGATATATTTTTGCTACATATATTTATTCTTATTTTTCTTCTTTTCTCCTTTTCTCTTTTATATTCTCTGCGTGTCAATTTTTTTTTCCATTTGCATGTTTGTGTATTCTTTCCTTATATTCTCTCTCTCTCTCTCTCTCTCTCTCTCTCTCTCTCTCTCTCTCTCTCTCTCTCTCTCTCTCTCTCTCTCTCTCTCTCTCTCTCTCTCTCTCTCTCTCTCTCTCTCTCTGTATGGAATTTAGAAAGTATTGTATTATTCTTATTCGTGTGTGTGTGTGTGTGTGTGTGTGTGTGTGTGTGTGTGTGTCCTTCATCCACATTTGTATTGTTTATATTTCTGCATCTTTATTTTTATGGTATTTTCATTTTTCTTCTTCGTTTCAACTGAATTTCCGTCTTTCCTCTTTTTCCCTTTTTTTCACTCTTCCTTTTTCTTCACAGTTTCCTTTCCCTGCATTTTCATTTTTCCACACTTTCTTTGTTTTTTCCCTTCTCTCTCTCTCTCTCTCTCTCTCTCTCTCTCTCTCTCTCTCTCTCTCTCTCTCTCTCTCTCTCTCTCTCTCTCTCTCTCTCTCTCTCTCTCTTCATTTAATTAATATCTTCTCTTCCTCCTTCATGTATTCAGTTTGTTCCATCTACCCTGATATTTTTTCTTCACTGCATTCACTCCTTTCCCCATAAGAGAGAGAGAGAGAGAGAGAGAGAGAGAGAGAGAGAGAGAGAGAGAGAGAGAGAGAGAGAGAGAGAGAGAGAGAGAGAGAGAGAAAGAGATGCGTAAACATTCCTACAACATCAATCTTTCCAACATCAATCTTGTAGAGCTACTGAAGGAGGAGGAGGAAGAAGAAGAAGACGAAGGAGAGGGCGAGAGGGTGACGTGAGGAATAGAAGGGAGAGGGAGAGGGAAGGCAGAAAGTCAACGGGGGAAAAATAATGCTATATGTATGTAGACTTCGACAGGCACATTGCTATATTGCATCTGTGTGTCTGTGTCTGTGTGTGTGTGTGTGTGTGTGTGTGTGACATTGAATTGTGGTGGTGGTGGTGGTGATGGTGGTGAGTGATGGTGGTGGTGTGATCTCCTCTCCTTGTGCTTCTTCATCGATCTATTGCTGTGTGTGTGTGTGTGTGTGTGTGTGTGTAAGGTAGGAATGGCTCGTGTAATATTGGTAGTGGTAGTAGTAGTAGTAGTAGTAGTAGTAGTAGTAGTGGTAGCATTATTACTGTCATTGTTTTTGTGGTGTTTCTAATCATTATTGTTATTCTTACTCTTGTACACATTATTATAATTACTACAACAATAAAAATAACAACAGTAATAACAAAAACGCCACAACCACCACCACCACCTCCGCTATACAAGACACGTGTTACTCATTGTTCCCGCGTATTACTTCCACCTGTCTCTCACATCAGTCAGGCAGTAGCTTCCCTTGTCACCCTTTGGAAACTCTTTGTTCTGAATTTTTTTTTATATCTTTGACTTATTCAGGAGGGAGAATCAGGTCATGTCGGTCGGTGAACTATTATACTTCTTGGCGTTATGAAGAGAAGCAGGAGGGCGAGGAGGAGGGGGAGGTGGTGGTAGTGATGGTGGCTGAGGAAGTATGAAGATAAGAAGGAGAAGGAGGCGAAAGAACAAGAACAAGGACAAGAAGAAAAATATGATGAAGAGATAGAATAATGATAGTATTTCCAAAGATATAATAGAAAAAAGTAGATGATTAATAGGACTAGGACAAGGAGGAGAAAGAAGAAGGAAGAAAAAGAAGAAAATAAAGAACAAACAAAGGACTTTATAACTGTGATGAGATACACAATCTAATCTAAAATAAAGGAAGTAGGATAATAAAGATGATGACGTAGATAGAGGAGTAGGAGGAGGAGGAGGAGGAGGAGGAGGAGGAGGAGGAGGAGGAGGAGGAGGAGAAAGAAGAAGAAGAAGACACGGTATCTATAGTGATGGTTGGTGATGCTGATGACCCTAAAGAAGGAAGGGATGAAAAAGAAAAAGAGACGCAGATGAAGGCTAATTATCTTCCTTCCGTCCCTCCCTCTCCCTCTCCCGCCCTTCCGCTCCCTCTCTCTCTCTTACTGTCTCGGTAATCAGAATCGAGTGCGTCAAGATGAAGAGGGGGGAAAAAAGGAAGGAACAGGGAAGAGAAGATCAGAGGAAGCGGAGACCAAAGGGAACTTGTAAAGGGAGGGAGTTGGAGAGAGTAGGGGGCAGGGAGAGGGAGAAGTAAAAAAAGGTTACGTATGGAAAGATGGATGAGGGGAGAGAGTGAAGGAGGGAGGGAAAGAAAAAGGGAAGGGTAAGGAAGGGAAAGCAATCAAGTCGTGATTATCAGCCACGTCTTGGAAGTTACGTGTGTGTGTGTGTGTGTGTGTGTGTGTGTGTGTGTGTGTGTGTGTGTGTGTGTGTGTGTGTGTGTGTGTGTGTGTGTGTGTAAGCAAGTAAGTTTCCCTTCCCAGAAATTCATATTATGTAGGGTTTATTATGTTTGTATGCGCTGTGAGAGAGAGAGAGAGAGAGAGAGAGAGAGAGAGAGAGAGAGAGAGAGAGAGAGAGAGAGAGAGAGAGAGAGAGAGAGAGAGAGAGAGAAACACACACATCACCTTCCTTCCCCTCATATTCTTATCATGCTAATACACACACACACACTGAAAGACACCACGGGGATTTACCTAATAGACAGTCAGAGCACCTCACATCATCATCACCTGCTCCTTCATTCACCTTCACCTTCATCATTATCATTACAGGCTAGAGACGCCTCATAGCACACCTCCATTTGCACCTCCCTTGGGCACCGTCACCTCACCACCTCCTTCTCAGAACCGTATTCTAAAGCATTTCTGCGCCGCACCTCCATTATTTCAAAAGGCTGTAGTCGAAGTTACACGAGTTTTTAAAAGGTGTTTTCATGGTTCCTGTGACAGATTAGTAAGTTTTCTATATTATTAGCTAGAGAAAACCTCCTGACAATCTGGCTAATTATCTCTGTAGCCTTGGAAAATAGCTGTGGTAAAAAAGCAGAACGATACGTTTCTCATTCCTTCCTCTGCCTCTCCTGTGTCTCCTTGTCCTGTCTCTCAGTCTCCGTCACGCCTCACTTTTCCCTTTTTTAGCCACAAGATCATTATTTCCAGCTCAGGGAGAGACGTGGCTGTCCTTCAGAAGCCTCATTTCTTTATCCCACTGTTTTTTTTTCCCTCTCTCTTTTTTAGATTAAGATTTCTTGGTGTGTTTTTTTATTTTTTTATATTTTGTTTGTGTGTCCTTGGTTGTTGTTGTTTTTTTATGTTATAAGTTTATGCTTTGTTTTGCTGTTTCATTGTTATTCTTTTTTTTCTTTCCTTGTGAAAAGACTACTTTGTTGATTTAATGTTTTTTTTATTTATTTATGTTTTTTTGTCTCATGTTGTTATTGTAATAGTTTGCTTTGTCTTGTCTTTTTTTCATTATTCCTTTTTTTTTTATTCCGTAGTTGGTTGAATGAGAGAGAGAGAGAGAGAGAGAGAGAGAGAGAGAGAGAGAGAGAGAGAGAGAGAGAGAGAGAGAGAGAGAGAGTCAGAATGCGTCGTTTACTGGATCTGTCGCTTGATTACTCTGCCATTTGTCCCACCCCCTTACCTCTCTCCTCCATTCCTCCCATTTTCTCCATTCCTCCTTTTCCTTCCCTCGCTTTCTGTCTGCTTACCTACGCTATCTCACTTTTCTCATCATTTATACTCTATCTCCATCCGTCTTTCCATTTTTCTTTTTAAATAATTCTTTTCCTTCCCTCTTTATTCTTCTGTCCGTCTTCGTCCCACACTTTCTTCCTTTCATCTGTTCTTTCTTCCCTCTCTATCTTATTCTCTTCCTTTCTCCTTAATTTGTTCTCCTCACATTCCTTTCCCACCTCTCTCTCTCTCTCTCTCTCTCTCTCTCTCTCTCTCTCTCTCTCTCTCTCTCTCTCTCTCTCTCTCTCTCTCTCTCTCTCTCTCTCTGCCTTCCCTTCAACCCTTTCTCTCAAAACTCCATCCCTTTTCATCTTTACCATTTTCAATCTTTTCTAATCTCCTTTTTTCCTCCCTTTCCTTCCTTTAACCCTATCATCCCCCACAGAGAGAGAGAGAGAGAGAGAGAGAGAGAGAGAGAGAGAGAGAGAGAGAGAGAGAGAGAGAGAGAGAGAGAGAGAGAGAGAGAGGGAGGGATTCTGCACAAGATGTATTTTGGCTCAAACGTTTCCTGTAAGTGCTAAACGTAATGGGTTTTAGCACCAAAAAGGTAATGGACTCAATATTAGGCAAGGGGGAGTGCTGGGTAGGAGAGAGACGGAAGAAGAGAGAGAGAGAGAGAGAGAGAGAGAGAGAGAGAGAGAGAGAGAGAGAGAGAGAGAGAGAGAGAGAGAGAGAGAGAGAGAGAGAAATGAAAGGTAGGGAGAATGAGAGATGAACTGAGGAATGGAGGAAAGGAGGGTAGGAAGAATGGGGGAGATGGAGTGTGGAACGAAGAGAGGGAGGGAGATAAGAGTAAAGAGGGCGAAAGGAAGAAAGGAGAAAGATTTTTTTTTTCTTTTTTTAGCTCGCCAGCGTCATCCTTCGTTGATTTAGTTGAGTTATGGTCACGCCAAGCTTTGTTTAAACTCTGGGATTAATAAAAGGTAACAACTTGAAAGATGATAGTTAAAGGGGACTGCTTTCCTTCTCCTCCTCCTCCTCCTCCTCCTCCTCCTCCTCTTCTTCTTGATTGTCTTTCTCCCTTTTCTTACCTTTCTTCTGTTTATTATGTTCGTCCCCTTCGCCGTCTTCCATTTTCTTCTCATTTACCTTTTTTTTTTTTCTTTTTTTTTTCGCTTTTCGTATCCTTTTCTCTCTACGTCTCTCCTCTTGTCTCCTTTCTTCTTGTCTTCTCTTCTGTTCTGTCTTTTCTCGTCTTCTCTAGTACTCATCTCCTCTCCTTCTCTTTCTCCTTTCCTCCTCCTCTCCTCCTCCTTCTCCTCCTCCTTCTTCTTCTCCTTCATTACCACCACATATCCCTTTATTTCTCCCTTTTTTGTCCACCCCATCAAGTTTCCGCCATTGTTTTTTTTTTCTTTTTTCTTTCCCGCCCTGACCTTCATTTCCTCTTCTCCTCTCCCCACTTTGCTTCGTCTGTCTCCCTTGGTCTCTTTTACCCTACTGTCATGTATTTCCCCTCTCTCGTTTCCCTCCTCCCACCATGACCTCACTCTTCCCTCTACGCTTCCTCCCATTGTTTCGCCCCATTTACCTCTCCCAATATTTTACTCCCTTCCTCTTTCACACCCTCTCCTTTCTCCATCAGCTCTGAATCCTTACTTCCACTTCCTTCCTCTCTCGCCCTCCCTTGCATGTCTTCTTCCTTCGCTCTCTCTCAATTCACTCTCCCTCTCTTTATCAGGCTGTCCCTCGCACCCTGAATAAAAGGGTGTTAGGATTTTGAGGGCCAATATACAGGGTGAGGGTTACTGGCCCATACACGTCACACTAACTGTTTTTTTTTTTTTTCATATTCTTTCCGTCTCGTGTTCTTTTATTTTTTCTAACCCGTGTTTCTCAGATGAGTAATGCTCGTCTGCGGATTCTGTCGTGCTGTTGTTGGTCTTTCCAGTTCCTGTAGTGGTGATGGAAGTGCTTTGGATGTGATAGGTTTTCGTGTGTAGGTGAGTTTGGATTCGTATTCTTAAAGTGTTCACGGTCTTGATTCCATAACTGCAGCAGGTTGTAATGGCAGACACTGGGGTTTTCAAGGGTGTGTCAGTTTCTAGTTATACTTCAACCTTTTCTTAGTTTGTAGTACTGACAGGTGTGTGTGTGTGTGTGTGTGTGTGTGTGTGTGTGTGTGTGTGTGTGTGGATGAGCTTGGATTCATATTCTTAAACTATGTATTCAGGATTCCGTCTTGATAACTGTTATATGATATGCTGTATTGGAAGTTACTTTTTTTTTTTTTCAAGATTATTCTCGTTATTCTAGTACTTTATTTGTTTCTGGCAGCTCTTGTGTGGATAAGCCTGGATTCATATTCTTAAATTTTCCAGCGTCTTGTCTTCATCATTCTGATAGGTTTCATGGAAGTTACTGGGATTTTGAAAAGGTGTTTACATGATTGTATTGACACTCTAACAACCCCTTCTCAGGTTGTGGTGCTGACAGGTCTCTCGTGTGTGTGAACCTGGATCCATATTCTCAAACACGTCATTGTCTTGTATCGATAACTGGAACACGCTATGTTGGAAGTTATTGCATGTGGTTCTCGTGATTCTAGTGACACTTTCTGCAGATATGGATTATAATTTATGAAGAACACTGACAGTAAAGGAGGTGACCGAAAATTTAGCAAACCTTTGTAGTGCAGGCGATATAAATTTTTGCTTAGTCATATTATCTCAGGTAACGGAAATAGAATACTACCGTAAATATCACTAGCAGCTGAAGGGCTTTAATTAGAACCCTGTACCATCAGAGAGATAAACGCCCACGGAAACCCGACTAATCATCGCCGTGGCCCTTGAAAATCATCCTGACGACATTTCAAAAGCTTTTCTGAATACGGACTCAAGCGATAGGTGACTCTTGGTACAGGCCTGATAAAAGTCAAGTAATATACCTTTCTCACTACTGTACTTTTTACCTGGCAATCTTAACTCCTCTGATTTGCCAGGAATAAATTTGGAGTGTGTCATTCTGAAATCATCATTGCATATTATAATAGATATTGATAATTCCTTCGTAATTACATTTTTTCTTACTGAGCTCAGGGTAAGGTAAGCTAACGATCAGTATATAGTTCTGTGATAATTCCTAATGGCACTAACACGTTTAATATTGGAAGTCAGGGTAAGGTGAGCTGCCAGTCTTAATACGTTAGGTCAAGTTAGCTTTAGATTTAGAAGGAAAGAGTCTGGCATGTTCTCAGAATTTCGAGCCTCCAGTGAAGGTTAATAACATGGATGAGAAAATGTCGTCGAAGAAATTTGATAAAAAGTGAGAAAAAAATGCGAAGAAAATGTGACATCAAAGGGTTAATGAAGGTGTCAAAAAGGAAGGATTTGAGAGGAGTGCTGTAAATGGGAATCTCTCTCTCTCTCTCTCTCTCTCTCTCTCTCTCTCTCTCTCTCTCTCTCTCTCTCTCTCTCTCTCTCTCTCTCTCTCTCTCTCTCTGCCTTTCAGCATCATTCAATACCAAAGTCCGGAGGGAGCAAAACACGATCACTGATTGGAAGGAATAGAAACAGAAATAAAAACACACTGAAATCCTCACCTTAAAATCGAAGAATCATCCTCCATTAAATTTCACTCATATCTTTCCTGACGTGTAATGGTCGACGCGGTTCTGAGCTTGAGTTTTCTTGCCCTGTAAAGAACGTAAGTAGTATATACCACACCGCCCGAAGCCTCTTCCTCGTAAAGCCTCCAATTTGATATCCTCTTTGCGCAACACATCTTTAGGGGAAAAAACATGTCTTTTGTCTAGTGTCGCGTCCAATACCGGGCTTTGAAATACTTACAGGATTCAGGAATAATACGTGAAGGGCATTTGTGTGCTGCAGATACACGCTGATGACTGGAGGGAGGGATGGAAAGGACGGCAGGCGACAGTTAGGTGAGGGTGAAGGCGTAACGCAGCGGAAGTGTTCACCGGAAAGGTAACAGGTAGTTCAGAGTTCACAAAATGCCTGGGGAAAAATGCTGCAAACAAACTTCCGTGGGCGTGCAGCAAAAGTTGTGAGTGGTGGGAGGAGAGGCGGTGAAGGTCAGGCTGAGAGTGGTACCTCGCCTACGTGGCCACATCGCTGGTCCCGGCGGTGCAGCCTCCTGGCGGGTGGAGGAACAGTGCGTAGCGTTAGGATGAAGGTGGCTTTCTCTGGGGACTATGTGGAGTGGACCCAGCCGCCCAAGTAGCTGGTTTGAAAGTACTGTTGGAGGCGGAGTAGCCAATCGACTCCACTCTGTTTGTGGCGCCAAAACAGGTGTATCATGAGGTTGTAAAAGTTGTAAAGGCTAGGCTAGGACTGGCGTGTCCGGGTGAAAATACCGCCTCTGCATCGCCGTTCCTGCGCTGTGTGTCTGACGGTCCGCCTTGTACCCTTCACTGCTGCCTTCACTAGGGCGTGCATGGAGGCTTCAGACACACAGTGAGTGAGTTGTAAAGTGACACCGTGTCCCTTGCATGTTCAGCTCTCCCGGTGAGGTGCCTGCCATTCCTGCTTGCCTTGGGGAGATGGAAAAAATAATATATCTTTTTTGAGATGGAAGAAAACAAAATGATTAATTTCACTGATAAAATAAGGTTGCTATAGAGAAATAAAGGTGTAATACAAAAGATTTCCTATAAATAAGTGTAAATATGTCAAAATTCTATCCTTGACCATTGAACGTCACTTTTCCTGCCTCACCTCATTCCTCCTCCTCCTCCTCCTCCTCCTCCTCCTCCTCTTTCTCCTCCTTCCTTCGAGTGAGTGTTATTAGTTCAGCTCCCTGAGCCTTGGGAAGTAGAGCAAAATACAATAGAAGACTAACAATTGAATGGATAAAAAAAAGAAAATAAAAGAAACAGGTAAAAGAAGAGCACGTGTCGAGGGAGAGAATGAGAACAAGAACACGAGGGAAAGGAAATCAAGAAGAAAATATACAAAGAGAAAAATATAGATAAGG
>NC_087164.1:11629922-11632422 GCF_035594125.1 Scylla paramamosain
GTACATATTACGAACACGAAGCTGTTAAGGGGAGAAAGACAGCTGAGAGAGACAGGTCTTAAGAGAGAGAGAGAGGGAGAGAGACACAGAGGAAAGGTGAGGAAGAGAGCAGATGGTAGGTGATAGGAAAGGTGAGGGGAGAGAAGGGAGGGGGAACACTGCAGGCCGCCACACTCTAAACTCACCCCTAGAGACTTATATTCCAGCTCCTATATCTTCTCTCCCTCTCACGCCCCTTCGTTTGCCCCTGCCGGACCCTTACACGCGTGGCAGAGGCGCCCAGATGTATGGGGAAAACGGCGGGAAAGGAAGGGGAAGGGGGACAATGAGAAGGAGGGAGAAGGGGAAGGGGAGACAGAGACAAGGAGGGAAGATAAGGGGAAGGGAGGGGGAGAGGTGAGGGAAAGGGAAGAAAAAGGGGAGAAAAGAGAAGAAGAATAAGAAAGGGAAAGAGGAGACAAGAGAGGAAGGTAGGAGAAAGGAAGGAGAGACAAAAGGAAGAAGGAGGAAAGAGAAGAGAAGGGGAGAGAGAAAGAAAAGGAGAAGAAAGAAGAAAATTGGACATTGGACAGAGCACCCATATTGACACACACACACACACACACACACACACAGAGGCTAAAATGAATGTGTCTATCCGCCTTTGATGTTCCTAATGGTTCTGACACATCCCCACATCCCTCTCCTCTTCTCCCTCCCCCTATTGCACAAAGCCACACCCTCATTTATCCGCCTCCTTATCCCTCTCGTCCCTCAGTCTCCCCTCGCCTTGTTTGTCCCGTCCACCTTCACTCATCTCCCCCACTCACCTACACGCACGCTCCCTCTTCTGGACTCTCTACCTGGTGTGTGTTGTGGGGTTGGGTTAGGTTACGGTCTTCTGTTGGTTAGCTCAGTCCAGTCTGTTTCATTCCTATAGTGTATGTTTGTTATAGGCCTAATTTTTTTTCTGGTGTCTTTTTTTTCATATTTTCAGTGGCTTTCTCTCGTTTTTTTTTAATTCCAGGGTTTTTTACATACTTTCTTATTTTATGTTTTCATTTTCCTCCTCTCTTTTTTTTTGTTTTCTCTCCTTCCTTATTTATATTGCCCTTCCTCTTACTCTGGTGTCTGTTTGCAGTTTTTTTTTTTCCCTCAATACTTCCAGTGTTTCCTCTGTTTTATATCAAGTGCCCTCTTTTTTTTTTTTTCCCCGCCAGAGTCTTCTCCCTTCTTTTCCAATGTTTTCCTCATCCTCCACGTTTCTACTGTCTCATCCTTCTATTTTATTTAATTTTCACTGCATTCCTCTTTAATTGCCAGTATCTTTATCTCTCCCCTTTCCAGAGCCTTCCATCTCCCTTCTTTCCAGTGCTTCGACGTTTCCAGTCCCTCCATCTTTCTATCTTATTCATTGCAGTCCTCAAATTTCCAGCATCTTTCGTTTCTCTTCTTTCCAGAGTCTCGTTGCCTTTTCTTTCCAGTGCTTCCTTACACCCCACGTTTCCAGTCCCACACTCAGTTTCCACACAAACTCACTCCTCAAAGCGCCTCTCGTTCCGGTCTTGACGCGTCCCTAACGGTGTCTTGCCTGTTATTTATTCACATCACCTCCTCCTCCACCTCCTCCTCCTTCTCCTGCAGCAGTGGCGTGCCTCAGGGGAGAACTAACTCCTCCTCGTGACGCCTCTAAAGGGCCGTAGGAGCCCACAGGTAAAATACGTCCTGCATTATAATCAAAGGGGATATTGAGAAGCCATTTGCGTAGGCATTATTAGGGCGGGCGAGGCGGCAGGGAGCTCGGGCGTGAGGAAGGAAGCGAACCGGGGATTTGGTGAGCCATTGTCGTGGGAGGCGTGATTATGTAAGGAGGAGGAGGAGTAGGAAGGAAGGAAGGAAGGAAGTTGAAGATGGTGAAGGAGGAAGGGAAGGAAGGAAGGAAGGTAGGTGAAGGTGAAGATGGAGGAAGGGAAGGTAAAGGTGGAGAAGGAGGAGGATGAAGGTAGGAAGGGAGGAATAGGAAGGGGCGAAGGTGAATAAGGAACAGGAAGGTACGAAGGATTAGGAGAAGTGAACAAAGAATACAAAGGAAGGAACAGGATGAAGAAGGAAAAGGAAGAAAAAGAAGGTAGAATGAAGGAGAGAGAGAGAGAGAGAGAGAGAGAGAGAGAGAGAGAGAGAGAGAGAGAGAGAGAGAGAGAGAGAGAGAGAGAGAAATATGATAATGATATGTCAGGAAAATACATTGATATAATTCTCTCTCTCTCTCTCTCTCTCTCTCTCTCTCTCTCTCTCTCTCTCTCTCTCTCTCTCTCTCTCCTACCAATAACATAAATTTTATAGAGTGTTCAAAGCACTCATTATAAAACCAAGCCCCTTTCTCTATTATAATCTGTTTGTTCCCTTTATTCTGCAAATAGCAAGGGATGAGAGAGAGAGAGAGAGAGAGAGAGAGAGAGAGAGAGAGAGAGAGAGAGAGAGAGAGAGAGAGAGAGAGAGGTATATACAGCGAGATTAGATA
>NC_087164.1:11639922-11652422 GCF_035594125.1 Scylla paramamosain
AATAACAGACAGCTGCTCTCTTCCCTTTATCCATCAGTGATCGCCTCTTTCAAACCGACCAGTGAACCATTCGTTTTCATTATTATTATTATTTTATGTACGAGGGATGCTGGCCAAGGACAATAAAATAATTAGAAAAAAAGGCCCACCGAGGCACCAGTCCCCAAACAGAAGTCAGAAGCGATCACCAAGAACTGAAGGATAAGTGTCTTGAATCCTCCCTCTGGAAAGTTCAAACCACAGGAAGGAGAAAGTACAGATGGAAGCAGGAAGTTCCAGAATTTATCAGCAAAAAAGATAAGTTGCGTCATTTGTCACTTCTCTTTCAAACATAGAACTCGGAACGCTGATCGAAAAGATGCTACAGAAATCGCACCTTCTGATCTTTCTGTTCTTCTGGATCATGGCAGGAAGCAAACCATTGAGACTTTTACTGCATCAAACAGTAACTGTATCTGCAATCACTTCACTAACTGGGACGATAACCTTTAATTTTCTTCAGTAATTGTGGAGACAAGAGGTTCTGACTCAAAAGGAAGAAGGTTAGAAGTGGAAACAGAAAACGAGTGGTAGGGAAACATGATACTTGTAGTGATAAAGGTGTTACAAATCTCTCCCGCTGCAGCCACTCCCTCACCACCAACACATGCTTGAGGGAGGAGCAGCGTGGCCACGAATCACCTGTTGATGAGCGAAGTGGCGCCACACTCTCCTTCCAGCTCCAGGACTCCCACTCATTCACTCCTCCGTTATCTGTGCGTGTTCTTTGATGTCCTTAATAGAAAAGAAGGAGCAGAGATGAGCAGAGACCAAGGCGATAAAGGATGATGCGTGAGACAAACAGGTTAGAAGTTAAAGAAGGTAGAGAGGAGAGGCTGAAAATGAAAGGAAAAGGAGGTGGAAGGAAAAGAAGGAGGAAGGAAAAAACACGTTAGAAGTTGTAAAGAGGAGAGAGGGATGGAAAGAAGGCGTCGAAAGCTGAAAGAAGGCAGAAGTTATAAGGAGAAAGAGACCGGAGGAGATGCTGAAGGTGCAAAGGAAGAAAATGATAGAAGTTGTATGAAGGCAAGAGGGAGAGAGGGTAGAGGGGGCATTGAGAGTTAAAAGGAATCAGGATGTAAGTTTGTAAGAAGAGAAGGAGAGGAGGAGAAAGGCTGCAAATTAAGAGGAAACAAGATAGAAGTTGTGAGAAGGAAGGAAAGAGGAAGAGCTGAAAGTCAAGAAGGAAAAAAGTGATAAAAGTTCTGTGGAGGGAAAGAGGAAAAAAGACACTGAAAATCCAATAATATAGAAGCTTTAAGGGAGAAAAGCGAGAAAAAAGGTGCTGAAAATCAAAAGCAATGAGGAGAAGAAGCAGGAAGAAAAACACGCTGATAGTGAAAAGACAGCAACACAACACAACACGGACAAACAGAGCAGGCCAACACTGCTAGACCATTATCCCGAGCTTAATCCTGCGTTGGAAGTAAAGGACAGCACCACCACCACCACCACCACCACCACCCCAGAGAGTCCGCAGGCAAGATGACGGCCAGACAAACACTTATGCTTCTCTGACGAACAAAGTCAACAATGCAGTTAATTTAGATATGGCAGTGTACACAGCCCTCACAGCCGAGTGTTTGCCGCAGCCTCGGAGATATTTCCACGGGTGTGTTGACACGCTCCGCTTAGCTGGGTCGAGGGTAAGAGGACGAGAGGTAGAGGAGTTGAGGGGGGATAGGGGGATGGAGAAGAAAGGAGTAGTAGGGGAAGTAGAGTCAAGTGGTGTGTCCCCTTCTCGACTCCGTGCGCCCCTCCGCTCACTCTTCCGCTGAGGGTTGAGATTCTGTTTGCTGTACTGAGTTCTTCTGATTCTTGACTCAGGCGCACCCGTTTTTTTTTTTTTTCCGGCTTTTATTTGTTTATCAAGGTATTCATAGTCTCTCTCTCTCTCTCTCTCTCTCTCTCTCTCTCTCTCTCTCTCTCTCTCTCTCTCCCTCTCTCTCTCTCTCTCTCTCTCTCTCTCTCTCTCTCCTCTCTCTCTCTCTCTCTCTCTCTCTCTCCGCTGCTGTGGGGGAAGCGCTGCGTGACACACGAGGATGCCGTCCCCTTGTGCGGTACTTAGGGCGCCCCTGGAAGAGACAGGTAATTCAGTGTGATGAGTAGGAGAGAGTAGAGGCGAGGTGCGGTAGGGAAAGAGAAGTGGAAGACTCTTAATTTTCATATCTCAAGATCTTCTTTCTCCTGATGGCGGGAGGGACTCGGGAGTGCTTCTTCTGACTCTTCTTGGTGTAATGTGGACTACAATGAGAAAACACTGAGGGTTTTATTCTCTTTATTAGGTGTCTTATCCGTAATACTTTTATTTGTGTCTAATGGAGGTTATTAGGGTTTTGAGTGGTGTTGTGATTCTAGTGGTGGTTAGGTAAGGGTACTGTACCAACAATGGGGACGAGACTTGAGAACCTAACTAATAATCTCCCTGACCTTTCAAAACAGTCCTAATGATAGAGAAAACTACATAAGAGAGTGAGATTATATGGCAGAGGTTGTTCGAGAAGCTGAGTCAAACTCAGCTTCTCGTGTTAACTGCCTATATGTTTGCTTTCATACAAATTAGTCTTTTTCGTGCATTCTGTTATTTGTGGTCGATAAACTTTCTATCAGTCTCTTTCTGTCTATCTATCCATCTGTCTATCTGTGTCTGTCTGTATGTCTGCCTGTCTGTCTGTCTGTCTGTCCTGTCTGTCTGTCTGTCTGTCTGTGTATTTATTTATCTATCTATCTATCTATCTATCTATCTATCTGTGTGTGTGTGTGTGTGTGTGTGTGTGTGTGTATCTGTATGTGTGTGTGTGTGTGTGTGTGTGTGTGTGTTTCGTTCCCATGCCTATCTCGCACTTATTGGCCTAATCCCCGCAATGGCCGTCAAATGGCAGCACAACACCTTGACGGACTCTCATACACACATACACACACACACACACACACACACACACACACACACACACACACACACACACACACGTGGCGCATGTCGACTCTCAATATTCCCTGATACGAACTCGGCGGGCTGACTGCATCCCATAAATTGCCTCGCTATTGTAATTGCACCTGTTTACTTTTCCCGTGTTCCTTCTTGTGCGTGTACTGAGTGTTCCGCCGCTAGTTTGGAGGCCGGACCATCTGCGCCCTCACACGGAGAATGGATGGTTGGGGCACACGCTATCCTGTATTTAGCTATGCTGGTTAACTCTACAATGATTGGGTTCCCCACTTTGCACGAGCTATGTATCCGCTACTGGAGGATACATGTATATATAGGAAAGTGCTTTAATGTTCTGTAATTGCTGTTTTTTTTTCTGTTTATTTGGTACTTGTATGGGTCTGAGGGGAATAGGGTAAAACAGGAAAAAAGATGGAAAAGGCTTGCAAGAAATAGTGACCCCTTCTAAAAATTGGTTTAAGTTGGAGGCATAAAAGAAAAAATATGGTTATTGCATCGTTATTTAGTTTTTTTTTTTTTTTTTTTGCGTGAACGAGATCGATCTATAACATAATAGTGGAAAAAAAAAAACCGCTAATTTGTGCTCCCGAAAATACTTAAACATAGAGCTTTGGAGAATGGAGGCCAGTTAGCTCAGAATATCTATGCATGATTGACTTCAGTGCCTGCCAAGAATCATTCATACTCAGAACACAGAGAAAAGCGCATCGTTCCTTGAAACTCCACGTAACTCACATGAATTAACTCCTTGGAAAATTATTACACATTATCTGATTTCACATGACCAACTTCTGCGCATGACAAAAATTATTAATCCCCAGAATACACATATAGAAAAGCAGTACCATTGGAACTTCACGTTACCTGCACACGTTGACTTCTTGTATGGTTATAAGCCTTGAAACGTGACTGAAGAGGTTGGTCCCGTTGTCATGAATTATTCTTACATATTCACCCTCTATACTTGACAAGAATTATTCCCAACACTCATATATAACTGCAATACCTTTGAAACTCCCCGTAACTCTCACAAATTAATCCTTTGCATAGTTATAAGCCTTCAAACATGAGTGAAGACCTTGCTCTCAATGTCAGTTATCCAGTTACCCCTCCCTGTCTGATGGCCAGCTTGATTGCACGGGCACATGTTCCTCCAGCGAGGCGAGTCACTCACCAACCTTCGTAGCACATTAAATAAATAAAGCCTTCCTGGTCCTTCCAATAACCGGAGCTCGAGTTTGTTCCGCCCCACGGTATTCAGACACGTGGCGTTTATTCTCGACTCAGGTGCTTTTGACATCCCGCCTGGAAAATCATCAAGGAATCTTCCACCAGCCGGCCTCCGCGGTGGTCATCAGGGGTGAAGGTGAGAGAGGACAGAGACATGCAGATGGACTGGTTGGGGTCGTGTGTTTCCGGTGATTTCAGAGTGTACGTTCTAATGTCGTTTGTTCTGGGTGTGATTTGAGTGTTTTTGAATTATAGAGTTAGATTAAAGATTTTGTGAGGTAGATAGTTTGATAGATGGATCGATATAGAGATAGATAAACAGACAGAGACGTAGGTAGGTAGGTAGATAGATAGATAGATTAAGTAACTGGTGCATAGATGGACAGACAGATAAGTTGACTGATATATAAACAGACAGGTAGATTGGTAGATAGATACACATATAAACAGACTGATAAAGAAAAGGAAAGGTACTTACTGAACAACAACAAAATCAAAGCTGGTCATTCTACTTGTAAATCCTTATGCGTTTTTATGTTCATTTTTACACGTCAAGTAATACCCGGAGGATTTACAGTATTAGTGTATTCCTGGGAGCGGCAACAGAGAGAGCCACTTGACTGCTTTTATGATGCCGTAGCTCTGATCCTTCACTTCAAGGGAAACTAACCTTACCTTACCTGACGTAACTTGTTTCCCTTGTTGTTGATCCATGTATTAAAACAGGTATAGCAGTAGAAATAGCAGGAGTAATATTGGTATCAGCAGTAGCAGTAGCATTAGTAATAACAGTAGTCATGGTAGTATATTAGAACATAAAGGAAGCTGCAAGAAGCCATCAGACCTACACGTGGCAGTCCCTGTATAAAACATGCCTACCAATTTCCACCTATTATCCGCATTCATAAACTTGTCTAATCTTCTCTTAAAGTTCCCCAATGACTCGGCACTAACAAATAACAGCAGCAGCACTAGTAGTAGTAGCAGCAGCAATAGTAGTAAGAGTAGTAACAGTAGCAGCAGCAGTAGGAGTAACAGCACACTTGTATACGTCGCACGGGGGGACGTAATGTTCCAAGTCAGCAGTTCTCCAAAGGTGCTCAGACCATTTCCCAAACAGCGTCCTTCCCTTCCTTTTACTCCCCTTTTTATACAGCCCCATACTCGCCCACCCCCTACCCTGGACAGCCTTACCGTGGAGAGTACCTACCCAACCCACCCACCACACCCATACACACACACACACACACACACACACACACACACAGGGAATCGCCAACCAAGCAATATTCAGGTCCCACAAAGACGCCTAGACACGCCACACTATTCCGTTGATGGTGATTGGCTGTGGGGCGGCTGGGCGACAGTCCCCTCCCGCCGCACGGAGAGACAGATAATCTTTCTGACCCATAAACGTCATATTTACGGGCTGTTCCGTCTTTCCTTCCCTCCCTACAGCGTATAATCAACCGAGGTAACTGAAAATGGCCATCGGGAGGATTAGATAGGGATTACATATAAATAAATTGCCGGTGAATGGGATGGAGCAGTGAGACAAGGAGAGAGAGAGAGAGAGAGAGAGAGAGAGAGAGAGAGAGGAGAGAGAGAGAGAGAGAGAGAGAGAGAGAGAGACAAATATAGATAACTGCTTGGTGGACTGAGACTGCATTGTCCTCAGTCACCCACAGGACAACAGGGGGAGAGGACGTGTTCCGCTCCTCATTTATTGAAGTGGGGCTGTTGTCAACTCGGCCGGACATGACTCGAGGTTCAAGTCACTGAGATGAGGCTGTCGAGAGACTGCGCGCTGGGAGAGGCGAGTGGGGGGCAGGGCTGGTGCTTGTGTTATGGTGGTACTGTGCTGGTGTGGTGAAGGTTTCAGTTTCGATCAGATGAAATTGTGTGTCAGAGAGAGAGAGAGAGAGAGAGAGAGAGAGAGAGAGAGAGAGAGAGAGAGAGAGAGGGAGAGAGAGAGAGAGAGAGAACAGGCAGAAAAAAAGAAATACAGGTAAGGAGTTATATAGAAAAAAACAGACAGGGAGACGTAAGACAGAGAAAAACAGACAGATAAACAGAGACAGACTAGACAGACAAACAGGATCGACTTCCCGGCTTGTCTTGTCTCCCTCGTGCGTTGCGTCTCCCCGGGGCCTCTAATTCGCCTCAAGGGAACGCCATCTCAAGAAAACAGATTACATTCCCTTCCAAAAATACACTTCAAAATAAAACATGTAAAGGTTAAACTGAGTAGACCAAAATCTCATTAATATTAGAGTTTCATGCTGGCTCACTCTCTCCCCCTCTCTCTCTCTCTTCCTCCTCCTCCTCCTCCTCCCCCTTCCTGCTGGTGTCTCCGGAAGCTGTATATTTTGCGGTGAATATTATTAATGGGTCTGAGTTAGTGTGGTATTATATATAAATAGTTATACAGTGCGTTGTGTAATACATACGTGTACACACAGATGGTGGGTTACGTTAGTCGGGTTTTGGAAAGGAAAAGGAAAAGATAAGGAAGTATTGTCCATAGTTTTTTTTTATTATTATTATCGTTGTCTTGAATATTACGGTGTGAACTTGGCTATTTTTTTTTCGATTATATTGCTGTATTTTTTGTTATACTTTATCATCTTGAATATTACCTGTAAGCTTAAATAACGTCAGATTTTTATTATTATTTTGCTGGATTTTCGACTTTCTTCTTTTATAATTTAGGATATATGGTTTTATTAAAATTACGTGACAAGTGACTAAAGAACTACACCTGGTAAGAATAAAGAATTACTTTTGTTTTTTTTTACTATGTTACTTATAGTTCATTTCCTACAAGAACTGACATGATAAAAAAAAAAAAAAAAAACTGCGGAGAGACGCTACTTTTTTCCATCTCTCTGTTTATCTCTATCTCTTCACTATTTATTTTATCTCCTATTCATTTACCTCCAATTCATTTCGTCTGGTCTTCATTTCCTCGTCCACTATTTATTTTATCTCTTCTTTTATCTCACTATTCATTTTTTCTCCTAGTCCTCGTCCTCTTTCACTTTCACAGATGATGTTCTGCTGTACCCCGCTCATGTAAGTTGCAGGAGGGCGGGGTGAGTGTGGGATAGAGCGACAGGTGGTGCAGGGGGCGGCTATAGAGGTGTGAGGGGTGGGGGAGTGCACGCGTCTTACGTAACTCGGTAAGGCTCGCTCACTCGGCAGCTCTCTCAAAAAACATCAGTATTATTTGTCATTCTGGTGTGTGAGGTTGTGTGATCGTGTTGGGATGTGTTAAATGAATGAGATAGAAAAAAGGCAATCAAGAAAAAAAAAAAAAAGAGGAAGAAAGGAAGAAAGACCAAGAGAAATAAAAGAGAGAAGAAAGAGGAATAGAAAGAAAAGATAATATTACTTGCTGTAGTGAGTGACGGTGTGTGGTTTTGGTGTTGTGATATGTAAAAAAAAAAAAATAAATAAATAAAACAAGAAAAGAACAATGTACAATGACTCTTAAAAAAAAAAGTTCTTAGAGGATAAACAAAAACAACATTCACCATATGACTAGTCCATCCCTTTTAAAAACCTAAACACTGCACGTCAATTCCTTTAGAAACATTCCGTCTCTCATAGTAAAGTCCCGTCCCTAGTTGTTCCTTAAAATAACTCACCACATTACTAACCTATTCTTATCAAAAACCTCAACACTGCACGTCAGTTCTCTTATAAAAAGCAATCGTTCTGCCCTCCATAGTATTTTCCTGTCCACGCATATGCTAGTAATAGTAATTCCCTTTCAAAATAAACGTTCTTTTTCCCATAGTACTCTCTCCGGTCCCTGCATATGTTAGCAAAAGGCGTAAATTTGCGGGCGTGCATCAGCTCCTGGCGTCCTGTTCATCATGTACCGGTGACGGGGGACGGTTCACCATTAAGGAATAATGTTTTTACACCCTTCCTGGCACATGGTGGGCGAGGATTTTAAAAGTACTCGCTATGTATAAAATGCTGGCGTGGGAAGTGAGAGCACAAGGGACACAGGTACTGCAGTACTTGTTG
Organism: Scylla paramamosain; assembly: GCF_035594125.1. NCBI lineage: Eukaryota > Metazoa > Arthropoda > Malacostraca > Decapoda > Portunidae > Scylla > Scylla paramamosain. The sequence continues at coordinate 11,648,180 of NC_087164.1, forward strand.
CATACACCTTTAGGCAAGCTTTCAAATACATGTATATATAATGTTACATGTGTCAAGGCTATACTACCACCACTGCCACTACTCAAGCTGGCTGGGCACTGCTGCTGCTGTCGCCATGACTTCAGAAGCTCCTGGTGTGTGTGTGTGTGGTGTGTGTGTGTGTGTAGATGGATTAAAAGAGCTGTAGAGTTAATACAAAAAAAAAAAAAATTATACAAAAGGAAAATTAACATAACACATTCCAAGGCCACCTCGCTCCTATCAAGTACGCCTTTCACATCGCAAAGGGCATATCAAGGTTAATTTATTCGAAGGAAGTACTTACATTCATTTATATAGTGGGGGTCAAAAACTTACCTATTTATCTTACTATAATATAAAGTTCTTGCTTTTCTTTTTTTTTCAGAATTTTCAGAAGTTTAAAGGCAGTTTCAGATCCGAGCTATATTGAATCTCAAAATAACACAACAAGAGCGACAGCCGAACAAAGATGGAGCGGCAAGAAAGGACAGCTGAATAGGCAGACGAACAGACAGACGGCCAGACAAAGAGACGGAGAGAGAGAGAGAAAAGCAATAATAATCTGCATCCCATTTCCATTTGCATTATAATTCCAACACATTGTGCCAAGCTGGGCATGAAAATGAGAGAGAGAGAGAGAGAGAGAGAGAGAGAGAGAGAGAGAGAGAGAGAGAGAGAGAGAGAGAGAGAGAGAGAGAGAGAGAGAGAGAGAGAGAGAGAGAGAGAGAGAGAGAGAGAGAGAGAGAGAGAGTTAAAAAAAAGTAAAATAAAACAACACAACTTGATTATCATTCGACCGAACTTCGCCCATTGTCACTGTTCAAAAAAAAAAAAAAAAAAAAAAACATTAATTGAAGCCCCTTTCGGTCTCTGCCGCGGGGTGGAGAGGCGAATGGCGGTCAGGGCGCGTGGAACCTGAGTATTCACCCTTCAAATAACGCAGCATTAAACTCTGGGTATAGCAAAAGGCTTACACTAGGTCGGTTTGCAGCCTTAAAATTCCACCCTCCAGTAAGACAACATTAGTTTAACCTCGCTGTGGATATCGCTCGGGATTTAAAATAGATCGTGTGTCCTCTCATAGTCCATTCTTAAGTGATACAGCATTAAACTTCACTCTGGGTATTCCTGGAGAACTGTATTGCATTAGATCGGTTCCAGCTTTAGCTTTCACTCTTCCCCCACATTACAGGAAAGATATAGGTCTATTAGAATCAGTACAGAGGAGAATGACTAAAAGGATACAGGGGATGAGGAGTATTCCTTACGAAGCGAGGTTGAAGCGGTTAAATTTACATTCTCTAGAGAGACGTAGGTTAAGAGGGGACCTGATAGAAGTCTTTAAGTGGTATAAGGGTTATAACAAGGGAGATGTAAGCAAAATTCTTAGGATCAGCAACCAGGGTAGAACAAGAAATAACGGGTTCAAGCTTGAAAAATTTAGGTTTAGGAAGGAGATAGGAAAAAATTGGTTCTCAAATAGAGTGGTAGATGAGTGGAACGGACTCAGTAATCATGTAGTTAGTGCTAGGACACTAGAGAGCTTTAAGAGAAGATTAGACAAGTTTATGGATGGGGATAGCAGATGGAAATAGGTAGGTGTGTTTCATACAGGGACTGCCACGTGTAAGCCTGGTCGCTTCTTGCAGCTTCCCTTATTTCTTATGTTCTTATGTTCTTATGTTCCAGCAACACACCATTGGTTATACCTTACTCTGAGGATAGCTAGAGACTTAGAATAGGTCACAAACAACCTCAGTATTCATTCTTTCAGTAACACAGCATTAGTTAAACTCCTCTCTTGGTATCGCTAGTCTTATAATAGGTTAGGTCACGTTGAGCCTCAATATCCACTCGTCCAGCAACGCAGCATTAGGTGGAACAGTAGGATGGAAGACGGGAAAGGGAGAGTCATAAGTAATGGAAGTAGAAGACAGAGTTTTACCGCCAATACGTGTAACCAAATCAGTCCCAGTGTTTTTTAGGATAATTTTTCCGAAGTTACGTTTTCTATCATATTCAGCTTTCGTTCATTCCTCCGAGTTGTTATTCAGTCCATTCTATTTCTGTTTTATTTTTCATGTTCCTTGTGCACGTTTTCTTTTGAGTTTTCTTGTTATATTTCTGTTTCTCATCTTCTTCGTGGGATTTTCTTTCCTGCCTTTGAGCTCGTGTGGTAAATCCGAGATAGGTTATTGAAATTCTCTCTCTCTCTCTCTCTCTCTCTCTCTCTCTCTCTCTCTCTCTCTCTCTCTCTCTCTCTCTCTCTCTCTCTCTCTCTCTCTCTCTCATAAGTTATAAAATTTAATAAACAGATACGCTTGCTATATTAGACTCCGTTTTGTATTTGTTTAGAGAGAGAGAGAGAGAGAGAGAGAGAGAGAGAGAGAGAGAGAGAGAGAGAGAGAGAGAGAGAGAGAGAGAGAGAGAGAGAGAGAGAGAGAGATATGGCGAAGGTACGGTCACTAAGTTGTCGGCGCACACTAATTGACTATCTACAGTAATTTCGATAACAGTCGGCCTAATATCCAGGTATTCCTCGATCACCTTTCACGGGGATAAGGGAGGCAGCCTGAGTAGCATCCAGTCCTGTTAGGTTAGTCAGTCAGTCAGTCAGTTACTCATTTACTCTTGAAGGAGGCGAGACAGGAGCTCAGAGTAATATAGAGGAAAAAGATTGCTTAGTTTCCCCTCCAAAAAGAAGAGTAAAGTAAGATCAAGGATTTCAGAACCTGGAATCAGTTTAGTTCACAGGTGTCTTGGCAGCACTTTCTAGCTGTTCAAGTCATAGGAAGGAGTGAAGACAGAAACAGGGAGAGAATTCCAGAGTTAACCGGTGAAAGGGATGATGAAGTGAAGGCATACTTGTAAACTCTTGCATTCGTGAGATGGACAACATAGAGATGAGAGTACGCAGAAAGTCTAGTGAAGTGAGGTCGCCAGTGGGAGAGAGGAGTGCAGTTACCAAATTTAGAGGAGCAATAACCATAGAAACGTACTCTTTGTCTACTTCATTACCTTTTTATTCTCTGTCTATTGCAACTGAGCTTTTATTAATATTGGACTTGCTCTCCGCGCGCTTCCCTGGCCTCGCATTAAGCCCGAAATGCTAATGAATATGTGAGGTAGTTACTATATTCCGCGCATGCATAATGGCTAATATTATTACGATTATTATTATTGCGACTGCGAGTGGCGCCGCCGTGACTTTAACTCACGCCCATCGCCGCTATCTTTGCTACTGCTGCTGCTGCTGCTGTTATCGTTATGATCCTATTAGTGTTATGACTTTTATCAGAAAGAGAGAAAGAGACAGAGAGAGAGAGAGAGAGAGAGAGAGAGAGAGAGAGAGAGAGAGAGAGAGAGAGAGAGAGAGAGAGAGAGAGAGAGAGAGTTAGGGCGTTCCTACCACTCCTTCATTACAGAGAGAGAGAGAGAGAGAGAGAGAGAGAGAGAGAGAGAGAGAGAGAGAGAGAGAGAGAGAGAGAGAGAGAGAGAGAGAGAGAGAGAGGCAGTCGAACCATTCCCCACTACACCTTCATTATCTACTTGAAAGGACCTGGAGAAGGGGAGGTAGTAGTTGCATTAGACCCTTCAGAGTGTGTGGCTGTGAACCTCCGCAGTGAGTAGCTTGACTCTGAGTAGTTGGAGAGGAGTCGGCGGCCGAGAATGCTCCTTCAAAGTGAGGAAATAGCAGGAGAACACAAGACACTGAGACGCTGTGATGGGATGAATGTTGTTAGGCTTGACTTTGTAACGTCACCCCTTGATGTGTTTATAGACTTGTGTGCAGTAATGAGGTGGATGATTGAAGTAGTTGTAATAGTAGTCGTTGTATTGGTAGTGGTGGTGGTAGACGTAGTACTAGTTTTGATGCTATTAGTAGTAGTAGTAGTAGTAATAGTAGTAGTAGAAGCAGTAGCAGCAGCAAGAACAACAACAACAACAACAACAACAACAACAACAACAACAACAACAACAACAGTTATAGAAATAACGGGAATAATAGTTAAACCAGTCATAATTTTGCAGTAGTAGCAGTAGCATCAGCATCATCATCATCAGCAGCAGCAGCAGTAGTAGTAGTAGTAGTAGTAGTAGTAGTAGTAGTAGTAGTAGTAGTAGTAGTAGTAGTAGTAGTAATAGTAGTAGTAGCAGCAATAACAGCAACAGTAAAAGCAACAGCAGCATCATTACAATCAGGTGTTAGTGTTGTTTTCGC
>NC_087164.1:11657422-11659922 GCF_035594125.1 Scylla paramamosain
CCTCCTCCTCCTCCTCCTCCTCCTCCTCCTCCTCCTTGTCCTTTGCCTTGTATTTGTTTTTTTTTCCCTTCCTTTTTTCTCCTTGTCTCCTTTATTTATTCATCACCTTCCTTTCTTCTTCCGTTTCTTCTTGTTCTTGTTTTTGTTTGTTTGTTTGTTGTTGTTGTTGTTGTTGTTCTTGTTGTTGTTGTTTTTGTTGTCCTTCTCCTTCTCCTCCTTCTCCTCCTCCTCCTCCTCATCGTATTCCTCCTTTTCCTCCTCCTCCTCCTCTTCCTCTCTATATTCTCCAAGACCTCTCTCTCTCTCTCTCTCTCTCTCTCTCTCTCTCTCTCTCTCTCTCTCTCTCTCTCTCTCTCTCTCTCTCTCTCTCTCTCTTCATAGCTATTTAGTCCCACCTCTTCCTCGCATCCTTTCCCTCCCTCTCCCAACGTAACTCTCTCCCCTCCTTGCCTCTCCCCCTTTCTCCCTCTCTCCCTCATCCCAGTGCAGGATATAGGCTTGGCGTCTCCGCTCTTCTCTTCCTCTCCCTCTCTCCTTCTTCTTTCCCCTCCCCGGCCACTGGAGGATGGGGGGCAGACAAAGCCTCTGGTATTATAAATGGGGGGAGAAGAGAGAGAGAGAGAGAGAGAGAGAGAGAGAGAGAGAGAGAGAGAGAGAGAGAGTGGGGGGAAGGGGATGCGTGGCTGGAAGGAAAGCAGGAAAGAAGGAATAGATGAGAGTGATAGGAGAATAGGACGGTAAAGGAAAAAAAAAGGAGAAAAGTTGAATGAAATGAAAGGAAGAGGATGAGAGACGGAGATGAAAGAGGAATAGGAAGGTTGAGAAAAGAAAGGAGGAGGAAAAATAAAGAAAAAGAAAGACATGAGAATATGAAACTTTGATAATAAAGAAGGAAGAAAAAACAATTAACTAGAGCGAAGAAAATAATAGAAAATAGAGAGAAATATGATCCAAGAAGAGGAAAAATAAAAAAAAGTAAAGATTTATAAGAAAAAAATGATAAACTAAGAAAACAAGAAGGAGGAGGAGAAAAGGATGAAGAAAGGTGCAGAAAAATAACAAAATGAAAGAAGAACGGGGATAAAAATTTAATGAACTGGAAGGAAGGGAGGAAGAAAGGAAGACGGAGAGAGAGAAGATAGAGGAAGCTGCAGAGGAGAAAAGTTAGGAGGGAAAAAGAAAAATGGAATGAGGATGCTACTGAGAGAGGAAAAAAAATAGAGGGAGGTGGAAGGAGGAAAGGATAGATGGAGCATAAAACGATGTAGGGCGCCTGGAAACTCATTTAGGGGAAAGAGGAGAGGAAAAACCGAGAAGCGGAGGAAATTAAAATGGGTTGTGAATTTATGTTGCAGAGGAAGAAGAGAGAGAGAGAAAAAAATGAGGGAAGAGTGAGAAAAAAGTATTAGGTGAAGATAAGGTGAGAGAGAGAGAGAGAGAGAGAGAGAGAGAGAGAGAGAGAGAGAGAGAGAGAGAGAGAGAGAGAGAGAGAGAGAGAGAGAGAGAGAGAGAGAAGTAAAGATAAAGTAGTGTAAATGAAAGAGAGAAACATATAGAGAATGAGAGAGAAAAAAACAAGAAAGAGAGAATAAAAATATAGAGATAAAGATAGACAAGCAAAGAGACATAGAATGAAAAAGAGACGAACATAAGAAGTGAAGCAAGAACGAGAAGGAGGAAAAAGAAGAAGGACTTTAAGACTGCCAGAGTGATGGCGCCACTATTTTGCGCGCATCACCGCTGGTTGGCGTCACTGCTTACCACTTTATATGCAAGGTGAGAGGCGGGCGGTGAAGGCATGAGAGGTGGAGGTAAGATGCTGCGGTAAAATGCCACTTCAGTCTCCTCTCCTTGCTGACTTATTCCTCATATAGGCATTTGCATATGCTCAGAAGGGAGGGAATATTATGCATACACTTCAGGTTATAGGAAGATGGAAAGTGGAAAGGCTATAGAGTGTTAGACTGGATGTGTTAACTGCAATGGTGTTGTGGCTTTGGTGGTGTGTTGTGGGGTGTTAGAATGAGGGTGTTTAATGTAGTGGTAGTTTTTTAGTGGGTGTTGTGGTGTTTTATGGTGTCTTAGATGTTGTGTGTGTGTGTGTGTGTGTGTGTGTTGGGTCTAGTAGTTTTACTGTGTGTTTCTGTGGTGTTAGTTGAAGTGGTGGTGTTTCAGTGGGTGGTGTGGTGTGATGTGGTGGACTCATCTTCAGTGGTGTTGTGGCTTAAGTAGTCGTGGTGCTGCGGTGTTATGATGTCTTCTGAAGAACATACGAGTAAATCTTTTGTTTGTCTGGGTCTCTGTGTGTGCAAATGAGATGGGTTTGCTAGGGAGGGAGACTGAATGTGTGACTGTTTTCCTTGTCTCTTTCTGTCCCTGTGATGTGAAAAAGTAAGAAAGGGAAACGAAATAAGAACAGAAGAAATTGGCTTACTCTTATTCTATCCTCTTTTCTAATGCAAGAGTTAAGTAGTATATTCAGCTTTCAATTTTTTGTGAT
>NC_087164.1:11662422-11692422 GCF_035594125.1 Scylla paramamosain
AGAGAGACGAATGCATAAAAAGGAAGAAACATGCTTGACCTGACCTAACCTAACCTAACCAAACCTTACCTAACCTGGCCTTCCCTAACTTAACCTAAACTTGAAAGATAGGAGAGAGAAAAAAAGGATATGCAAGAGAGAGAGGAAAAAAAAAACTAACCACAAGACAAAGAAACAGTTGAACAATTGAACATTTTATATTAAAAAAGGTACAAGAACACGGTTACAAGAGGAACAGAGAAAACGGGAGGGGGTGGGAGTTACAAAGCAGGGGAGACCACAGAAAAAAAAAATAAAAGTAACAAGTGACTGAGAGATAAGAACAAAATTATTACTAAAAGACTATAAGAAACTGGAGCACAGAATAAAGAAGGGAGGAAGGGGAAAAGCAAGGAGAGTATAGCAGGAAGGGAGGGAGGGAGGGAGAGAAACTAGATAAGGAAGAAGATACGTGTAAAATACCAGATGGTGTTAGTAAGATGCTGAGGGAGGAAAGGAAAGAGAGAGATAGGAGAGAGAGGTTATGAACGGTAATGTGAGGAGAGAGAGAGAGAGGGAGAAAGGGAGAATGAGAGAAAAGAACTTGGAAAAATGTGGAAGGAAAGAAAAGAGAAAATGGAGGAGAGGAGAAAATCAGGTCTGAAGAAAGAGGAACATTAAGGAACCCCTGCAAAGGAAAATGGAGAGAAATGGGATGGGAAAATGTTAAGGAGAGAGAGAGAGAGAGAGAGAGAGAGAGAGAGAGAGAGAGAGAGAGAGAGAGAGAGAGAGAGAGTAGTGGAAATATAGAATATATTATGAAGTGTGTGTGTGTGTGTGTGTGTGTGTGTGTGTGTGTGTGTGTGTGTGTGTGTGTGTGTGTAAATACACACACACACACATTAATATTTTTTTTTTTCACACTGACATCACCACCATTACCACCACCACCACCACCACCACCACCACCACCACCACCACCTCCTCCTCCTCCTTCACCTTCATCAAATCTACCCCATGACACAAAAGAGGCCAGTGAGCATCAACAGGACTGCTGTTGCTTGCTCCTCCTTTGTATTCCCACCACCACCACCACCACCACCACCACCACCACCACCACCACCAGGACGCACCACGAATACCAAAAGGACACGACGCTTCTGAATAGGGAATGAGAGGCCCTGAGGCGCGACCCGGGAGAGGCGGACGGGAGAGGTGATGGGGAAGGGACGGGAAGAGTGGGACAAGGAAGGGAAGGGGCGGGGAAGGGAAGAGGAAGGGTGGGGCGGGGTGGGGCTGGATCTGCTGGCTTGGTGCGGCTGGGAGCGACAGAGAGGAGCAAATGTAGCGGCTTTTTGCTACTTTTTATCCCTTTTTCTGTTTCTCTGTTCGTGCTATTTTGTGTTGCTGTGAGTTGATCATTTGTCTCTTTTTTTGTGTGTGTGTGTTGCTTTTTTTTTTTTTTTTGTTGCCGTTTTGTAGTACAGGCAGGATTATTTATTTTTTTTCTCTCCTTTTTTTTTCTTCGCAATGTCAAATCATCATTTATCTTTTGTACTTTTTTTTTCACATTTTGTAGCGTAGCGAAGTGAGAACAAGTATTTTTTTATTTCATTTTTCGTAAGTTGTCCTTTTTTTTTTATGTTGATTCGACCTGCTGCTGCTGCTGCTGCTGCTGTTGCTGCTGCTGCTGCTGTCACTTTGCATTTCTCCCTTTGTGATGCTTTCGGGGTGGAATTTTTAGTGTTTTAGAGAGAGAGAGAGAGAGAGAGAGAGAGAGAGAGAGAGAGAGAGAGAGAGAGAGAGAGTTCAGCTAGTTTGACTTATGCTTTGTGCTTCTGAAGGCTTAACTATTAAAGATTATTTATATTTCTTTACTTATTGCATTCTTTACCGAACGTTTTTTTTTTTTTATCTTTTATTTTTTGGGTAGCAGATTTTTTTGTTCTATCGTGGGGGAGTCAACATATGTATTACAATGAAGCAGATTTAGTTTTTGAGTTGGCTTAATATTTTTCAGTTATTTTGGTGGTGGTGGTGGTGGTGGTGGTGGTGGTGGTGATGTGTTAGTTTGAAATGAGGGTAATAATTTTCATTAAGCTCTAATTAATTCGGCTTTTTCAGCTAGGCAGGGCATCAGTCAGGCGTGCATTTAGTGCGATAATTCTCTCTCTCTCTCTCTCTCTCTCTCTCTCTCTCTCTCTCTCTCTCTCTCTCTCTCTCTCTCTCTCTCTCTCTCTCTCACCACCGATAACATTTTAACTCCATTTATAGAGTTCAAAAGCAAACATTACAAAAAATCACTCCCTACTAACTACTACCACCACTACTACTACTACTACTACTACTACTACTACTACTACTACTACTACTACTACTACTACTACTACTACTACTCCCACCATCACCACCAACACCCCCCCCAACCCCCTACTCCTAAAACGAAAAACACCACCACACGTGCTGAAAGCCCTTACCTACGCACCCAGAAAGGGTAAGCAAAGACAACCATTAGTAATCAGTGGTCTGTTTTGTATGCAAGTTAGGTGGCCAGACATCGGCGGCGGGGATCCTGCTTGGCATTCATCATCCGGCGCATCGTCAATTAAGGGGAGGCACGCGTGTATACTGGCGAGTGTCTAGGGTTTGTCAACGCCCTCCTGCTTCTGCTCGTTGCACCTGTTGGCTTGCACTGGAAGGCTCCGAGCTCCGTGACATCTTGGGCTTGTTCTCTTAAGTGTTTTATTTTATTTATTTATTTATTTATTTTTATTTTTTTGTGTGTGTGTTTATTGGTGTTTTTTGTTGTTTTTGTTGATGGTGTAGAATGCTTTTTTTTTTTTTGTCTGTGTCTGCTTGTCTGTCTCTCTGTATGTCTTTCTATTCTCTCTGTTCTGTCTGTTCTCTGTTTCTCCGTCTCTCTGCTCCCTCTGCTTTCTCTCTCTCTCTCTCTCTCTCTCTCTCTCTCTCTCTCTCTCTCTCTCTCTCTCTCTCTCTCTCTCTCTCTGAAACTATTAGGGAAAAATTCACTTTGTGCCTCTGGAAACTGTTTTTTTTTTCTTTTTTCTTTTTGATATACTGTATTTGGAATGACATCCTTTTTCATACTTGTTTATTTGCTATCATCTTCTACTATCATTATCTTTAGTCTACTACTACTACTACTACTACTACTACTACTACTACTACTACTATCATCTTCACCACGACCACCACCACTGTCACCACTTAATATCGTTCCACTAATGTTTACCTGTTTTTGCCTCTAATTGCAGGTGAGTGCGCGTGAGGAGTCAGCTTCCCTCTATTGCGTGTAGTCAAGATTATAACGAGTTGGCGAGTTCAGCTGACGTGAATAGTGTTTTTTGTGGGAGAGTTTTATTCCGCTTTATCCCCCTTACAAGTTTTTTTTTAGATGCAATTTTGCATTACAGTCTCTGAGATAGTTTTGTAGCACAGAGAAGAGAAAGTTAACTTGCTGTTCTCTCTCTCTCTCTCTCTCTCTCTCTCTCTCTCTCTCTCTCTCTCTCTCTCTCTCTCTCTCTCTCTCTCTCTCTCTCTCTCTCGTGTTGTTTAAAAATCTCACATTGAAAAGGAAAAAGAGAAGCAGTGTTTATATTTACAGAAAAAAATACTTTGCCATCTATAATAAAACCGTAAGCTGCTGTAATATACATGAATCTTAACTACTTATACAGGAAAACAAGCGGTATTACTCAGCACAAGACCATAAGAACACAAGAAAGTAAGGAGAACCTGCAACAAGTCATCAGACCCACACTTGGCAGTCCCTGTACATAATAAATACATACCATCCTCTGTCTGCCTTTATAGATTGAGTGGAAAAAATATCTATATATCTAGGAAGAAAAAAATAATGTAATATTCGTGTGGGCATATAAGATTGGTGGTGCTCCTGCTATTAAGTACGTTGTAGAGAAAGAAATAAGGTTTTTGGCGAAAATGTAAGCTTATAAATCCAAAGTGAAGCAAAACATGGGTGCTGTAAATAAAGCTGCGTCGGTGGAAAAAAAAAAACCTCTACGCCAATATTACGAAGTGCGGTACGTGGAGTGCGGCTTAAAAAAAGAGAAAAAAATGAAATAAAAAATGGTTTAAAAAGAGAAGAAACACTAGGCAGATTTATTTATGGGTTTCCACGTGCAGAATATTTCGCCGAGTTCCATTTGTAAAGATGTATTAAGAGAGACAAGAGAGAGAGAGAGAGAGAGAGAGAGAGAGAGAGAGAGAGAGAGAGAGAGAGAGAGAGAGAGAGAGAGAGAGAGAGAGAGAGAGAGAGAGAGAGAGAGAGAGAGAGACTATAATTTTCACCTCACTTCTCACCTTTTCTCACCTTCTCTCTCCCTTCACTATAAACTTAGCAGTCACTATCGCCTCCTGAAGGTACATCGCATCATTACTACGAAGCTCACCATTATAAACTCAGCGAAGGAGCGGCGCGTGTCAGAGGCAGCTTAATTAAAGGACCTCTGTACGTCTGGCTATTAAAGGGTGTTTGTTCCTGCCTTGGTAAGCAACACGCTGTCCTTCTTTCATCTTGATGGGGGAATTAATCTGTAGCAGCAGCGTCACTGTGTTTGTCGTTCATTTCATTCAGTAAGATTTGTTTGTTTTGTCGATGTCTTTTGTGTTTCTTTTGCTTTGGGTTTTGTTTACGATTGAAGGAGTTGTTGGGTTAAGGGCACCAAAAAATAAAAGAGAGAGAAAAAAATTTCCCTCGTGAATATTAAATCACAGGCGATTAAAGAATCTTCCTCAGCATAAACATCAATATATATCTATTTCCAGTAAATATATAGCATTCTAGAAAATACTGAATTTCTGTCAATGTGTCTGGATCTTCTTATTTGAGTTTGTCGTTTCCAGTACTCCCTCTGTGTTTTGTCTCGCTCACAGTACTATCCCTGGAGCTGCCTTGGTATGAAAGAGGCCCGCTGCTCACGTAACTACACTTACTTATATTTGCAGAAGAGAGGAAGAACAGTAGCAGCCTTTCCTCTTCACTCTTTCCTCTTATACTTCACCTTGAATGGTTTGCAATGGTAAAAATAGATAAAATATCTCGATTAAGCTTTCAAGATTGCCAAAAATCTCGTTATTTTGGCTAAGAGGAGGGAACAGCAGTATTTTTCTGGTTTATTTTATATTGTGTGAACTGTTATGTAGCACTGGCCCTTGTCATTCATCAATATTGCGGCAGTGAACGCTGGGAGAGGTGGCGCGAGATACTGAAATAGTTAGGCAGGAAAAGCGGCCGTTTTCTTCAAATGAAAAACCGAAGAAAATGGTAAAACCTCGAAGTGATGGGTAACGCATTTGTGTTTCTGTCCCAGCCTGTTCCTCTGTGTTGCATAGGTGAGGCTGTGTGTGGTGTGTGTGTTGTGTGTATGAGTGTGTTGTGTATGTTTGTGTGTGTGGGTGAGTCCATGTTTGCCAGGAAGACTTTGTTTGACACACTCGTTTTTCCTCGCCTCCCAGTCCTTTCCAAACACACACACACACACACACACACACACACACACACACACACACACACACACACACACACACACACACACACACACACACACACACACACACACACGAACAAGAACATGAAAGGTAAAAAAAATCAGTAAAGGATGCATATTTTTTCATAGGAAACACACACACACACACACACACACACACACACACACACACACACATACACCTCCTCCTCATCCTCCTTCCTGGTTAAAAAAAAATCGATGAGTTTCTCTCTCTCTCTCTTTCTCTCTCTCTCTCTCTCTCTCTCTCTCTCTCTCTCTCTCTCTCTCTCTCTCTCTCTCTCTCTCTCTCTCTCTCTCTCTCTCTGCTATTACTCTACCTTCCCAGCTAATATGATTTAATTCAGAGAGTATGTATGTAAGTATGTATGTATTTATGATTAAGTGTTTAATTATGTACCTTGTTAAATTATGATGGTGCTGCCATGGAGAGAGAGAGAGAGAGAGAGAGAGAGAGAGAGAGAGAGAGAGAGAGAGAGAGAGAGAGAGAGAGAGAGAGAGAGAGAGAGAGAGAGAGAGAGAGAGAGAGAGAGAGAGAGAGAGAGAGAGAGAGAGAGAGAGAGAGAGAAAGAGAGAGAGAGAGAAAGGGGGAGGAAACCAGCTATCCATATAGTTTATTTACACACACACACACACACACACACACACACACACACACACACACACACATCAATCGATTAAATTTTGTCGTCCCGTTTCTGTATCTTCTCCGGATGAAAGATTGAGGGCGAGGAAAATCGATTGAGAGAGAGAGAGAGAGAGAGAGAGAGAGAGAGAGAGAGAGAGAGAGAGAGAGAGAGAGAGAGAGAGAGAGAGAGAGAGAGAGAGATTACTATAATTTCTTTTCATTTTTTATTTATTTATTTATTTATTTATTTATTTATTTTTATCTGCAAAGTACACTGGTTTTAAAGCTACAAAATCCTTCCTCGTAAGAAATAGAGAAGTGTTTTTTTCCCCGAACAGTGAAGAATACTAGTTAAATTACCACTGGAATCACGAAAACACCCTTGAGAAACACAACATCGTCCTCTGCACCCAGTTAAATGAAGGTAACCAAATATATTAATTGGGCATCAGGAAAGTTAGTACATATTAGTAAACGAACGCAAGATGAAGGTAAATCATCATGTAAGGAGAGAAATATAATGTTTTCTTGATCACGGTTACAAAAAAATAAAGAGTAGTAGTAGTAGTAGTAGTAGTAGTAGTAGTAGTAGTAGTTAGGGACTGCCACATATAGACCTGACGGATTCTTGCAATTTTTCTTAATTTCTAATGTTTTTATTATTTATATATGGGTAAAATTTAATGCTACCTGCTAGAAACACTCAATACATGGTTGGGAAGGTGCTTAGGAATGCAATCTTGAGCCACGTGAACCCCTCCCTCCAGCATCCTCTTTCACCTTCTACTCTCGTTACCAGTGCGCCGCCGAGGCCATTAGACCGTCTCTCTTCCAATCCGATAACCAGCCTTTGTCTTGGTGCATAATCCAACTACGGCGCTTACACTACGTTTACAAAGTGAATAAGGTTTGTTTGCCTGTGTCTCGTCTCGTCTCGAAGTGTAGGCTGGGTGGGAGAGGAGGAGGAAGAGGGGAAGGGAGAGGGGGAAAGGAGGGGAAGGTGTATTGTTTGTCCTCGTTAGTCTTCCGGGGGCCCCTATCCTTCGTGCTCCCCTTTTTTAGAGGAGGAGGAGGAGGAGGAGGAGGTGGGGCAGAAGAGGATAAAGCCTGACGAAGTTTCATCCAAAGACTTTAAATTTTGTTTGGTGAAGGTACGTGCAGGTGAGAGAGAGAGAGAGAGAGAGAGAGAGAGAGAGAGAGAGAGAGAGAGAGAGAGAGAGAGAGAGAGAGAGAGAGAGAGAGAGAGAGAGAGAGAGAGAGTACACATAGACTCACCTCCCCCAACACACACATGCAGACACACGCAAAAAAAAAAAAAAAAAGAGGAGAGGAAAAAAATTCCCTTCACGTGCTTATATTTGCTTTGCTGACAGAATGTTATCCACCCTCACCCTCCCTGAATCTCTCTCTCTTTCCTCTCTACTCTCCTCTCCCTTTTACCTCCCATCCCTTTCTCCCTTTTTTCTCCCCTTTTCACCGCTATCCTCACCCACCACCACCACCACTACTACTACTACTACCACCAGTACCATCACCACCAAGCTTTTCCGTGCCTCTCGAGCTCTCGTATCTCGGCCCACCAAGCCTCCCAATATCCCATCCTTCAGTTCATGACGTTCTCGAGACACTCTCATCACAAACGCCCCTCATCTTTGCTGCCTTTCTGTCGTTGCCTCGTCTCCTTCCCTTCAAAGAGCTCACTGTGTTTTCTCTGCTCCTGAATGCCTGCTTGCTTATGTTTGTCCCCTTCGTTTTCGTTCCCTTCCTCGTTCTTCCCTTCCTCGTCCTCGTCCTCTTTGTCGTCTTTCATTTGTTTCTTATCATCGCGTTTTCTTCGTCTCCGTGTTGATTTGTTCTTCCTCGTTTTTCGTATCTTTGTTTTGTTTTGTTTTTTCGTTTTTTGTTGTTCTGGTCATCGTCGTCCACCTTTTTTCTCCTTTTTTTTTTCCTTCCTCTTCGTTATCCTTTCATCGTAGGAGGAAGAGGACACGAAAAATTAAGGTTATAGATATTACGCAGATAGTAGTACTAGTGATAGAAGTAATAGCAGGAAGACGAGTAGGAGGAGGGGCGGGAAGGAGAAGAGAAAGGAGGATATAGACCATGGATAAAGAGAAAAGAAGAAAACGAAGAAAAGACCCAGAAAAAGCAAAAAGAAAAGAAGAAACAGAACGAACAACGAAAAATAAGATAAGGAAAGACCAGAAAGACACACGGAGAGACGATAAAACGAGAAATATTGGTTGTTGTATTAGTAAGTGCTTGTTGAGAGAAGCAGGAGGAGGCAGAGGATGAGGAGGAGATGGGGACAGAGACAGAAACAGAGAGAGAGAGAGAGGGGGAGAGGATGACGATGACTTTTATCTATCTGAACATCAAAGAACAGGTCCATCTGCCGCCTCCTCGCCAGGGACTCTTGACATTTGCCGGAGAGATGGAAGATATATTTGAGGGAATTCAGAAACAATGGCCCTTCCCCTTTTGATGTTCTATTGAAGCGAGGCGGTCTGGTGGTGGTGGTGGTGCTGGTGGTGGTGGTGGTGGTGGTGGGGGTCTTGCAAGGTTATCGGTAATGTTGGTTTGGTAATCTTTTCTCTATCTTTCTCTTTTATTTTGTCTATCTTTGTCTCCCTTTTTTTTTCCATGCTTTATGTCCTTTGTTCGTGTAGTATTTCTCTCTCTCTCTCTCTCTCTCTCTCTCTCTCTCTCTCTCTCTCTCTCTCTCTCTCTCTCTCTCTCTCTCTCTCTCTATATCACAATCTCCTCACATTTCATCTCTCCTTCTCCTCATTCCCTTTCTTCTCTTAATCTCACTCTACTGAACTCTAGCGCTGGTCCCTTCATTATCCATTATCTCCTTCATCATCTTCATCTCCATTACTGCCGCGCCCCTCTTCCCTCATTCCCACTCTATAGTATACCTCCCCTTCCTGTCTCCTTCCCCTCGCGCCCTTTACACATCCTCTCCCATCATTAGAGTGGCTGGAATCACCATTTTCACGTCACCCCTCAAAGCCCCTACCCAACACACACACACACACACACACACACACACACACACACACACACACACACACACACGTAATCTACAAATATATCAACACTTCCATATATTTTCTTCCCCAAATATTTTCTGTTTATATTCTTTACCCACATTCCTTATTTCCCTCTCTCTTATTCCCCATCTCCCTCCCTATTCTAGCCTATCCCCCCACAGCCTCTCTCTCTCTCTCTCTCTCTCTCTCTCTCTCTCTCTCTCTCTCTCTCTCTCTCTCTCTCTCTCTCTCTCTCTCTCTCTCTCTCTCTCTCTCTCCCTCGCTCACCCTCTAAACCCTCTTCCTGCCGCCGCCGCCAAGCTCTCTTAAAACCCGGCGGTGTATGGGTTTGGGGTCCCACGGGAGCTCTCCGGTAAATGAAAATACATTGTGATGAAAATTTTGCCAATTCCGGTGATCATCGAAGCAGGGCTGTTTTGACAACCTCACGACTCCCCTGTGACAGAGAGAGAGAGAGAGAGAGAGAGAGAGAGAGAGAGAGAGAGAGAGAGAGAGAGAGAGAGAGAGAGAGAGATTCTCTCTCTCTCTCTCTCTCTCTCTCTCTCTCTCTCTCTCTCTCTCTCTCTCTCTCTCTCTCTCTCTCTCTCTCTCTCTCTCTCTCTCTTCCTGTGTTACCTGCACTTGTTTACCTAGAATGGTTGCCAACGAAGAGAGAGAGAGAGAGAGAGAGAGAGAGAGAGAGAGAGAGAGAGAGAGAGAGAGAGAGAGAGAGAGAGAGAGAGAGAGAGAGAGAGGGAGGGAGGGGGAGTGTAAGCATAAGGTAGAGAGAGAGAGAGAGAGAGAGAGAGAGAGAGAGAGAGAGAGAGAGAGAGAGAGAGAGAGAGAGAGAGAGAGAGATGTAAAGGGAAGCACTATAGACTGCCTTTGAAACGTTCATCATTCTACTCGTCCAACATTCATAGTTTTCCTCTTTTCCTGCTGCCTTTCCTCCCTCCCTCCCGCCCTTGTCCTCATCTCTCTATCACTCTCCTCGTATCTCCCTCCCTCCCTCCCTCCTTCCCTTCCTACCTCAGTGCAGTCAATTTTCCAATGTGTGGCACTCTGTTGTCGAAGTGCATGGGAGAACCGCGTCATTCATTCATCCATTCAGTGAGTCAGTGAGTGAGTCGAGTGAGGCGTCGCGGCAGTTATGCAGGCAGGCAGTCAGACAGACAGGCTCTGGTGCTATTGCCTGTCTCTCTATTGACTCTATTGCATGCATGGTCTTGCCTCTTTCATCTCTCCTCTCTTTCTTCACTTCTGCCCGCCTCGCCTTCGTGTCTGGCCTGCCTGGGTGCCTGCATGCGCACATATGGACATGCTACTGTCGCCCACAGATGCCTAGATGCCTTGCTACATACATAAACTTGATAATCCTTCCTCTTTTATATTTTTTTTTTTTTCTATTTCCTTTCTTCTGCCCGCCTTGCCTTCATGTCCAGGTTGTCTGGGTGCCTACCTACGTACATACACAGATGCTACAACCACACACAAATGCCTAGACGCCTTGCTATATACATGGACATGCTGCAACTACACACATATGCTTCTGCATGTACATAATGATGATAATACCAAGCTTGCAGTTCCCTAGTGTACGTGGCGAGCACTCCTCATCTCCCCTCACGTGCCCCGCGGACCAGTCCCTCCATTTCTCAGGTGTTGTAATCAAGTTGGATCGGCTTGCCAAGTGACTGAGTCTGCCAGCGCTGAGAAAGTGGAAGTGGAGCCCAGGGCAACTGCCAGGCTGGTGGGGGACTCTGTGGGAGCAGTGTTGTGCGAGACATGCCTGCACTTATGGTAGCTGCACACACAAACACACACACACACACACACACACACACACACACACACACACACACACACACATAAGCAAGATGTTCTGTATGTAAGAGGGATTTTGAAAGCCGTGTATATAAGAATTTGATTATATTTATGATAAGTCAGTTTACTACACATCAGACGCAGGAAGGTTTTAGTTCTTTGATACTATTTATTTGTATTATATAGGAGACAAAATCAGCTGGCTCTTTTTCTTTGGAATCTGTTTTTGAGGTTGAGTATTCTTTTTTTATGCTTAAAAATATTTATAGAAAAGGATGAAAACATTTATTTTTTCCACAGGTAGATTTTCTTGAGTTACCGATGAAAAGAAGTGCCCTGTTGGTAATCCCACTTACATGTCCTGGGTTTGATTTGGGTTCAGGTGACTCCAAGTGACAGCCTTTGCCGCTCAAATAACACACTTCACTCTGCGTCTTCACCAGTGAGCAACAGGAACTGACACCCTGACGATCAGGCGCAAATTTTCTCTCACTGATGAAACGAAAGAAAACGGTGCGAGGAGGGACGCTAATAAATTAATAATCAATCGATATTGTATTCTTCATAAAGTTATGAGATGTGTCATGGCTATGGCAGATGCGTATCACAACTTAGAACGTCTGTCATAAGTTACGACGAGCAGAACTGTCTAACCTAATCGTCTGCTATACGCAGCGCTAACTTGATATCAAATACTCAAAGACGAAACAAAAGCTCCCATTTACTGCTGATTTATAGCTTCTATAAATATTTTGTTCGTTTTCATGTACTGGGAGAAGAGACACAGTGGGTAAGATAGTAACTCGATCGTTGAAATACAGTAAATGTGATCCCGTAGGAGCACCTCAGTAAAAAACAAACAGTTTTCAAGTGGTTTGGTGGCAAGGACGGCTCGCTCGACGATCCCCAAGGCCATCACTGCTGCACAAGTGCATCTCTCCAGTATCTTTTCCTACCTTAATTTCAAGGGATTTCTCCTTTCTGTCATTAGATCAGTGACAAAGAACACCAGCATGGAGTTCAGTGTCACTACGTCCTATCTGGATAAATGATTCCTGGGCTGGAGATATGGGGCTGTCATTTTGGCAGTGAGAGCGTCTGTCATAAGGCGCTAAGACTGGGTGAACTCAATATTAGCATCTGACACGGACTTATGACAGACGCGCGGAAATTATGATAAGAATGAGTCATTTTGTCCTAACACGTTTCAGACTAAGACTCGCTAGGACCGCTTCGTGAGTACGACCCCGGAACACAAAGCCACACGATAGATAGACAGGAGAAGATAAATATGAGTCTGATGTGTTGAAAATTTCCTTATGTGCAAGAGAGAGAGAGAGAGAGAGAGAGAGAGAGAGAGAGAGAGAGAGAGAGAGAGAGAGAGAGAGAGAGAGAGAGAGCTGTAATCCTTATCTTATTGTCCTTCATGACCTCTCCACCACCACCATCACCACCACCACCACCACCGTTTATCAGTGCAGTGTCTGTGAAATGAGCTTCTGGCTTGAGGGGAAAAATAACCGTAATACCTGAAACTTCTCTCGCGTCGTAACCTGAGAGGCTCGCCAAGTCAGTCCCTCTTAGTCTCTCTCAGCCAGTCCCCCTCAGCCCCACATTCCCTTGCCATCCCGTGTCTGCCTCTCGCCTCGGGGGGAAAAAAATAGAAATGAAGAAAGATTTAAAAATAAGTCAAATCTATTAGCATGTAAATGAAGGGAAGTAGGGAGGTGTACAGTGAAATTCCCCCACGTGAGGACTGATGTAGAGATGGAAAAGGAGGTGGAGGAGGGAAAGGAGGAGGAGAGGGGGTGAAAATAGCTGGAAAGAGGAAATTATCGGTGGTGAAATGAACGGATAGGAAAGTGAATGTGCTTTTGTGATATAATAAGGAGAAGGAAGAGCAGGAGGAGGAGGTGAAGGAAGACGAGGATGAGTACGAGAAAGATGACTATAAGACAGAGAAGGACGAGGAGGAAGAAAAGGAAGAAGAGGACAAGGAAAATACGTAGGAGAAAGAGGAGGAGGAGGAGGAGGAGGGGAAATATCATGTTAATACTGAACAGAAGACGAGAAAAACAAGAACAAGAACAAGAAAAAAAGAGAAAGACAAGCAAATCAAATGACATAATACCTACCTATGAGAGAGAGAGAGAGAGAGAGAGAGAGAGAGAGAGAGAGAGAGAGAGAGAGAGAGAGAGAGAGAGAGAGAGAGAGAGGTGCTGTGGAGGTCTGTTGCTGGGGTGTTGAGAAATAAAAACAAGAAATGATTTGGAGTTTGATTGGAGGGGGACGAGAGAGAGAGAGAGAGAGAGAGAGAGAGAGAGAGAGAGAGAGAGAGAGAGAGAGAGAGAGAGAGAGAGAGAGAGAGCCGCAATATCAATCATATACTAGTGTTGAGTAAAGTTTTTGACCAGTTGAAGAGATACAGTGAATACATGGTAGATAAGTGTTCCTCTCTCTCTCTCTCTCTCTCTCTCTCTCTCTCTCTCTCTCTCTCTCTCTCTCTCTCTCTCTCTCTCTCTCTCTCACCTTGGGCCAGTTTTAATTATATTCCCCGTGTATTTGCGTTTGTGTGTTTGTTTGTCTGTCAATCGCAAGGGAACTGTTTACTTGCCTTGATTCTGTGTGTGTGTGTGTGTGTGTGTGTGTGTGTGTGTGTGTGTGTGTGTGTGTGTGTGTGTGTGTACGGAAAATGGCTAACTATTTACACATGGAAAGAATTACTGTAGCATTTTTTTTTAATATGAGAGAGAGAGAGAGAGAGAGAGAGAGAGAGAGAGAGAGAGAGAGAGAGAGAGAGAGAGAGAGAGAGAGAGAGAGATGATATTGGCAGCACTTTTGTCCTTTAATTACCTGTCTTTTTTTTTCCCTTTTGGTTCAAGCACACCTGAATACACCGCGCACTGTACTGACTCATTTTCTGGCTGATGGAACCTTCGTCATTTCCTCTCTCTATGTGACGAGGAGGAGGAGGAGTAGAAAGAGGAGGAGGAGGAGGAGGAAGAGGAGGAGGAGGAGGAGTAGGAGGAGGGTGAACGTTACTGTTTCCATCCAAGCCTTTCCCCCGTCCCTTCATCCCCTGTTCCGTTTCCCTATCGTCTATTAAATTAGCTTCCCTCCCTCTTTCCCTTCCATCTTTCTCTCCGTCCTTGTGTTTCCCTCCACCATTAGTGACGCTTTCTTGACGCGGCGTAGTGACCCTCGCTTCACTCTGATGACGTGTTCTCTTCGCTTCCACGTGAACGCCTGCTGGTAGTGGCGAAGTTCCTGCCTCTGCTCCGTGAACCTGTGAAGCATTTGAGTCACTTTCCTCTCATGCCCCTTTATTGATGCACAGAGTTTCATTGCCACGAATACACTCCGTTGATGTTTCAGGGAATATATGGAAAGTCTTGTACAACGATATTTGAGTGAAAGGGGGACGAAAGACTGGAAATACTGCCTTACCAGTTCAGAGATGAAGCAGAAAGACTTGTACAGTAATACTTGAGATACCTGTGAAAGGGTTGACTAAGTGAGAAGCTCTCCTAGCTTCTGTATTAGTAATTAGTAAAGTGGGAAGGATAAAGATGAGAATGGGTAGTAATTCTTGTGCAGTGATAGAGGGATTTTTTCCATTGAGAAGGATGAAAGACCGGAAATATTAAGCTTATTCTAGTATTAGTAAAACAGGCAAAATTCGGATGGGAATGTGTAGCAAGAAAATAAAGGAAGCTGCAAGAAGCCATCAGGTCTACATGTGGCATTCCCTTTCTATAATTATGATCCCAATTCAACGGTTTGTTAGAGAGTCAGCATCAAAAAACGACATAACACGCCTTCTGAAACCCACAGTAGACATAAAAATAAAAGTACAGACGAAGTTACGAAGTTGTGGAAATATTAGAACTTTACTCAGCGAACTTTCTGATCTGTCTGGTCTGTCTGGGTTTCGTACATAGCCAGCAGTCTCCCAGCGCTGGTCCAGGTCGGCGGAGGGGAATTATTGAGTGGGACACGCGAAAAGTCCAGCGGCGGCTCTTGTGTTGGGGTGATGGGTGATGTGGACACGTGGGGACCAGCCTGCCTCTCGTTAACTAGTTATTATTGGCGTACCTAACATGTTGGTGTCTATTTCACTGTGGTTTCAAACTCTTCTCCCTTCTGTGCTACTTGTATTTTAAGTTTTTGATGTCTAAGAATTGTCTTTATTTCACATACAGTCTTTTGTTAGCTAGTTATTATTGCAACATCTGACGTGTTGGTGTCTGTTTCATTGTGGTTTACAATACTTTTTCTTTCTGTGGTGTTTGTGTATTGACTTTTTCGTGTTTAACTATTGTCTCCACTTGTATTAATTTCACAGGCAGTTTTTTATTAACTAGCTGTCTCTATTTCATTGTGATTCAGAGCCTTTTTTCCCTTTGTATTATTTGTATGTTAACTATTTTATTTTTATTTATTTATTTACTTTATTTATTTATTTGTTTATTTTATTTATTTATTTATTAATTAATTTATTTTATTTTATTATTATTTTTTTTTTTTGTGTGTGTGGCTTCACTTAGATTATTTTCACTGGCAGTATTTTATTAACTCTTTAATGTCACCTTGCCAGCTGTACTCATTATATTATCACTACGACCAGAGCTCTTTATTTGTGCTGTTTGTATGTTAAGCTTTTGACACTTAAGTATTGTCTTCATTTTTATTAATTTTACTGGCAGTCTTTCGTTAACTGGTTATTATTACTCTGCCTTCTGTATTCATTTCCATTCTTTCTACTAATATGTTAACTTCTTAGTGTTGTCAAAGTACTACCTGCACTTGTATTTTATTCCTTGATAAGTTTTCATTTATTTTCTGAGATGTCTCGAGAAAAAAATGTGGAATAAGGAAGAACTGTAGTCGAAACTCAAGTAAATTATATGATACTCGTGTTTCCCTGATGCTTTCTTCACGCCCCTTCAGAATTATGATGTATTAGTGCACCAATGAACCGCCCGCCTGCTCGCCTGCTCGCCCCCTCGCCTGCCATGCACCGCCGGGTCAGGCTTGGTGTAACACCTGATTAATTAGTCGTTTCAAGGCCACGACATGCTACCTGCCAAGTGATTAATTGTGAGGCGCCGCGTCCCTCCTCTATTTTCATCGCTCACTTCTCATAGCGCGTCTGACGGTGTTAATTATTTGCATTTTTTACTTCTATCTTTCGTTTTGACACGTCTTCATTTACGTGGAGTTGTATGTTGTTGTTGTTGTTGTTGTTGTTGTTGTTGTTGTTTAAGCTTTCCTGGATGAGTTTGTTTGATTTTTTTTGTGTTTGCGTTTCTTTTTTTTTAAGTATTTTTCCTTTTTTTTGCTGTTGTTGTTGCTGTTGTTTCTGACTACGCGTGTTTCTCTGTTCTTGTCTTTTTATCTTCTTTCATTATGCAATGGAAGAGTTTGTCAAGTTTTTGTTCGTATGTGTGTGTGTGTGTGTGTGTTTGATGGTCTGTCTTTCTTTCTTTCATATTTTCTTAATTGTTTCAGGCTGTTTTTATTTTTCAGGATTGCAGTGTTAGTGTATCGTTGTTTGTTTTCTTCTTCGTTGCGCTGAAAGTTAATTTAATTTTGAGTGTGTGTGTGTGTGTGTGTGTGTGTGTGTGTGTGTGTGTGTGTGTGTGTGTGTGTGTGTGTGTGTGTGTATGTGTGTTTGTGCTTATGTGCGTGCGTGTTTGTAATTCTTACTCCTACTCCTCTTTTCTGAAATGCTTGCTGTTTTGTCTTTCTTTTTAGCTTGTTGCTTTCATTGTCTGTGTTTACTCATATTTCTTTCCTTTACTCCAAACTTCCTTAACCAAGATACAATAACCACTCATGCATTTGTTTGTTTGTTTGTTACGCAGTCTCTTATTCCTCTTTTTCTTAATTGTTTGTTATTTTTTTCTTTCTCTTTTGGCTTGTTGCTTTCATAGTGCCATTGCTTGTCTGTATTTCTTTCTCTCTCACTTAATTTCCTTAACTTAGATACAGTAACTACTCATATATATATTTTTCTCTTATAACCCTTTCTTTCTTCTCCTTTAGATCCTCCCATTCCTCTTCATCTTCTCCCAAATCTTCCAAGTTCTTTCCCCTTAAAATTAACCATTTATATATTTAATTTCCCTCTTAATTTTCTCCTTCCCTCCATCCATTCCTTCCATTCCTCCTTATTTTTCCCCTTCCCAACTCTTTCTCGTTAGCTGTATTTTCACCCATCTAATATTTTTCTCTTCCCTGTCCTCTCTCCCTCCCCGCCAAGCTTCCCTCTTTCGTTTCTATGCACTCTCTCTCTCTCTCTCTCTCTCTCTCTCTCTCTCTCTCTCTCTCTCTCTCTCTCTCTCTCTCTCTCTCTCTCTCTCTCTCTCTCTCTCTCCCCACCTCCCCTGCTTGTCTTTCCCTGCACCCTACCTGCCCTCACCTCACCCCTCTCTTTTCCCTCTACCCTTCTCTCTCTCTCTCTCTCTCTCTCTCTCTCTCTCTCTCTCTCTCTCTCTCTCTCTCTCTCTCTCTCTCTCTCTCTCCTTCATTACAAGTCAATTTCACACATGGACCCCTCCGTCCCTTTGCATTAATTTCACAATAATTTCGGGGAACAACTTGTCGCTGGGCCTCGAGGGGAGACGCAAAAGTTGAGGAATAAATAGATTTAACTTTTGTTCTTGTTCCCTGAGTGACGCGTTCGTCGTCTTTTTTTTTTTTTTTTGTCTTTTCTTCTTTTCCTTGTCTTTTTTTTTTTATTTAATCGTTTTGTCTTTCCGTTTTTCATGTTTTTTTTTATATATATATTTTTGTGTTTTTACTTCGTGTAAAGGCTGATTATTGATGCTTCCGGGTGAGAGAGAGAGAGAGAGAGAGAGAGAGAGAGAGAGAGAGAGAGAGAGAGAGAGAGAGAGAGAGAGAGAGAGAGAGAGAGAGAGACTTCCTAATTAAGAAGAAAGGTTAATACAAGAGTTCCTTTATATTTTGTTAACTGTTATGGACGCAAGTAAGAGAGAGAGAGAGAGAGAGAGAGAGAGAGAGAGAGAGAGAGAGAGAGAGAGAGAGAGAGAGAGAGAGAGAGAGAATCATCGCAGCAGGAACAGTATTTATCATTTCAGTATATCTCGCTCCTTCTTTCTTACATTTTTAATTTTCATTTTATTCATTCATTTATGTCACGCTTTTATTAAAAAAAATACGATAGGGATTTAACCAATATCTCTACGGAAGGGATAGGGAACGATGATTGCGATGAACTGCCTAATTGGTTGTTAACTCCTGGAGCGAGTCAATATCGAGGCCTTAATTGCTGTAATTAAACTACCGTCGAGGCAGATAGGATCATTATGTTCATAATTACTCGTTAGCTGAACCAAGTAGTTAACATGATTACGTCTCTTGCCGCTGTGTGATGCGCGGGGGACACCAGGCTGAGAGAGAGAGAGAGAGAGAGAGAGAGAGAGAGAGAGAGAGAGAGAGAGAGAGAGAGAGAGAGAGAGAGTTAATGGACAGCAGGAAGTAAGTTAAGGAAAGGTCACTGGCGTTCCTCAAGCGATCATCTCTATTTCTTTTTTCTCTATTTTTCTCATTCTTTCCTTTTTTTTTCTTTTTCTATTTTCTTTTAATTTCTGTGTCAAATTTTCTTCAGTTCTTGTTTTGTTTTATTTTGCCTTTCATTTATCCATTATTTATCTTGTTTTTTTTTCAGTATTTACTTTTTTCAATCTTTAATTCATTCATCCTGCAATGCATTCCGTTCTTCCTTCCTTCCCTCCTTCCTTCCTTCCTTCCTTCCTTCCTTCCTTCATTCATTCATTCATTCAGTAACAATCATATTGGAAACGTTTGGCATTTACATAAGAAGAAAACACTGAAATAAAATAAGAAAAAAAAAAAAGCACCTTACCACACACACACACACACACACACACACACACACACACACACACACACACACACACACACACACACACACACACACACACACACACACACAGTACAACCCTACCTTTTAACTCGTGACAGTAACTGCAGCAGCATCACCTCAGATGAAACACAGTAGAGTTTAGGGAAAGTTACAGACAGTACACCTTGCAAATCCTACCCTGAACAGCCCCCCAAGGAGCATCCAGGCAGGCTCCCCTCTCTCACCCTCTCCCTATCTCTCCCTCTCACACTCTCACTCTCTCTCTCTCTCTCACTCTCCCTCCGTGCCAGGAAACACCCCTTACAAAGTTTGGCAGATTCGATTGGTATAATTCAATAGTCGAACTGGGAGGGTTTTGCCGCTTTCCTCCTCCTCCTCCTCCTCCTCCTCCTCCTCCTCCTCCTCCTCCTCCTCCTCCTCCTCCTCCTCCTCCTCCTCCTCCTCCTCCTCCTCCTCCTTTCCTGTTTTTGCCAGAGGGATGCGGCGAAGGTTAAACGGAGTAAACAAGATTGAGTGAAAGCAAGAGAGAGAGAGAGAGAGAGAGAGAGAGAGAGAGAGAGAGTGGCGGTGGTGGTGGTGGTGGTGGCGTCAACTAATTTCCCGTCCCGGAGCCGCCCACTGATTGCTTCTGGTTTGTGGGGGGCGGTGGGGGGGTTGAGGGGGCGCCGGGGAGTTGAGGGGGTGCTGCGTTCCCTCGATAATTACCACATCCAACTGGCAATTACCCGAGTCAACATTTATAGTCGGCCTAATATCCCTCAGGAGGACGAGCAGATGGAGGAGGAGGAGGAGGAGGAGGAGGAGGAGGACTGATGTAGAAGACGAAGAATAACACTAGATCAAAACAGCAAGGAGAGAGAAAGAGTGAGAGAGAGAGAGAGAGAGAGAGAGAGAGAGAGAGAGAGAGAGAGAGAGAGAGAGAGAGAGAGAGAGAGAGAGAGAGAGAGAGAGATGAGGAGATGTAAGAGGTGGAGGACTGATAAAGAGGACGAAGAATAAGATAAAAAAATAAGAAAAGACAGAGGGAGAAAAGGAGGAATAAGAGGACGACGACGAGGAGGAGGAGGAGGAGGAGGAGGAGGAGGAAGAGGAGGACGTGGTGGTAGAGGAGGATGGCTGATATAGAAGATGAAGAATAAGACTCGACAGGAGAGAGAGAGAGAGAGAGAGAGAGAGAGAGAGAGAGAGAGAGAGAGAGAGAGAGAGAGAGAGAGAGATTTTATGTTATCAAGTACATAAATCCTATGAACACAAACAAATATGGAGATTTACTTTAGTTTCCCGCATTTTTTCCGACATTCAGAGAGTCATTCGTCCATTTTTCATACAGTGCATTTATTCTATATATATATTTTTATGATCTAATTAATATTACTAAACAGAACAACCTACTGGGCACAAAAATATTTAGAGATTCTTGTTATTTTCCATCTTTTTCTAATAATCTCAAAGTAATTCCTCTCTTTTAATTGCAGTTTTCTATTTTTCTTACACTTTCCATGATCTATGTATCACCAAACACAATAACACGCAGACACGCGCGAAAACACACATACAACGTCCCACAACCTTCAAACACACAGATACTAAACTACAACACATTTCGAGAGCATACGGCAAGCTAAACACAATGGCAGCAGATCAGCTCAACCTTTTGGGGGCCTGCTGCTGCTGCTGCTGGACTAATTGGCTAACTTTTACCTGCAGCTAATTGTCCAGGTGGCCCACTTGTGCCTGTGTTTTACGATCACCAGAATCATTTATCCTGAGTTCCGCCACACATCACGCTAAGCTCTCCACACTGCCGCCCACTTGCTGCCTCATTAACTCCGTGCAGCAGCGGGATTTTGAGAGAGAGAGAGAGAGAGAGAGAGAGAGAGAGAGAGAGAGAGAGAGAGAGAGAGAGAGAGAGAGAGAGGAGGGGGGAAGGGAAGGTTAAAAGGAAGAAACATGATTAAGAGAAAATATTGTTTTCTTCTTTACTCCTTTTTTTCTTCTTCTAATGGCTCCTCTTTTCCTTCTTTTCCTCCTCCTCCTCCTCCTCCTCCTCCTCCTCCTCCTCCTCCTCCTCCTCCTCCTCCTTGTTCTTTTCCTCCTTCTCTTTTTCATTCTTGGAAAATCTTTTAATGTTCTGTGAATAAGCCAGAGTGACTGTGTAATCTGTAATTAGGAGTGATATTCTCTCTCTCTCTCTCTCTCTCTCTCTCTCTCTCTCTCTCTCTCTCTCTCTCTCTCTCTCTCTCTCTCTCTCTCTCTCTCTCTCTAGTATTTTTCATTTCTGCATCAAATATACATCATTATTTTCTTTCTCTCTCTCAAATGTTCGTTTGTTTTCTTGATCTTGGTTTTGTCTCAGAAAACACACCTACTACTTTTCCCGTAATCAAACTCTCTTATAGGCAACATATCCTCTCCTCATCATCGTGCTCCTCGTCTTCACCTTTAATTTTCCGTTCATTTATCATCATTATCACCGTCACCATTGCCGTCATCTATATCTTCATCATCCATTTCATAATCATTCCTGTCCTTTTCATTCCTTCTTTCCCTTCATCTTCCTTCTCTTCCTTCACATGCTCCTCCTCCTCCTCCTCCTCCTCCTCCTTCCAGAAACTTCTCAAGATAAAAAGAGCAGAACCAAGATTAGGAAGACAACGAGAAAGTGGGGAGCTGCTTTTTTATACGAGCAACTAATTGGTGTTGCGAAGAGGGAGAGAGGGAAGGAGTGTGGGAAGGAGGGAGGAGAGAGGAGAAAGAAAGGGAAGGAGAGGAAAAAGAGGAATGTCTTGGGTTTCTCCTTTGTTGTGTTTGTTTTGTATGGTTCTTTTTATATTTGGTGATTTTTTTTGTTTAGTTTATTTGTTTATTTATGTATATGTTTATCTATTTATTTGTTCTTTTTCGTCTTCATTGTTGTCCGTGGTGATCAGTAAAGATAAGGCTAGAGAGAGAGAGAGAGAGAGAGAGAGAGAGAGAGAGAGAGAGAGAGAGAGAGAGAGAGAGAGAGAGAGAGAGAGAGAGAGTAGGGCAGTGCTGTATTGAAAATAAAGGCAAATACACACACACACACACACACACACACACACACACACACACACACACACACACACACACACACACACACACACACACACACACACACACACACACAATTAAACATCGCCCATTAATCAATCACTGAACACAATGAAACGTGTGGCGGTGTTCGTGTGTGTGGAAAAATAATGAACAACATATTTACACACACTGAAACAATACACACACACACACACACACACACACACACACACACACACACACACACACACACACACACACACACACACACACACACACACACACACACCCGAAATCTGCCCTCCCATCTCTCTCTCTCTCTCTCTGTCTGTCTGTCTGTCAAGGGAGGAGACGTGAAATAAAACATACAGGAGAGAGCGATTCAGGAGGTGGGTGGGGTGGGCGGGACATCCCTGCGTGCACTGGGACAGAAACAATAAACACAGCTAGCCTCGTTATGTTTAAGGCCTTTCCAGCCCTTCCCTTTCCTTCCCTTTCCTTCTCCCGCCTTGCCTCACCGTAGCTGTCCCACATACCAGCAACGCTACGCACACAGGACAGTGTTCTAAAACTTTTCATTGATTCTTGTGCATATTTCAAGAGTATTTTTAATCTAGGATATCATACGAACATAGGAAAATAAAGGTATTTGTAAAAAGCCATCAGGCCTACATGTGGCAGTCCCTACATGAAACTTTCCTTTATTTTCTTGCCTATCGTCCCCGCCCATAAGTTTGTCTAACCTACACCACTGAAAAAAAATACCCATAAGAACTGGACTAATTATATGTAGCCTTAGTAAATAATCCTTAAGAGAAACAAAACCGGTACTTTGTCACCCAACTTAGTGAAAGCCACACTCTGCTTTCTGTCTACTCAGCCCTCGTCTTTCCACCTCACCACTCAGCCTTCTCACCCTCCTGACACTCTTTCTGATACCCACTGCCATGCCGTCACCCTCCCTCCTGCAGTTTTCCGTCCCGCATGCTGCCAGTCTCCGCCAACACTGCCTCCCCTTCCCCAGCAAACCCAGTGTGCAGTTTTCACGGCGTGCATGAAGCTGAGAGTGAGTCTGGAATTAAATTGACAACTCAGGGTTCGGATTGGTGAAGTGTAGAGTGGAAGAGGAAACGCCAGGAAGGCTGTTAGGGAAGGATTAATGAAGTTTTGATATTTCTGTTTGTGTATCTCTGTATGTCTTTGTGTGTGTGTTTGTCTCTTCTGTTACTGTTTGGTGTGTCTTGTATCTGTCTGTTTACTTGTTTTTCTGTCTGAATCTGTGTTTGTTCATCGATTTCTTTGCCTTTTTTATTTTCTGTGTGTGTGTGTGTGTGTGTGTGTGTGTGTGTGTGTGTGTGTGTGTGTGTGTGTGTGTGTGTGTGTGTGTGTGTGTGTGTATCTGATTCTGCATCATCACAGGGAAAAAAATAACATTAATATTTCAATAACCTTTGAATTTTGTCCTTGTGAAGTTTTTTTTTTTTTTTTTCTCTCTCTCTCTCTCTCTCTCTCTCTCTCTCTCTCTCTCTCTCTCTCTCTCTCTCTCTCTCTCTCTCTCTCTCTCTCTCTCTCTCTCTCGCAATACCACCACAACCACAATCTTTTATTAATAACTTTACTCTTATTACTTTTATTAATATAACATCAAGCATCACATATTATTATCGCTCTACTGTAACATTCGTATCACTTCCCTCATAATTTCCCCTTTATATTTAATGGTATTGCAAGGTACTAATTTAATTTGTTTGTACAGCAGGTGTCTCGCGGCGCAGCATTACAAAGCGGGCCGTCATATCCTTGTTTATTGGTTAAAAAAACACGGCAAATGAGTCTCATTGAACAAGCTTTGGTGAAATTGGTACCCGGCTACAAATTCCATCGGTGGTGACTTTTAATAATGAGACGCGGCTCAATATTAGGTGTTCAGAATGAGGCGACGTGAGGCATGACGAATAAGTGATAGGAATGCGTTATTATGATTGCTATTGCACGTAGGGAGGGAGAAGAGTAGCACACACACACACACACACACACACACACACACACACACTTCTCCTTAAGAATCTCATGGGCTGTTTTTATCAAAGAAAGTATAAAGGAGTTACTGTCAGATTAGTGTCGTTTGAAAAGATCTACCGCTATGGATATTGTTGTTTCTATATTACCTATCAAGTAGTGTTAGTGTGATGTGGCCTTGGAACGAATGCTGGTGTGTGTGTGTGTGTGTGTCAGTAAAGAAAACAACTACGCAAATCTCAACAATAATACAAAAACTTAATCCGTTGCTTTATTTGCATCAAGTAAGTCAACACGTTCCTGTTTGTCTCTTAACGAAACAACTAGTCTTTTACTGTCCCAATTGCACGAGTGAAGCAGCCAGCGAGTCTTTCACAGCATAAGGAAGCTTTCGCCAGTCAGCGGTGATGCTCCTCCCGTGGAAATGAAGGCGGCGGTTTTCGGGCAAGTTTGGTTAAGTTAGAGGCGAGACGTGACGGAGGTGGGAGGGAACCTGTGCATGTGAAGCAGGAAGGCTGGAGCTCCTCTTTCGTGGGATGAGGAGAATGCACGTGTGGTATATTAAGTTTTTGTCCTTTATTTTCAGGTGATGTGATTTGTGTGTTATTGAAGTGACCAGTGGCTGAGGGAGTTTTTAAGTAATTCTTTTTGTGAGATGACTATTTTTTTTTTTTCCTGCGATGTATTATGTGTTTTATTGAACTGACTTCTGACGTGTGATTTTTTTTTTTTTTTTTTTGAGGGGAGTAATTCTTTCTGTTAGTTGATTATCTTGATGTAACTGACACTTGTGATTTTGGTTTTCCTTCTCTTTTCAGTGATTTGAAGTGCACGTTATTGAAGTGATTCGCGAGTGAAGTGTTCTATAACAGATTCTTTTCGTGGGTCAACTGGATGCAATCGAAACTGTTCATTACATTTACCTTTAATTTTCTTTCCTGTGAACTGACAAGCTGTTATTGAAGTGACTCTCGGCTAAAGTGCTTTATGACTAAATCTCCTATTCTCAAACATTTCCCTACCATATTTCAACAACTTCCAATAGAGTGTAGTAAAAGTTATCGGGGGTTTCAAGGGTGCTTCCATGATTGTAAGGAAAGTTAACTGGAATTCTGCATACAGTGTGAATGGGGAAGAACATCCACGATAAACCATTCTATACTGTTCCCCTTAAAAAAAAAAAAAAAAAAAACAGTAAGCTTTATGAGAGAACAATGAATTTAAAAACATCCATGCATGAACTGGCTGGATATAACTGAAAATACCATTCATACACGTATCCATGTTTTTTTTTTTTCCTTCCCATGACCTCCTTTCCGCTCCAAACACTCACGCTTCACTGCATTCCTTTGTTTCAGTGACGCTGCTCCTGCTAATTAGTTTGCGCTCATAAAAAAAAAGGGTAAAAAGTTGCAGTCTATTTTTTTTTTTTTCGTCCCTTTCCTCTCCACTTGTTTATATGTTAGAGCCTCGGGGATTAATAATGCTGTAGAGTTCATTGTGGATGTGTTGGTGCAATTAACTTCCATCTCTTTTGATACTTATTCAGGTGGGAGATTTTTTTTTTTTCTTCCTTAAAGGCTGCAGGCCACGTGGAATGAAAACGTAATATGAGTAGATTTGTAATAGTAAATACGCATACGAAAAGATAAAGAAGAAAAAAAACTTTGAAATAGAAAAGAGAAATGTGCGTATATCAAACAAACAAAACGAATGCTGACTTGCGTGTGTGATTAATGAATGAAAATAGGAGAGCAAGAACTTGTGTAAACGTAAAACCTCATTTATTTTCTTATTTTCATTTTTATTTATTTATTTATTTATTTATTTATTTATTAATTTTATTTATTTATTTATTTATTTATTTATGTTTTATTTATTTATTTATTTATTTTTATTTTTTGCTGTGCATGAAGAAGGCGAGATGCAAAAATGTATTTCTCCCTTACTGTGACTTTAACCTGCTTCAGAAAAGGAATTTTTGGATTACCTCAGGAACAAATTTAGTCTTTATTTTATAACCCTTCTTTTTTAACTTTTTTTTTTTTTTATGGAAGCGATGAACTTGGATTAAAACTGAGATTTATAGGTGAAAAAAAGGAGCTGGAGAGAGAGAGAGAGAGAGAGAGAGAGAGAGAGAGAGAGAGAGAGAGAGAGAGAGAGAGAGAGAGAGAGAAAGGTGGGATGATGAAAGCTGATTTATGTTTCATTGTTGTGCACGTGGGGAAGGAGAGGAGGTGTTCCCAGGGGGCTGTGGTGACGCCAATAGCACGACACTCCTGGTGGTGCTATTTATACAACGCTTCAGGTGTAAGTAAACAATCTTGATTAACTCGTGTGTGTGTGTGTGTGTGTGTGTGTGTGTGTGTGTGTGTGTGTGTGTGTGTGTGTGTGTGTGTGTGTGGTTGCCATTGATATACTTGCATTTATCTATCCCTTGTGTTGAATGTAATCCTCTAACCGGTTGACAAATGACTTTAAGAATCTGACACTCGATAGATTCTTAACGTATCAGAGGACTGAAAATGAAAGAAAACTAAACACAGTGGCAATGAATGTGACCTGTTGAAGAAGGTATTCATTGATTAGTAACTACACAAGAAACGCCCTCTGCTCTTTGTGTGCATACTGGTACCGTCAACACAGAAGTAACCAAGTGACGTAAGAACATAAGAAAACATAGGGGCCTGCAAGAGGTAATTATACTTACACGTGCCTAGTCTGTATAGAACATGCCTGCTTATTTCTACTTACCATAAGGAAACATGGGAAGCAAAGATAACAAGGAAAGCAAGAAAGAAAGCATAGGAAGCAATACAATTTATTAAAGTGCACGTATTAACATAAATTAGTCCATTCTAATACTAAAAATGAACTTAATGAGAGCAATTGAACCTTGGGAACTCCGGGCGTTGGGTGCAAGGTCAGTTCACTACTTGGTTTCACTCTCATGTTTGGGCTCCTTGCGTATCCAGCTAAGAAGCCGCGGTGTTTTGAAATGCTACCTGTTACCTTCATCTATGCATGACGTTGGTGGTAGTCGTAGTGATGGTGGTGGCAGGCAAGCTTGCTCTACCCAGGGAATGGAATCCGCGGTCGGTGCGGCAATCAGTGGCCATCATGCAGTGCGTTATTGATTTTTTGTGCTGTGGTTGCTACGAGGTGCCGCCCGGGGCCTCTCGATAGCAGGGATGCCATTGTCTTCAATTCGCTCATTTATCTCCACACGTGTGACTCGTTTAATGGCGCGTCTTGCCTCCTCTTCCTCGTGCACTGGTATCGTTCATGCAAATGTTCTTCAAGGCCCATCACGGAGGACCTTTAAGCGTCTGGCAGGGATGTACAGGGCGCTGGGACTCCACATAAGGCTAGCTGGCATCGTGCAAGGGCAGACCGCGGCCCACACATCCAGGGTATGGGGCAGCGCTGGCCGCGAGCGACAGGAAGCGACTGACACGCCCCCTATCATCTTCCAGCGCTTGCTTGAGATGCTCCTCCTGTCACTGCGATGTTAAATAACTCACTGACATTGCTTACCGCATGCTGAAAAATGATGATGTTCGAGGGGAAGACATTTCTCACCCAGAAGAAGGCAGCGGAGGTGCTCCTGCCTTTTATGAAATTGGCTGAAACACAGTGAAAATTCAAGGACGGTTAATTTTGTGAGACGCGGGACCCTCCGCGTGGAGTAAACTGTTCTCTGTCTGTGCGGTGCCATACATTTCTCTTTGTTGCGGCTTCTTTCACTGGTTACGGGAAGAACAAGAGCAGGTTTCCGGTGTGTCACGGTGCAGCAGCGTCAGTGTGATCGTGAGCGGCGTGTGGGTGAGTGCAGGGGCAGAAGGTGGGCCGGTAGGGCAGCACCCGACCATAGCTGGCAGGCGTGAGTGGGGAGGCGGGCGGGGTGACGCCAGCAGCAGCAGCAGCAGCACGCACCCGCTAGCCAGCCAGCCAGCATCCTCTTCCTCCTCCATCTCTTTCTCCTCCCACTCCTCTTCCTCCTCTTCCTCTCCCTCCTCCTCTTTCCTGTTATCTTGGAGGTGATAATTGCGTACAAACACGATGGTATAATTTACTTAATTTACTTACCCGTTCATTACGAAGCAATGTGCATTTATCTATCCCTTGCAAATTCCTATCGACATTGCTACACTCCATGAAACTGATACCGGAGATCATTGCTGTCGTATCGTTAATAGAATCAAGAAATATAAAGCCCACTTGTGGATGCTTATGAAGTTTACTGTACCTTGCCACGAACGCACTGGGGTTCTTGTGACTGTTGCAAGGGTCAAGAGAACCTGGGGAACGTAACGTGATATGTTGCCATGTTCGTGAGAGTATGCACAGTATATGCATGCTTGTTTAGGGTCTTTCTGGCTTTGGGTAGTTTTTTGTTGGTACTGTGTGTATGAGAGAGAGAGAGAGAGAGAGAGAGAGAGAGAGAGAGAGAGAGAGAGAGAGAGAGAGAGAGAGAGAGAGAGAGAGATGGTGACTTCAATACTGATTAGATAGTTACCCATCTCTCTCTCTCTCTCTCTCTCTCTCTCTCTCTCTCTCTCTCTCTCTCTCTCTCTCTCTCTCTCTCTCTCTCTCTCTGTGTGTGTGTGTGTGTGTGTGTGTGTGTGTGTGTGTGTGTGTACCGGTGAGTGTCTTTTACGTTAAACAAAGTACAAAAATCTTATACCTGTGTGAAGGACATGAAATGGTAAGATAATTATTTATTACCTACTAAACATCTCTGCTTTTCCCTCTGGCGTGACTTTTGCTGCACCAGAGTGAGAATGACGAAGATGATAATGACTGAAAGATAGTTTAAGAAATCTTTCAAGTTAAAATGGAGGCAGCATAAAGGGAAAAATAACAAATAGCAGGTGACTTCTTGACTTATGTAAAAGAAAGAAAAATAACAAGTAAAATAAATAAATAAAACAGATAGATTAATAAAGATATAATTAATTGAGCACCTTTCTTTCCCCCACCAGACGCTTACTCTCTCCTTCTTCCTCCCACAGATGCAGTAAACCGGAGGAAGTCCATAGCCTCTCCTGCCGCTGCTGCTGCTGCCATGGGGATCCTCAGTCCGCGTGCTGGCCTCCGCGCCCTCGCCCTCGCCACCCTGCTGGGCTTCGTGTCCGTCCTGGCCACCTCGTCCACTTCATCGTCTACCGCCCTCGACGTTTCGCCCAATAACAAGGATGACGAACTCCAGAAACTCGGACCAGGTATGTGTTTTTCATAATCAAAAGATTTCTAGTGGCTTTGATTTTTCTGTTGGTGAAGTGTACCATGTTGTGTGGTATTGAGTGTTGTATTCTGTTGGAGTTTGTCATTTCTGTGGGACTTAAACACAGGAGGAATTTGAAGAATATTTTAAATCTTTCAGTGTGATGACCAGCAATTCACAACGCTAAGAAATGTGTATGAAATCTTTATAATCACGTACAAGAAAGAAGGGTATGAAAAGAGAATAGATTTTGCAATTTATAGTCTTATTCGTGTTTGGAGACAGCTGAAGAAAGATGCACAAAACAGCTGAAAAAGGGTTAAGGATACCAGTGGAATGAAGAACAGCTTTTCAGTGTTAAGGTTGAGGTTTCGTTGTGTGTTTCCTTTTGGTGTGTCTGGCCAAGAGGAGTTTTGGGTCGTTGTTTCCTTACGTGGGATGAATGGCTGACCTGCTTCGATGGAAAGGCTGTAATAAGTGTGACTAAAAATTGATATCAATTTTATATGTAAGATCATTTTTTTGCCTCAGTTGAAAGACAAAGAAAAGTTAGACACAGAAAACTTATACTAGATTCATATGTGGGGAATTTTTATTTATATATTTAAGTCAGTAGGAAGTGTAGGGCTTAGTCTAGGTGGTTGAGGAATGAAGGTTAAGAGTTTAGTCCTGGCTCACTGCAGTTTCTTGTTAGGAAAGGTGGCAGTCTCTCCTAGTTGCTGCCATGTCATTACTACTCCAAAATTCAGCCATTAATCTTGGTATCTGGT
>NC_087164.1:11697422-11734922 GCF_035594125.1 Scylla paramamosain
GGAGGAGGAGGAGGAGGAGGAGGAGGAAGAGGAGGAGGAGAAGGAGGAGGAAGAGGAGGAGGAGAAGGAAGAGGAGGAGGAGGAAAAGACTGAAGGTGAATGTTGAAGAAAATAAAAAAGGACGTGACAGGAATCGAAGAAAGAGAGAGAGAGAGAGAGAGAGAGAGAGAGAGAGAGAGAGAGAGAGAGAGAGAGAGAGAGAGAGAGAGAGAGGAAGATTGGAATGGAGGAAGAGGAAGAGAAAAAAAGCATATTGAATCCTTCTCTTAATCAGTCCTCTCTCTCTCTCTCTCTCTCTCTCTCTCTCTCTCTCTCTCTCTCTCTCTCTCTCTCTCTCTTCTCTCTCTCTCTCTCTCTCCTCTCTCTCTCGTATTGCAACATGATGAAGACACCACCTTAAGGGAAAAAAAGGCTTTATATATAATGAACTGAAATAGGGGAAAAAAAGTCGCTTTGATTGTTCCCTCTCTTTTTTTCCCTTCCCCTTCACATGTTACAGAGGGAGTGTCTTTATTATTAATATTAAAAAGTAAAGGGAAATCTAATTATTAAATTCAAGGTGTGTGTGTAACGATGGTGGTGGTGGTGGGTGGTGGTGGCAGTGGTGGTGGTGGTGGTAGTAGTAGTAGTAGTAGTAGTAGTAGTAGTAGTAGTAGTGTTGCATTTTCTTAAGAGCCAATCTCAGAAATACACTCAGGGGAGAGAGAGAGAGAGAGAGAGAGAGAGAGAGAGAGAGAGAGAGAGAGAGAGAGAGAGAGAGAGAGAGAGAGAGAGAGAGAGAGAGCAGTAAGGTAATTAATTTATTATTGAATCATAGATAATAGGAAATGAAGGAGGGGGAGAGAGCAAAAGGAGGAGGACAAATTGAGAAGAGAGAGAGAGAGAGAGAGAGAGAGAGAGAGAGAGAGAGAGAGAGAGAGAGAGAGAGAGAGACGACCTATATAGAAATTTCCCCTCTAAAATCTTTTCTTGTTTCTCCCTCAACCCTCCACACACACACACACACTCACACACACACACACACACACACACACACACACACACACACACACACACACACAGTCATTTACACCCCGTCACTTCATCACAGT
Source organism: Scylla paramamosain (assembly GCF_035594125.1). Taxonomy (NCBI): domain Eukaryota; kingdom Metazoa; phylum Arthropoda; class Malacostraca; order Decapoda; family Portunidae; genus Scylla; species Scylla paramamosain. Next base: position 11,698,514 of record NC_087164.1, read on the forward strand.
TTGTCTACCATTAATATTTCATCACCAAAACTAATATCGAACTTTGCAGGGGAGTGTCATTAGGAAAACTACACCTGTGGCTCATTTACACGCCTCTACGCCTTCCCTTCTCGCCCCAGTGCGCTAAAATCTCATAGACCTTGTGTCCCCCGCTGGCTCTCCTTTCCCTTCCCTCCCTTGCCTTCTTCCCTCGCCTCCTTACTCCTCTCAGACCCCTAGTGAAGGATGCTGGAGGGGTGGGTAGCGGGTAAGTGGTGGTGGTTGGTGTTGTTGGAGGAAGAAGAGAGGTTAGGATAGCAGGAGTAAGTAGAGGAGGATGATGGAGTGTTGTGTGTGTGTGTGTGTGTGTGTGTGTGTGTGTGTGTGTGTGTGATGGTGGTAGTGTTTGTAATGATTCTATTCTCTCTCTCTCTCTCTCTCTCTCCTCTCTCTCTCTCTCTCTCTCTCAAGTTTGGTTAAGTTTAGGTCGATTTAAGTTAGTCTGTGCCTCGCCCATCTCTCCTTCCTTTCGTTTTCTATTTCCCGTTTTCTGTTTGTGTGTCTGTCCTTTGGTGTCTTGTCCTCGTTTTCTTTCATTCGCATATTTCTTTCCAGCTGGTCCTTTCTTGTAACAGTTGCATGTTTTCCTTTCCTCTTTTATTACGTAGGATTCTTTCTTCCTGGTTCTTACATTTGTTTCTTCTGTTTCTTCTTTCTCTCTCTCTCTCATGTCCCCCACTTTTTTGTTTCTTTAGTCTTTTATGCACCAGTTCTTTCTTTCTTTCTTCGTTTCTTTCCACTTCCTCCTTCATGCTCTTGTATCTCGCTTCTTCCTTTGTCTCTCTTTTTAATCCCTCCATTTTTGCTCGTCTGTTTTATATCTATCGTTTTTACTCGTTTCTGATTCGAGGGTTGTTTTGTAAATATTTTCAAACTCTCTCTAATTGCGCTTGTATGTATATATCTCTTTTTTTATACTTTTTTTTTTTTGTAAGTCAACGTTTTGTGCCTCCTTCATTTTTTCCTCTCCCAGTGTGTTTTGTTGGGAGGGAAAATTCACTCACCCGGTCAGCTTAGGGGTGTTGCAATGGGCACAAAAGTTTTTTTTTTTTATTATCTTTTTTTTTCCCCTTCCTTTTGCACACATCCTTTTATGTGGGGAGTGCATGAAGGCTAAAAGGTAAAAAAAAAAAAAAAAATAAGGTAAAAAAAATATATATAGATAAATAGAGTGAAACATGCTTCTCATTTTTCTCATAACCCCCACGTTACATACTCGTACATATACTTTTCCAGTGCAATTCAGGTGCGTGTGTGAATATATGTGTTCTAGTAATAGTAATATATCTGTATGTAGACTTGATCTCTCTCTATTTCCACCATCTCCTGCTCTGCTATTTGTTGTGCTAGTGTGAGCTTTAGGCGCACATATGTTCATAAGCTAAACTTCGATCTCCTGTACTGATACCCTCCGACATTTTATTGTAAGCCTCAGAAATACAGAAACGCAAACACATAAGCTAAACTACAAGATAAAGACCTATATTCTGAAATGTTATTTTCGCTCATAAGAACAGTCTTCAAAGGTTATAGAAATGGTTAGTTTCAGCTTTCCTTGTGTTATAGTGTCATAGATAGATAGACAGAGATAGACAGAGGATAGATGGATAGACAGATAACTTGTGTGATAAGACTAAATAAAAAGAACACAATACTAATTATCTTATCTTACTAAAAGGCATGAAAATATTCTCATGATGACCTCCAAATAAAAACTTTATCCTGCTCATTCCTAATCAGAAAATAAATAAACAAAATAAATTAATGAATAAAATAAATATGTAAAATGGAGTTGAGAGAGAGAGAGAGAGAGAGAGAGAGAGAGAGAGAGAGAGAGAGAGAGAGAGTGAGAGTGGCTGGCAGCTGGCTGGGAATATAGATTAGCTAGATAATACTCCACCTAATCTTCTGTTACCTTCCTGAATAAAAAAAAAAAAAAAAAAACACATTAAAATTGAGCCCATAGAGGCTGGTGAATGGCTGTGTGGCTAAACTGTGGCAGTAGTGTGTGGTGGTGGTGGTGATGTGGTAGCGGTGGTAGTGTGGCAACTCTGTGGTCGTATTCATGGTGTAGAGAGATGCCGGCGCGTGATTAGCATAATTAATGTTGCGGCGCATGGTTGTCTGCGCATCGTGTTACGCATCGGGCCTTAATTAACGTGGCCAGTGCTCGGGGCTTCGTATTGTAATAGAATAATGGAGACTAATACCACCAGCGTTCATAGTAATGTTGTTTGGTGCAGTCATCGCGCGCTGCTGCTGGGGAGAGAGAGAGAGAGGGAGAGAGAGAGAGAGAGAGAGAGAGAGAGAGGAGAGAGAGAGAGGGAGAGGGGGGGAAGTCATGTTAATTTACTGTTTAGTTCACTTTGGTGTTTTACGTTACGTTTGTCTCCTTTCATTTTTTTTTTTTTTCTGTATTTCTGTTGGCTCTAATTTTTATGTTCTTTTTTTTTTTTTCACTTTGTTGGTTTATATTGATTTTATGTCTATTTTTTTTTTATTGTGATTATGGGCGTTTTTTGGGTGTTTGTTTTGTTTTGTTTATTATGCAGAGAGAGAGAGAGAGAGAGAGAGAGAGAGAGAGAGAGAGAGAGTGTGTGTGAGTGTGTGTGTGTGTTGTGTGTGTGTGTGTTGTGTGTGTGTGTGTGTGTGTGTGTGTGTGTGTGTGTATGCAAACATGCTGCCACATTCATCACTCCTGTGCTCGCTCATGCAATCTCGCTGAAGAGGAAATGAGGAAAATTAAATAAATAATAAAAAAAAAGGAATAAGATATACAAAGTCCAACTGAGACAGGCATTGCAGCTCTCTTTCTAGTTAATCCACACCTTTACCTCAACAACATAACAGCGCTTTCGTCAGAACACTTCTCTTTATTAAATATAACCTCACCAAGTCTAAACTCATCACTTATTGCCCATTCCTAATTACTGCCCGTGAGAATTTTGCTTATGTTACCCTTGTTATATCCCCTATACCACTTTCACGACACGTCTTCTTCTGGGAAGGCACAGGAGAGTAAATCTACATAAGCTTGACATTACAGGAACCGCGCCCCTTCAGAATAAGTAAATAAGGAATCGTATTTTTTTTTTCTTTTTTTCCTATTTCTTTCAGCTAGGGTAGTATAGTCTGGGAGGCAAGTGGTCGCATCCTTTCATTATTAGGGAGAGTTCTGCTTATTAGTGTGTTTTTAATGCAGGTCTGCCCAGTTTTGTGGCGTCGGTGGAGGTGGCGGTGCTGGTGTCGGTGGCTGCGATGGTGGTGGTGGTGGTGGTGGTGGTGGTGGTGGCAGCAGGCCGGATGAGGGAAATTAATTAGCTCGATTGAGTATTTAGAAAACGAATGAAAATCTCCTCTCGTAAAAATGACAAGTTATAAAACAGTTGGCCCGCAATTAAGTTGAGGTGGAGTCTTTTCTCCCTCTCTCTCTCCTCCTCCCTCCATACCTTCCTCCCTCTCCTCTTCAATCTCAATCGCCCTTGTCCTCCTCCTCCAGCTCCTCCTCCTCCTCCTTCTCCACCAACTCCTCTTCCTGCTCCACCTGTTGTTGTTGTTGTTGTTGTTGTTGTTGTTGTTGTTCCTCCTCCTCCTCCTCCTCCTCCTCCTCCTCCTCCTCCTCCTGCCTCCTTGTTCTTCTTGTTCTTCTTGTTCTTGTTCTTGTTCTTGTTCTTGTTCTTGTTCTTGTTCTTCTTTTTTTCGTCTTCTTCTTCTTCTTCTTCTTCTTCTTCTTCTTTTTCTTCTTCTTCTTCTTCTTCTTCTTCTTCTTCTTCTTCTTCTTCTTCTTCTTCTTCTTCTTCTTCTTCTTCTTCTTCTTCTTCTTCTTCCTCCTCCTCCTCCTTCTCCTCCTCCTCCTCCTCCTTCTCCTCCTCCTCCTTTTCTTCTAAGGTATGTCTACGGTAACACACACACACACACACACACACACACACACACACACACACACACACACACACACATACACACACACACACACACACACACACACACACACACACACACACACACACACACCCTTTACCTTTAGATCACTAGAATGGAGAACAGCTGTCTGAAACGAAGCACAAGATTTATTATATTTGTCCCTCCGTTACAGAGAGAGAGAGAGAAGAGAGAGAGAGAGAGAGAGAGAGAGAGAGAGAGAGAGAGAGAGAGAGAGAGAGAGAGAGAGAGAGAGAGGTAGCGGTAAGAAACACTCATAAGTAGAAAGTTTCCTTCTTATTTATCAAAAGAAAAAAAAGGGTAGAGATGAAAGCCGATTGGATGCGACTCTGTAAAGAACCCAACCTGGAAAAGAAAATCCCTAATGAGATTATGAGATAGTGAGGTTAAAAAAATAAGGGGGACTCGCTAATAAGGTATTAATACAAAAATACATAACAAAAGTCGAATAATGACGGGGACGGGGGAGGTCAGGGGGGGAAGGAGACTACAGTGACAATAAACCGGTGAATTACGCATAGGTAGGAAATAAAACTACTTAACTATTGAAGGGAAAAGGTTAATTAGATTACTTTCCATCCTGCAGCTGCGAGATTCCGTACCAGAGAGAGATAGAGAGAGAGAAAGAGAGAGAGAGAGAGAAACTAAGAAGCAAAGTGTATTTATATGCATGGACGGAGAGAGGGGAGAACAAAATAAAAAAAATATGAAAGAACGTGTGTAGAAACAGGACTAGGTGAGGAAAACGTAAAGCGGCGAGAAGATATTGAAACAAGGAACGAGAATAGACCATGAGACCCATTGACAAACCCTTGCTGGAGAGGACGTGGTGTTGAAAGAAGAAGGAAGGAAGGGAAGGAAGAAAACACTTGCGGAATAAAAACTTAGCACAAAACGAACATAATGAAACAAATAAAGCGACTAAATCAAGCAAATTCACTTAGAAACTTAGCGGAAGAGAACGAGGAACCGATAATATATTGAAGGAAAAGAAAAAAAATATACCTCTTGTAGAAACAAAACTAAGCGAAAAACGTATATATTGAAGCAAGGAATCCGAGTAACACATCTAAACACGCAGAAAATCTTGAAACTCAGCATAGCACAAAAGGAAGAAACACAGACAGAAGCAGGCACACAATGGAGAGAGCGAGAAGCAGGGTCGTGTACTGATACATCGGGAGCTCTGTTGCCCCTTTCAATATACTAACGGAGGGGCGCCACCTATGTATCACTGTCAGTGGAATAGTGAATTTAAGGTCCACATTTCTAAACGTTTCGGCTTCGTATTGCAATAAGCTACTTTTAAACATGCTTTAGTGGAATTTACTGAGGTTTTCTAGGATGTTTTATTGAATTTAGTGATGTTTTAACAGAGATCCTGCATTGGCATAAGAACCAAGCCAATCATCTATGTGGCTTTCGGAAATAATCTTGGTGAGAAAGCAAAGCGTTTAAAAATATAAGCTTAAGAATATAGCCAGTGCAGGAATACATAAATTACGCCAGTACATTACCAAAGGTGGACTGTGACAAATCCTCAATTGCAGAAAAAGAAAACGAAGGAGAGTAGTAGGGAAGAGTCAGGCGGTAGTAGTACAAGATGAGTTACATGGGCTACAGCGGACGGAAGAGCTGAACTGTACTGCCGGCGAGGGGAGTGACGCGTAATTAGGGGAGCGGCGGGTGGCGGCTGACAAGCTTATGAGAAAACGGAGAGATGGATGGCAGGCGGCTTGACTGTGGCGCTGCTCCCGGCCTGTGGTTTGTTGCAGAAGAGAGAGAAGTGGTAGAGGAAGAGAAGTAGGACAAAAATGAAAATAGAGAAGGTGATGTAGAGGAGGAAAGCAGTAGAGGTGGAAGAAAAATAGGATGTAAACTATTGGTAAAGAAGTGGTGTATTGATACAGTATATATTTTTTTTCCTTTTTCTTTACCTTTTCCGTGGATAAAAATAAAGGTATGGTTGTGAACAAGGGGAAACTGTAGAGATGGAAGAGAAATAGGTAAAAATATATATATATATATATATATATATATATATATATATATATATATATATATATATATATATATATATATATATATATATATATATATGCTATAGTGCAGTTTATCATTTTTTTTCTTTTTCTTTTTCTTTTCCTGAACGTGTAAGAATAAAACACCTTAGGAAAACACAAACAGACAGACATCTACTCACCCATCCACACACACACACACACACACACACACACACACACACACACACACACACACACACACACACACACACACACAAAGGCACCTGGATGTGTTGTTCCTGCAATTAGGTTTGCCTGGGCGCTTCACTCGCTGGTCCGGAAGTGTAATCCTCTTAAAGCGAATAAAAGGAACTAAAAATAATATAAAAAATCACGTGATGAATGGAGCAGGGGAGCATTCAGGCCCCTCAGAGCGACAAGGGGCGGAGGCTTAAAAGTTTGAGTGGGAGTAAGGAACACCTGCTAGTAATAGTAGTAGTAGTAGTAGTAGTAGTAGTAGTAGTAGTAGTAGTAGTAGTAGTAGTAGTAGTAGCAGCAGTAGTAGCAGTAGTGATAATGGTAGTGTTATTATTCCTATAGATCTTTTAACTCTTATTATTAATCTTATATTATACAAAAAAAATATATATATAATTTGTTGTAGTAGTAGTAGAAGTAGTAGTAGTAGTAGTAGTAGTTGTGGTGGTGGTGGTGGTGGTGGTGGTGGTGTTATTACTATAGATCTTGTAATTCCTGTGATTGATCTTAAAGGACGTGTAAGATTGATAATAACAAAAAAAAAGGCGTGTTTCATTTGTTCTTCTGTTCTCCTGGGTTATGTTCACATTGCGGGCCTCTCACGTTTAATTTGCCGCGCTTCCTGATCAATATCCCAGCGTTTCTATGAACTGCTCAACTGGATTCATTACTTCTAAATGCTTTGTTCTCTCAGAAGTTTGATTTCCAAAGGGCACAGATAATTAGTAACTTTTTTCCGTGTTTTCTTCCATACTGATGACGCAGAATTCCTGTTAAACTATCAGTTGAATCATTAAAAAAAACACCCTTGAAAAAAATCCACAACAATTTACAGTACTATTGAATGTACGAGTTAAGACGAAGCGTTTAGAAACACAATGGTAAGCCGAACAGTTCGCCAAAATTTGACTTCTATTGAATGTCTATTGGCGTGTGTGTGTGTGCGTGTGTGTGTTTGGGTGTGTGTGTCTGTGGGTGGGTGGGTGGATGAGAGTTAATTGTACCATTGTAATCCTTCGGCTGTTCCTCATTAGACAGTACTTTTCTGTGCCCCACTTTCAACCTTATTAAGGGTGATAATGACGACCGCTGTGCAAAATGGGGATCAAGAGAGCGATGAAGAGGAGCAATGAAGAAAAAACACACGGTAATTGTAGTGAGATTAAATGGGAGAGGAGGAAAAGTGGAATGTTAGGCAATAAAAATTGAAGTAGGTACAGGACGAACGTTAGTGATGGGTGGAATGGTTGCAGTGTTAGCCTGAGTGATGTGTTAGTAATGATAGACATACAGTGTTTCTATTGGTAATGGTGACAAAGGTAATGGTGTATAGGAATAAATACTGCAGTGGTAAAAGAATGAGATAAGGGCACATAATGACAAAGGATAGATGTATTAGATGAGGGTGATGTTATAGGGGTAATAGATACGCCACATTGGAAGGATAAGGGAGGAGGTTTAGCGGAATGACGAGGACAGCAGTGGTGTGGAAGGTGAAGGTGAAGGTGCTGAGGCCTTCTTATGCATTATCCATGAGTCTGACGCACCTTTCCCCTCCCTCTCTGCCTCTGCCGCGCCTCGCCTCCCCTCGCCTTGCCGTGCCATGTTTTGCCTTGCCTTCCCTAACACAAGTATTGGTGAGGTTTTTCATATGTCCGGATGTATAGTGCTTTTTTTCATTTCTCTCTCTCTCTCTCTCTCTCTCTCTCTCTCTCTCTCTCTCTCTCTCTCTCTCTCTCTCTCTCTCTCTCTCTCTCTCTCTCTCTCTCTCTGATAATAACATGAAATTTATATAAAGTACAATAATGTAAGATTCTAGATAACTTAAAATAACGTAGCTTTATCCCTTCACTTTTCTTTTTTTCCCTCTCCCTCTCACTCTCTCTCTCTCTCTCTCTCTCTCTCTCTCTCTCTCTCTCTCTCTCTCTCTCTCTCTCTCTCTCTCTCTCTCTCTCTCTCTCTCTCTCTCTATTTTATTTTTTCTCACCAACATTCGGGAATAAGAATTTGAATTCGAGGCACGCGTATTCCTTTCTCCCTTCCGGTTTACGCCTTTCATTTTCTCCTTTCCCTTATTCATTCTAACCCTTTTCTCCCCTAATACGCTTCTCTCATCGTCCGTCCCTCCATCGCCCTTGTTCCCTCCCTACCCTCCCTCTTACCCTCCCCTCCCTTCCCTTCACCGGGCGTCAGATTGGCTGGGATGCGAGGGGAAAGAGAGACCATATAGAATCCATACATACGCATAAGCACCGCCGCCTCTTTCTGGCTTTTTGCGTAGAGGAAAAGGAGGGAGAGATGGAGTAGGGGGAGAGAGACAGTGTAGTTGGGTTGTTGTTCTTATATCAGGTTGCTTTGCGCTGCCTTTAGAAGTTGGAATTTTTGTTTTGAGTTGATTTCTGAGTTGATTCTGAGATAAGACCATAAGGGAAGCTGCAAGAAGTCAGTTGGTGTACATGAGGCAGTCTCTGTATAAAACCTACGTAATTTTATCCACTTATCATCCCTGTCCATAAATTTGTCTAATCCTTTAAAGCTTTCTCTTCGCTCAGCACTCATAACCCGATAACTGCTTCTATAATCCAGTTATCTGCCACTATTTCTAAACCAGTTTCTTCATTTCTCACTCCTTTCTTTGTTTTCTTCATAATCCTTTGCATTAGTACTCTCTCCTTTCCCTTTCTACCTTCAAACCGCAGGGAAGCAACCTCACCCCCTCTGACACCTGGCAAACAAGACTAATAAGAAAAACGTTACTGTTACTGTCAGTGAGAAAAAATCATGTTTCTCTACACTGTTACTCTCTTTACCTTTCCTCTTGTATATAGTTAGGAGGCGTTCCTCTGACACCTGGAGACAAGACTAATGAGAAAAACGCTGTTGTTACTGTGAGAAAAAGACTCGCCGGTTGATCTCTCCCCATGTAGCGTTTACAAGGGCAATGAAAAGGCGCAGCGTCCCGTCACCTCCCAAGACGATACTGACAAGGGTTTATGAATATTTCGCCGAGGTCAGAGTCAAGACTTTTCACTTCCTTGGTGTGACCTGCGACGCTACGCTATTCTGGGATTCCCGTGCATTATTCCTCTGTTTCTTTTCCCTCAGGTTTTCTTCTTCTGCATGACAAGACAAGGTACTGACTTCCTCGTGTGTGAATCTTGGACACACACACACACAGAGAGAGAGAGAGAGAGAGAGAGAGAGAGAGAGAGAGAGAGAGAGAGAGAGAGAGAGAGAGAGAGAGAGAGAGAGAGAGGAATATCTCCTAATATTTTATTTGTATTTTCTTTTCTTTTTTTTTCTTTTTTAGAATTTTAAGTTTACTACACGTGAATGATAAGGTGAGATTCTGGATCCCTCTCTCTCTCTCTCTCTCTCTCTCTCTCTCTCTCTCTCTCTCTCTCTCTCTCTCTCTCTCTCTCTCTCTCTCTCTCTCTCTCTCTCTCTCTCTCTCTCTTTCTCTCTCTGCCCTCCACCTGTCTTTTTCTCTCCTGCTTCCTCTTCCCTCCTCTCATCCTTCCTCAATATTCCCACCCCTTTTCCTCCTTTTCCTCCTCCTCCTCTTCCTCTTCCTCTTCCTCCTCCTCGTCACAACAGCAACAGCGGTGGACGAGGATTGGTTCGTGTTTTGAAGAGCGAGGGGAGAGAGAGAGAGAGAGAGAGAGAGAGAGAGAGAGAGAGAGAGAGAGAGAGAGAGAGAGAGAGAGAGAGATGGGAAAGTGACCTCAGTTGTTGATGGTTTTTCTCTTCCTTTACTATGCTGTTCACTTCCCCTCACCTTCCCTTCTCTTTATCCTTTCCAATTTTCTGTCTTCTATTTTCCCTCTCTTCTAACTTCCTATTCATTCCTTTTTTTTCTATCTTTCTGCTTTCTTCCTTCTTTCTCTCGTCCTCTGTCTCTCTTTCCTTTCTCTGTTTCTCTTTAGCTTCTCTTCCTCCCTTTTTCCTTTTTCTCTATCATCTTCGTTCGTTTCTTATATTTCATTTACCTTCTTCCTCTTTTTTTTTTCTGGTGTTATCTCCTCCTTTCCAGTTCTTCTTTATCCTCTATTCCTAATCTTACCTTCCCTTTTCTCTCTCTCTTTCTTCCACATTTTCTGCTCATATATGCTATTTTATCTTTCTTTTCTAATCCTATTTCCTCTCTTCCTGCAACTTTCCATTCTTAACCTCACCTTCCCTCTCTCTTTTCCTTTCCCCGTTTCCCCTCTCATATACCTCTCTTTCCCTTTTCCCTATTCCATCTCCTTTCTTCCCATTACTTTCCATTTCTCAGTTTAGCTTTAGCCTTTCTCTTTCCTCACTTATCTCCTTCCTTTTCTCTGTTTTCTGTTCCTATTTCCTCCTCTCTCCCCATTACTTTCCATTCTTCACCTTAGCTTTACCCTCTATCTTTCCCCACTTATCTCCTCCCCTCTCTTCCCCTTTCCGCTGATGCCGCAGGCGAGGCTCCCGTCGAAAAGTCATTCACCACATTTCGAATTCAGAATATCAAATTCCGCCAGCATTATGGGCGAGGCGCCGCCAGTCTCTCCCGGCGGCGGCAGGGCGGTGCGAGGCAGATTGTGGCTTCAAATATGTACTGCCTCTGCTATTGCTATTACAGCCCTTACCGCTGCGCTGAAAGTGAGGGGAGCTGGTGGTCTTGCATGGTGTTTTCCTGCTATTAATAATCTTATGCTTTGGTAGTTGAAGTACTGCTGGAAGTGAGGAGGGATTCAAATACGTACTGCTTCCACTGCTAATGCTATTGTAACCATTACCGTAGCGCGGAAAATGAGGGGAATGAGTGGTCTTTTATTGCATCCTCCTGCTAGTGGATTTATTACGCTTTACTATCACTACTATACACATTACTGGTGCGCTGGCAGTGAGGAAAGCTTCAAATGTATACTGTTTACATTGTTATTTGCGATCCTTAATGTAGCGCTGAAGTGAGAGGAGAGTTGCTGGTCTTTCGTTTCCTCCTCCTCCTAAGTCTTCTGTTTGGTAGATGAAGTACAAGAGGAAACGATGAGTCAAACGTCATTATATGGGCTTTGGTGTGTCAGATTTAGGTGTTCAGATCTTCTCACCTTCTCTTGTTCTTCTCTTCATCAAGCGCCTCCTAACTTTCTCTTGCCCAGCATCCCCCCATTCTTTGCATCTTTCCTCACGCTTCCCCAAATGTCCCTCATCGTGATCCACCTTCCACACTCTTTTCCCCCAACATCCCTTCACCCTGATCCACCTCCCTCAACCTTCGACAAACACCTCTCACCCTGACAAACCTCTCTCACTCTTGCATATACATCCCTCACCCTGATCCACCTCCCTCACGCTTCGACAAACATCTCTCGCTTTGACGAACCTCTCTCACTCTTCCACAAACATCCCTCATCCTCACTCACCTTCTCTCTCTTCTTCCTGACACTCCCTCATCTTCTTTCCCCTGGACATTCCCTCCCCCTCACCATTCCCGCAAGACTCCATAACTGACCCGACTTTGCCATAATTTAGCAGCGCGTTTTCAGCCCAATTTAAGCCTGAGAAAGTAATAATAAAGTGTGCCGTCGTAGCGAGATGCCGAGCGCAAATATCTGCATATATGAATAATTTGGTGATTATCTAGCCCCAAAATATTCCTTGAATCAACACCTCACGCGTTATTTGGGTTTGTTTTCTCTCTCTCTCTCTCTCTCTCTCTCTCTCTCTCTCTCTCTCTCTCTCTCTCTCTCTCTCTCTCTCTCTCTCGTTTTGTACTTATTTCTTTTTTTTCTCTTATGTTTATGTGTAAGATTTTTTTTTCAAGTTTTGTTAAAGGTATTTGTCTTATTTAGTTATTGATGTAGTTGTTTATTTAGTAATTTATCAGTTTTTGATTGATTGATTGACTGTCTGTGTGTGTGTGTGTGTGTGTGTGTGTGTGTGTGTGTGTGTGTGTGTGTTAGTGTGTTTGCATCAACAAATTATGCTAAAAAAAAAAAGAAAAATGAAAAATAAACATGACCTATCCTGAGAGAAGAAAGATATAAATTAGAGAAGAGAAGAATAACGAATAAAAATCAAAGGGGATTGTTGCAGGAAACGGGAAGGGGAAAGATAAACATTCGTATATATTACAAAAAGGGACCTCGTTTAGCTTTCTGTAATGAAGGTGGCGTCTCTGCTCCCCTTTGACGCCCGCCGCCGCCACCACCACCACCACCCTCAACTCACTCAGCGACAGATGGAGGAAACGAGTTTTTCTCTCTACTTTATTAACTTCTCCTGCACCGCCAGAGTGAACGAGGGAAATTAGTCTATTCCCGGAAGAGTCTATGAGTTTGGTTCCTTATGTTATTTCTTCACGTGTCAGGGAGTGGCCAAGGGAGGGGGCAAAGATGAGAGAGAGAGAGAGAGAGAGAGAGAGAGAGAGAGAGAGAGAGAGAGAGAGAGAGAGAGAGAGAGAGAGAGCTTTGATTGTATATATAATTTTATGTTTTATGCAACTTTTAAATATTTTAAAGCAACATCATGGACACAAATCAGTATTAATGTATGTATTTGGTCTTTTCGAAGCAAACAACGCTTTGTATGCATATGTATGCTGGTGAGGGTCATTTTATAGTGTATTGTTACTGAAATATGATACTGTGTTCACGTTTCAAGATAGAGATTAAGCGTGACTTCCTCTTTCATGTTGTAACTGTTTCTGTCATCTATATTTCCTCTTCTTCTTTACCTCTTTGTCTTCGTTGGGTCTCCTCTGCCTCCTCTTCTTCCTCGTTCCCTAATCTCACTTGGAAAATAACAGCAAATATGATGATAAATACAACAAAATCTCTCTCTCTCTCTCTCTCTCTCTCTCTCTCTCTCTCTCTCTCTCTCTCTCTCTCTCTCTCTCTCTCTCTCTCTCTCTCTCTCGAACACGTGGCCCAGCTCACTATCTCACTGTACTATAATGAAAGTATGTGTGTGTGTGTGTGTGTGTGTGTGTGTGTGTGTGTGTGTGTGTCCGCGCGCAGAGAGATATGAATGTAAAGTGCGTTGTTTTCCCCTTCCCAGTAACGAATGCGTGCGTCGTGTATATGTTAATGATAGCTGGTGCTTAAATGATAATAGTTCGCAATAGTCTTTTATTTTTTTCTTCTTTTTAATCCCCACGTGTTTGCATTGCGATGTGTGCATATAAGCCATAGTGTTTTATTTGCATATGCATTATGTATGGTACGTACGTAATGGTAGTGGTGGTAGTGGTGGTGGTGGTGGCTTCAGTGTATGGGTGAGTGAGAGAGGCTGAATAGAGAGTAAGGAAAGAAAAGGGGGATGGAAAAGCGAGCGTAATATATGAAATTCGTGGAAAGGGAGGGAGAGAGGGAGGGGAGAGGAGGAGATAAGGGGAAAAAGATAGAAAGTGAATAGGAGAAAAGGGAGAGAGAGAGAGAGAGAGAGAGAGAGAGAGAGAGAGAGAGAGAGAGAGAGAGAGAGAGAGATGAACAAAAACACGGTAAGGCAGAAAATATGTAAATAGATAGATAGTGTGTGTGTGTGTGTGTGTGTGTGTGTGTGTGTGTGTACGTTCCCTGAGGCGGTTCCCTACAGTTTCCTTTGCTAATGACCCGCGCCGCATTCCCACTTCCTATTTATTCTCTCTCCCCTCTTTTCCCCCTGTGTACCTCTCTCTCTCTCTCTCTCTCTCTCTCTCTCTCTCTCTCTCTCTCTCTCTCTCTCTCTCTCTCTCTCCCCCTTATCCTTATTCTTAATTTATTCCACTTTTTTTTTCGTTTTATTCGCTTGTCTCTATTCTTTTTTATTTTTTGTTTCTCCTTTTCCCTGTTTGTCTTCTACATCTTTTATCTTTTTTTCACTTTTCCTTATTTCCTTTTTCGCTATCTTTCTTTATCCTCTCTTATTTTTCATCCTAAATGAGTATTATCAAGTTTGTTTATATTATAATTGTCACTCTTATTGCTATTCGTATTAATTCGCTTTTTGTCGTTTTGCTATTTTTTTTTTTTTACAGTTTCTGTCTTTTTCACTCATCTTACTTTTTTTCCGTATTATCTTTATAACTTCTATATTTTCCCTCACAAACTAGATTTTTTTTTTTTTTTTGTAAGTTTGGCATTTTGTCTTAACCTTTTACCATCATTCTTGACATTCGCATTATTTCACCTACTAGAGTTCAGCTATTTTAATATAATCCGGAACACCAAGACAAGGAAGGTTAGAGGACGGGAGTGAGGGAGGGAGGGAGGAAGGGAGGGATGGTCTCAAATACGTTCCGATTTCACATCTGTCCCCTGAAGGCGTATGTCCATCAGAACGACCAAGCGAAAATACGCGGTTGATCTTTTTATTAATCCGCCTCGTTTGGCCTGAGTCTGAATACGCTGATATCGAAATGAACCGTGTCTCCCTCGCCCCGCGCCGCCAGCCTCCCATGAAGGAAAAAGCTGCCTTGTATTAGTCCGCTGTACGTCAGTTTCTCGCGTGTCCAGTGCTCGCTCGGGGCCGCAGCAGTCGCCTCCCAAATTGTATAGTATTTGTGGACTGGCTGCAGGCTGGCACAGGGCGGGGCGTGTAGGAGTGCAGGGAATGGTAGGTGTGGGTGGGAGGCTGCGGGGAAAGGAGGGGAGACACTCGTAGTTTAGGGAATGGAAGAGCATGGGGGGGACTAGATGTGTGTGGATGGTTGCTGGGAAGAAGAAAGGACAGAGTTTAGGGAAGGGGAGAGGATAGAGGAGGGGTGACAGGGAAAGAGTGGAGGGAAGGATGGGTGGATAGGGATGGGAGGTGGAGAGGAAAGAGAGAGAGAGAAGAGTTTAAAGAAAGGAAATGGAGTAGAAGGAGGGGATTTGTGGGAAGGATTGTGGGAGGGGAGGTTGAAGAAAATGAAGAGAGAACACGTAAAGAAATGGAACAGGGAAGAGGAAGAGAGTGGAGATAGGAGAGGATGAACTGGGAGGAGCTGCTTGGAGGAAGAGAGAAGAAAGAGAGAAAGAGATAGGGGTGGACGGAGGGAACAGAGAAGACAACAGAGTCAAGGAGAAAAGGGGTGAGAGAATGGAAAAAGGAGATTTGTGGAGGTGAAAGTAGAGGGAAGAGAGTTTAAGAAAAGAGGAGAGTTAAGGGATGCCCTCTCGGTCCTGCCTTCTCCCCCAACACACATCCTGGCAGTAAGGTTAGTTCTCTGGTGTGTAATATAATTTACCAACTAGATTTATGGAGCTGGTGTCTGTGTGAATCTGGCTCTACTGGTTTTCTCCCTCCTGTGACTCCCTGACACTTCCTGACACTGATGAATTTACCTTTTCCTCTCTTCTTTACTCATTTTAATCTTTCAGTCTCTTCACACATTTCTAAATATCTTTCTCATCTTCCCCGGTTCACTGTACTAAGATTTTAAGTTAATTTCGTCAGTATTCCCCTCACATTGTGTATTGGTGAGGTTAACAAGACTGTTCCTCTTTTGGGTCAAGTGTTGCAGTAAATGTTCGTGCTTTGTGCCTCGCCTGGGCGTGTATGAGAGTTGCGTGTTATCCCAAGCTCTTGTTGAGGCGGTGTTTTTGTCCCAAGTGCTGCGGAAGACTACACTAAACATAAAGCTTTGAGAGAGAGAGAGAGAGAGAGAGAGAGAGAGAGAGAGAGAGAGAGAGAGAGAGAGAGAGAGAGAGAGAGAGAGAGATCATACTTTCGACAAGAATAAAGAAAAACTTCCCACACATTTCAAAACAAGACGGAGATATGTAGACCAAGCATAAAGTGAGAGCGTCAGTCAGTGTAAAGTCAGCAGCATCACCCAAAGATAGAGTTAGTGAAATATTGCGCGTTTTTAGCGGAATATAAGCCAGCAAAACACACGTACACACCACCCATTGCAGCTGGAATTCCCGCACCGGACCACTGCAGGACGGCACTCGGGTCTCGCGCCACAGAAATGCAAATTAAGTGAAAGACAAAACAGGACATGTGGCGAATCGAGTCAGACGTCAACGGACACACACTTCTTGGTGACAGATTGCCCAGATTCCCTCCACAAGGCGACACGAGGCAGAGTTGTTCGTTCGATACATGCGAGGACCAAGCGGCGCTACATTCCCGCTGTTCACTTTGCTTATCTGTGTATGGATGGTGTTACTGAATAGCTGGACATCTCAATTTGTTATAGGATATTGTTGTGGAAGTTAGCAGGAGTTTTCAAGGGTGTTTTAATGATTCTAGTGGATATTTAACGAGATTTCTGCATCATCACTTGGAAATATAGGTATGAAAATCTGAAAATCATCTGTAGCATTTAAAAATCATTCCTGATGAGAGTAAGATGCGTTCCTGAATACGGACTTAATGATTTAGATGTAAGACTTAAGCAGATCCTCAGTGGACAGTGAATCCTAAGCTGCGAGACTCGAAGTTCTGGTTCCATTGGATTTTAGTGATATGTTAGTTCTGATTGTAAATGGAAGCTTAATAGTTTGATAAGACAGGGCTGTAATATTTCAAAGCAGGTAGTCTTGAAGTTACCTTTTCATTTTATTTATTTTTTTTTCAATACTCGTTTTGTGACAGTGTGGCAGTGTGGCAGCCATCTTCAATACGTTTACCTTTAGGTGTTTTCCCCTCTCCTTTCAAAGATTCATTTCCTTCCTTGTAAGACTGTGTTCGTCTCTGTCTTCCTGTATATTTCACTGAAGCTACGTTTTATTTATCTGTCCTGTCATACCAGTGTCATCCATTCTACTACGCCTTCTCCTCCTCCTCCTCCCTCGTTTTCTTTGCCTCCTCCTCCTACTCCTCCTCCTCCTTCTCCCTCGTTTTCCTGTCTTCTCCACCTATTCATCCTCCTCTCACCCTCGTTTTCTCTGCCTCCTTTTCCTCCTCCATTCTCCTTCTCCCTGCCTCCTTTCCGTATCTGTTCATTCTCGTTCCTTTTCCCATTTTCTTCCCCCGGTGAGTTGAAGGTATCTAGTTATTGCACCTCTTTCATGTACTCATTTCCCGCCAATTTTCTCTTCTGCCGTTTCTTTTTTATCGTGATTAATCTTCATCGTCGTTCTTGCTCTCTCTCTCTCTCTCTCTCTCTCTCTCTCTCTCTCTCTCTCTCTCTCTCTCTCTCTCTCTCTCTCTCTCTCTCTCTCTCTCATCGTCCTGCCAGCTGTAAACGGTCTTTTCCATCCTCCTTATTTTCTTTTTCTCCTCCTCCTCCTCCTCTTCCTCTTCCTCTTCCTCCTCCTCCTCCTCCTCCTCCTCCTCCTCCTCCTCCTCCTCCTCCTCCTCCTCCTCCTCCTCCTCCTCTTCTTTAATCAACGTCAAAATCATCTGAAATAACTTATTACTCTTTTCCACAAACACCATAGAGAGAGAGAGAGAGAGAGAGAGAGAGAGAGAGAGAGAGAGAGAGAGAGAGAGAGAGAGAGAGAGAGAGAGAGAGAGGAACACAAGACCAATTACATAGCAAGTAACATCTCTATTAGCAAACTAACTATAAGCTGGATGGATAACCGGCACATACAGTAGGGGCAGAAGAAGTTAATGGGTGTTTTATATGCTAGCTTAGAAAGGACTGTGTTTAGAGATCGTAACTCCTGTAGGGCAAGAGAGAGAGAGAGAGAGAGAGAGAGAGAGAGAGAGAGAGAGAGAGAGAGAGAGAGAGAGATGAATTTGTAAAGCCCACGTAACTACAAGAGCGATACACAGCATAAGTTTTGCAAGAGGAAGCGCCTGAAATATAGAGAAAGAGGGAGAAGTAGAGTAGAGTACCTTGTAAATTTTGAAGGAAAGGAAGGGACGGTCTCAGAAATGCGCGGTGGTGGTGATGGGTAGGGATGATAAGTACCAAAGGAGGGAAAAGAGAAGGAAGGGAAAGGGAATGGTATCGATAAATGGGAAGTCATAGAGGTTTTTAGTGGCCATTAAATGAATACTTTGGTGTTGGCATCAAGGGGTGTTACTGTACCCCCTTTCCTCCTCCTACACACATTACCCCTTCATATCTTCCTTTCCCATTTCTTTCATTCAGTTTCATTTCTTTCCCCATTTTTTCTTCACAATGTAAACAGGGACAAAGCTGCTCCCCCCCACTCCTCTCAGGCACTCATACGCATTCACGCACGCACACTAACTCTCCATATCCTTTCCCTTTTCCTTCAGTCAATTTCCTTCCCTCCTGCTTTTTTCTCCCATCTCAACAGGGACGCAACTACACAAGATTGTCTCAGGGCCTCACCTCACACACAAACATAGACACACACAAACTCTGTATATCTTCCTTTCCCTCTTCCTTCTGTCAATTTCCTCTCCTCCTCCTTTTTCCTCCCATCTCAGCAGGGACACAGCCACACAGCATTGTCTCTAGGCCTCTTCTCACACCGCTGGCCACAAAGGAAGGCGCAGCGCAGATGACAAAGGCAGACGGCACTAATACAGTTATGGAAATGAGAGTTGAGTTTCACTGTCTCTCTTGCTAAACAATTTTTCGCACCGCTGCCTTCTTCCCCAGTGCTCGCTGTCCGCTATTCTCCGGCACTGGGCGAGGCATGCAGGGAAGCAGGGAGGGAGTGTTCCTTGCTTCGAAATCGGTTGTTATCGAAGGAAATTTGCGCTTTTCCCGTCATGCCTCAGCGGTGGTCGGAGAGCAAAGGAAGGCAAGGCAAAGCAAAGCGTCTCGGTACAAAATGAGTGGACTCAATCTCTCTTTCCTTGCCAGTCATGTGAAAAGGCAATTTGAACGATGCCTTTGTGTCCTTCCAGCGCCGACATGGACACTTGTTGCTGCTGCTACTGCTGCTGCATGTGTGTGTGTGTGTGTGTGTGTGTGTGTGTGTGTGTGTGTGTGTGTGTGTGTGTGTGTGTGTGTGTGTGTGTGTGTACTGCAGGTAGAAAGCGATTGTAATTACCTTTATACAGATGAGATTATTTACTATCACCACCACCACTACCGCCACACCTTCCATGTCCCCTTCTTTCCTCCCTGCCCCCTCCCTCCCTTCCTTCATCAATGCCATGTACACACCTCTCTTCCCCACCTCCCTCCCTTCTCTCACCCTCATCCCCTCGAGACCATCGCCCCGTAACGAGCTAGATAAAAACTATGCAACAAAATATTAATCAAGAGGAGTGTGGTGAACGAGGGGAAGAGAGGGAAGGAAGGGAGGGGAGGAACCACAGTACACAACACCCTCTTCCCTATCTATCTCTCTCTCTACCTCTACTACCCTCTCCTCTTCCCGTTCAGTCTCGTGCGTGTTTACAGTCATTAAGATTAGGTATCGTGCGTCAATCTGCTCAGCTGGCCGAGGCTTGATAATTAATAGGCGTTATCGAGCAGCTATCTGGGAGGTAATGGCCCGTGGCGGTGTTGTCTTGTTTGGACGGTGACGACAGGCGGCCTTCTCCAGCTACGTGTGTGAATGACGGGGCCCTCACACGCACACTGCACACCTCGCCACAGCCACTCACTTACACGTACTCGTACACACTCATCCGTACACACACACACGCACACACACACACACACACACACACACACACACACACACACACACACACACACACACCATACTTAAATTATTAACGTTTTCACTCCTAAACAGTTTTTTTCCAATAGTGTATAATTTTTCGGGTGATCTTTAGTTTAAAAAGACAGACATTGACAGACAGGCATGCATATACGTAGATATATATAAAGGTTTACTATTGATGTAAAAGGTTTTTAGATTTTATTTGTAGTGGAGACTCAAAAAATAATCTTGTGCCCAAAAACAGACGAAATTAACTTTCTATTCAAACAAACAGACAAAGTGATAGAGACAGACGAACAAACAGACAAAACTCAAAGAAACCGATATAGAAAGTAATACATACATACATACTTACATACATACATACATACATACAGAACCATTTGAACAACTTACAAATATACACACGAAAACATTCCTACAATCTTCTAGACAAACGAGAGAAGTATTGTCTAGATAGCCATATGATATTAGACAAACTGGTATTGATGTAGCTAGACAAAGATACAGACATGCCAGGGGAGGAGAACAGACAGAGGCGCAGAGACACGACTGCTACAAGATCCTTTCTTGGAGGCACAGCGTGAAATTAAGAAAGAGAAATTGAAAAAAAAAAAGTCGGGGAAGGGAATTAATTTTGCAAAGAGCATTGAATTTTTTTTTTTTTTTTCCTGCAGGCTTGTGTGTCTCATATTATGTGAGGAAGAGAGCAAATTTTCTTATTATTACTTATACTTTTACTGGTGGTGGTGGTGGTGGTGGTTATAGTATTTTCATGATAGCTTCTTCTTCTACTAGTATTACTGCTGCTACTACTACTACTACTACTACTACTACTACTACTACTACTACTACTACTACTACTACTACTACTACTACTACTACTACTACTACTACTACTAAAACTAATGCTACTGCTGCTGCTGCTCCTACTACTACAACTTCTTCTTCTTCTTCTTCTTCTTCTTCTTCTTCTTCTTCTTCTTCTTCTTCTTCTTCTTCTTCCCCTCCTCTCCTCCTCCTCCTCTCCTTGTCTTCCTCCTACTCTTCCTCCTCCTCCTACCACCTCCACCATCACCACTACCCACCTCTATTAAAACAAACCATTTATTTTACCACCCCTGCTAATTTTGCTTGAGCCACTTACTCTCACCAATGTTCCCACTACGTATTTCCGAGCGTGGGTGAAGCAGGCAGCCATAACCATTCCTGAAGCCGCTTGTCCGCCATCATGTTACGCCAACGAGGAAGGAAGCTGCGGGCATGTTGAAAGAAAGAAAATGCTCTCTCTCTCTCTCTCTCTCTCTCTCTCTCTCTCTCTCTCTCTCTCTCTCTCTCTCTCTCTCTCTCTCTCTCTCTCTCTCTCTCTCGCCAAGAAGTTTAAATCCACCAGGTAATTAATTTTCCACTTTTGTTCCTCACTTTTGTCCCGTGTTGTGTGTGTGTGTGTGTGTGTGTGTGTGTGTGTGTGTGTGTGTGTGTGTGTGTGTGTGTGTGTGTGTGTTGCAGTTTAATTTTCTTGATCTTTTCTAGTATATGTATTTGTCTTTGTACAGTTTTCTTTCTTTTCTTTTTTGTCTGTCTATCTGTCTGTCCGTCTGTCTGCTTTGGTCTCTGTCACGTAACTGTGAGAGAACCTTGACTAGAGTGGAAGGAAGAATACATGAAGAGAATATGAAGGGTAAAGAATCTCTCTCTCTCTCTCTCTCTCTCTCTCTCTCTCTCTCTCTCTCTCTCTCTCTCTCTCTCTCTCTCTCTCTCTCTCTCTCTCTCTCTCTCTCTCTCTCTCTCTCTCTCTCTCTCTCTCTCTCTGTCTTTAAACAAATTTACATCAGGCTTAAAACAACACGTTTTTTTTTTTTGCGTTGCTATTTAAAAAGCCAACACTTAAATATAAAAAAAGAAAATATATACAAAAAAAACTTATCCTATTATATACACACATCATTAACACAACACTAGTGTGGGAATTTGTGTTTTTCGCCACCTGTGGACAGCCACTTTCACTTACTGAAGTGTCATTGTCTGTGTATCACTCGTGTTCCACAATCTGGAGGTTCTGTCTGTGTAAGAGCGCTGGTGCTGTCTCAAGTAAGATCGAGGCACCTGCACCAGCATGTCACTGTAGGTGGTTGCCCTGGACTCCCTCTGGACAGCTCGTGGTGGAAGCCTTAGCGAGCTGAGATGAGGAACCTTCAGCAAACGGGCCTTGTGCTGGGCCACCAGCATCGACACGTCCCGATGATGCTCTAGCGACGTGACTCTGGTCTGCTCCTGCTGCTGCTGCTGCTATCCGTCCATCCCTGCCGCAGGGCACACCTTTGCATGGCATCCAGTCTCTGCAAGTGTGTGGCGAAACTCAACATCCATTACAAGGCACTGTAATTCATACAAGGCCGTATCTGAGCCTTGTATAGTGTAAGGATGCCCCTGGAGTCGAGGTTTTCCGCCATCCGACGCAGGGCAGAGACCCACAGGGAGGCCTGGTGGGCAACAGCAGCAACATGGCGGTCGAAACGCAGGCCACAGTCCACTGTCACACCTAACACCTTGACGTGTTCCTAGAGTGGAAGTGTCTGGCCTCCAAAACACAGATGGCCTGAGATGACCAGGGTAGGCAGCTGGGGACCATGAGATGACCATGGCCTGCGTCTTCTCTGGAGTGAAGCCGACTTGCCACGTCTCTCCCCACTTCGCCACCAGCCTAAGCTACCTGTTTAGCTCTCTGACGGCTTGCTGACTGTCGGAGCGGCAGTAGGAGCGGGAGAGACTGCAGTCGTCGGCGTATGTAAGCAGAGTCGGTATTTGCCACAGGAGGTCATCAATGTATATGTTCCACAAGATCTGGCCCAACACTGAACCCTGTGGAACCGATGCCTGTATAGGTCATGGCTGGGATGCCTACCTACCCGTTGATGACTACCCGGAGGGTTGTCCCATGGAGGTCCTCGAGCAGCACAAGAAGATCTCCTTGGATAACCTTGGCGCAAAGCTTTTTCACAAGCCCCGCGTGCCAGACCCTATCAAAGGCCTCAGCAATGTCCAGGGCCACCAAAAAAGTATCCAGGCCTTCGTCCAGGGCATCCTGCCAGCCTTGGGAGAGGAGGGTGAGGAGGTCCGCTGTTGAGCGGCCAGGCCGGAAGCCGAACTGCTTGTCTGAGAGGAGGCGATGCCCACTCAGGTGATGACAGATGACACCTACCACCACCTGTTCCAGCAACTTGCCCACCACGGAGAGCAGCGAGATGGGTCTGTAGTTGCTGGGCTCAGACTTTGAGTTCTTCTTGTGGGCTGGCACCTCCCGCTCCTCTTTCCATATAGAAGGCCACCTGTGCTCCATCAGGCAGGACCTGAAGACGTTGGTGAAAGGACCTGACAGCTCACTGGCACAGCGTTTGAGGAGCCACGGGCTGACGTCGTCCGGGTCGGTGGCTTTGTTCTCCTCCAAATCCCTCATCAGCCGCTCCACCTGTCCAGGTGTCACCTGAACATCGGTGACGGTGTGGTCTGTTTCCTAAGGGAAGTGAGGTGGACGTCTACCCGGATCAGTGACTGACATCTTTGCGAAGAAATGGGCGAGTAGAGAAGCCTTGTCCTCACTGCTGGTGGCTGTTGTCACCTCCAGCCTGGTTACTGGAGGAAAAGCGTCGCGGTGGCCCGTTCCTTGTTGCTCCTTGACGAGCCTCCACTAGGTCTTGTGGCCAACTCCTGAGCACAGAGCTTTCACCTTAGGTCCTCTCGCTGCTGCCGTCTCGCCCACCTGCAGGTAGCTGTCACCCACCTACACGCAGCACGATGTTGGGTCCAGTCGTAGTGTGTCGGACGACGTTTGTACCTCACCTAGGCTGCGTGTTTGACCTCAGCGGCCGCTTGGCATCGGTAACCGAACCAAGCAGGATCACCAGGCCTGGCGAGGTACCTACTGCTGGGGACGTGCTGCTGCTGGAGGGCAAGGAGCTTGGTGGTGAGGACACGGGCCTTTTTCTTCGCATTGCCTATCAGCAGGGCGTCCCGGTTCGTGCCAACGATGGCGTGTCTCAAGGATGCTCAGTCAGCCTGCTCCCACAGCCAGATAGTGTGCGGGGCGGCGGCCTCCCTCGCCATGCCCAGCTTGACGTTTGCTAGCACGGCGTGGTGGTCGGAGGTGCCCACCGTCCCCAGTTGATGGCAGAGGATGCTGAAGTCAGGCACAGGGTCCAGCGACCCTCCCCTCTCATGTGTAGGGAAGGACACGTGGTTCGTCAGATTCTGCACCATCAGGAGATTGTTGAAGGCATCCTGCTCCAGGTGGAAGTTCACATCCCCCAGAATCATAACGTGGGAACACTTGTGCTGCTGTAGCATAGTGTCCAGTTCCTCCGTCAGGAAATCCAACGCTTGACGTCCTTGACATTCAGCAGGAGTCCTGTGTTGTCATTTAGTACCACTCTGAAGAATAGCGCCTTCATTCCTTGAGACAGTACGACGTCAATTTCTTGACTTTGGAGGCCGTGTTTGAAGCAGGCAGCCACGCTTCCGCCCACTCTATGCTCTCTCTCTCTCTCTCTCTCTCTCTCTCTCTCTCTCTCTCTCTCTCTCTCTCTCTCTCTCTCTCTCTCTCTCTCTCTCTCTCTCTCTCTCTCTCTCGTACTTACAAAAAAGACTCATTGTTCTTCTAATAATAACATGAAATCAACATTAAACACTACATTGGCTCGTCTCCCCATAAAATACACGTCCTGGGAAGCTGTATTGTCCTCTTCATTATAAAAAAATCTTAGGCAAAGTAATGAAGGAGACTTACTTACACCCTTCCTTGTCTTACCTTGCTTTCATTGTCCCAAGGGACCCTGGGCTGGCTGCTCTTCACCTTGTTCTGCCTGCCTGTCCTCGAGGCCTCGCTGAAACATGATAGGGTTATGGAATATTTCACGTGAGTCAGGTCAACCTATGAAGAGTTGAGATTTTTATGAAAGGTACACGTTTTTTTTTTTTTTAAGTGTATTTGATGAGGAAAGTGTCAAATATGTTAATTTTTCACCTTTCGTGTTAGAGGAATATTACGTCTGTTGTTTTCACTCATTAATGTTCACTCTGTCTATTCAGAAAGAGGCGAGCTTTTATGTAAGGGACACGTATTTTTTTTTTTTTTACTTTTTTCTTAGTGTATTTGATTTTGGATAGTGTCAGATACCTCTCTAATATCGTGTCGAAAGAATTATATGCCAGTTGTTTTCACTCTTTTTTTTTTTTTTTTTTTTATTCAGCTTGTATATTTAAACAGATGAATTTTTATGGTAGGTATTCTTGTATTTTTCTTTATACTTAATTCAGGATGTATCAATATGCTTTTCTCTCAAATATCGCGATAAAAGAAGTGTATGTGAGCTATTTTCATTAATTTTACTTTCCCTACATCTTTAAAAATAACATCTACCTTTGCAAACAACCAATAGGGAGCTTTAAAAGATAGGTGGAGATATGTAGGCACGTTTCACGCATGGACCGCCACGTGTAGGAATGATGGCTTCTTGCAGCTTGTCTCATTTTCACGTTCATATGTGTTCTTATAATTTGAAGGGCCGGACGGAGACACGAAGGAAGCTATGGAAGATCAGACCAATGCCAGACCGTCCCTCCAGATCCGCGCTGCGTGGGTCATGGGGAATCATATTAGACTTTGATTAAATGTATTGTGTGGCGCGAGGCGTGACGGAGGAATGATCGGGGGAGGAAGGTCCGGAGGGGAGGGGTGACTGAGTGATCCTATGTGTGTGTGCGTGTGTGTGTGTGTGTGTGTGTGTGTGTGTGTGTGTGACAAAGGGCTAATGCCATTATACTATTGCCTCAGTGGGTTAGTTCTTATGCTCTCGTTGTGTAAGGGTGATTTTTGGTGCCTTGTGTTGGTTTATGGTGTGTTATGCTTCCCTCTTCCCCTCAGCGCTGGAATTTGAGGTCTAAATGCTTTATTTATTTCATATTGGCGGAGGCCCTATATGGAGGCTGCTCTGTGTGTGTGTGTGTGTGTGTGTGTGTGTGTGTGTGTGTGTGTGTGTGTGTCTCTCTCTCTCTCTCTCTCTCTCTCTCTCTCTCTCTCTCTCTCTCTCTCTCTCTCTCTCTCTCTCATTGATCTTTACCACACGCTTCCTCCCTGTTCCGTTTATTCTTCTCTCTCTTTCATCTCCCCTTCCTCTTCCCTATCTTTCAGTCTCTCATTTCCTCCCGTTTTTCCTACTCTTATTACACGGTTTCCCTTTTCCCCTCTTTCCCCCTCTCTCTTCCTCTCTGTTTCCCCCTACTTGTCATTCCAGAAATTCCTTTTATTCTCCCCTCTGTTTCCTTTTCCTTCCTTTCTTAACTCCTCGCTTTTATTTTTTCCTCTCTTTACCCTTACCCTCTCTCTCTCTCTCTCTCTCTCTCTCTCTCTCTCTCTCTCTCTCTCTCTCTCTCTCTCTCTCTCTCTCTCTCTCTCTCTCTCCCCTGCCCGTTTCCCCTTTTTCCCCTTGTGCTCAATTATTGTTAGCGTCACACCCTTCAATAGCGATAATATTTTGTTCTATTCTTTTTTTTAACTCTTCTTTCTTTTTTATTTCCATTTCATTTCAGTTGTTGATGATCATTGTTTTTTTCCCTTCACTCAGCCGTGCAGAGAGAGAGAGAGAGAGAGAGAGAGAGAGAGAGAGAGAGAGAGAGAGAGAGAGGGCCTCGTTTTGTTCTCTTCACTTGTACTGTTGTTCTTTTCACTACTAGAATGTTGCTTGCTGAGGTCTGGACTAGAGAGAGAGAGAGAGAGAGAGAGAGAGAGAGAGAGAGAGAGAGAGAGAGAGAGAGAGAGAGAGAGTTTATTACTTAGTTGTTTGTAAGAGAATCACTGCCTGTTATTGTGTTTTAATGAGAAAGACCTGGCCTCTTCTTCTTCTTCTTCTTCTTCTTCTTCTTCTTCTTCTTCTTCTTCTTCTTCTTCTTCTTCTTCTTCTCCTCCTCCTCCTCCTCCTCCTCCTCCTCCTCCTCCTTCTTCTTCCTCGCTCTCTTATGATTCTTTTGTTGTTGTTATTGTTATTTTTGTTTTCTTTATTTTGTTGTTGTTGTTGTTGTTGTTGTTGTTGTTGTTGTTGTTGCATTGGTAGTAACAGAAGCAACATCAGTAGCAGCAGAAGTAATACTGCTCCTATTTCTTAAGTGACTGTTTCCCGGCATTTTTCCTCTTTCTTTCTCTCTTCTTCCTAGTTCCCCTTTAAAACTCCACTGGGAAATGTGTAGTACTTGTCCCGCCAAGAACAAAGGCCACACTTAGCATAAGCTCCATTAGTCAGTCCACCCCGGCACATTGAGTTATTTGCTCTGACGTCATTTCAAATTTGCTTTTCCAGAAGAAGAGAAAAGTATAACAATGTATTAACTCTTTCAGTACCACCACGTTGCTTTTATGTTACACCTAACCTAACTTAACCTAACCTAACTTGACCTGACATAACCTAGACTAACTTGACCTAACCTAACCTAGCTTTACCCGACATAACCTAGACTAACTTGACCTAACCTAACCTAACTTTTACCTGACATAACCTAGACAAACTTGATCTAACCTAGCCTAACTTGACCTGGCATAACCTAGACTAACTTGACCTAACCTAACCTGACTTTACCTGACATAACCTAGACAAACTTGATCTAACCTAACTTGACCTGACATAACCTAAACTAACTTGACCTAACCTAACCTAAATTCACCAAACCTAACCTAACCTAACTTCTACAAGATCATATCAAGATGACATTTGCTGTAATGGCTTTTAAAATCATCTGTAGGTTAGGTTTGATTTGATGTCCAACTGAATCTTACCTAACGTAACCTAACCAACTAGTACAAAATCGTATTAAGATGGTATTTGTCGTAATGGCGTTAAAATAATTTCTAGGCACTCATTTATTAGCATCGTATTTACGTTTACAGTTTTCTGACTAATAACATTTGATTTTATGAGTCCTGAAAAGTGTCTGTCTTACTGGAAGGATTTAGGGTAAAATTCGAGCCAGGCCGGAATAATGATATTGCAGGAAACCATCCCTCTGCGAAAATCATTTTACCTCAGGCATTAGCACATGCTTTGCCTCGGCTTTGATCACTGCTTTCGCCAGATTACCTTTTGAACACCAAGGGGCGCACGAGGAAAATTTTTCTCCCAACAAGCGAAAGTCAGACATCATCTCCATGCGTCCCTGATTCTTGCACAAACACCCCTGCTCATTCTAATAAATTCAAACTTAAACCCTTCCTTATTCTGATAAATTTAAGATCAATGGTGTTGCTTTGAGAGCGAGGAGAGGACAACGTGATAAAACTTGCTAATAGGGTCAGATGAAATGCATTAATATTTCGACAGTTCAGGCTTATTTGTACAAATTCTACATTATAATTTTGAAAGATTAATTTCATAGGAAAGAAGGTGAATTTCAGTGCATGTGGTTTAATATTTGCTTAGTTCAACTGCCTAAGCTGGTCAAGTGAAAGTTCTGGCGTATTCTCAGTTAGATGAAATTGTCTTGTACAAATTTTTGCATTATAGTTTTGAGTGGTAACACTCATAGCAAAGGTGATTTTTTAGTGCATGTGGTTTAATATTTTGCTTGGTGATTTTCAGTAAGTTACTCAGATGAAAGGACAGTTGAAGTATTAATAATGTAATTGGTCTTGGCTTCTAATTCTAGCCTTTCTCTCTTGCCCGTCCCTCACGTCCAAGTCTCGGCCTCCCTCTCTCACTCCTCGTTTCTCTGTCTTCTCATAAAAAAAAAAAAAACTCTCCTTTCGTTCTTTCCGCACAATGAACTGAAGGCTATTTGCTTTCAAGAAATCACAGGAATCATAACTATACCAAAAATAACGAAGCAAGTTTAGTTTGACTTGATAGTTGACGAAAGAAAACACGCAGCTACTTTCTTTGGAGTCACTTTTACATGTGAATTCTGCTGCTTTTCCTTTGCGCTAACTTCCACTCCATTCAGGACGGAGTGGTAAACCAGAGCCTCGAGTTGGTGATGAAATACTGAGGAGAAAACATTTGCTTCCAGTCGCTCCTCAGAATTCCTCGCTGGCTGAAGAGGAACATGCTAACGCTAACGGTCTATACTTTCCTCAGTGGCCAAAGTTCAACAGGCAATTTATTCTTACCTGTCTCCGCCTCACCTAGACGCGCCCTCTATTCCCTGACGAAGAAGGTATGTTTTGTCTTAATTACTGACGTAGAAGAAGGCTTAAGCTCTTGTTTACTCTCCTTATACTCGTAGATGCAGAAAGGTTGTGTTTTTGCCCTATTCCCCCACGTAGAGGCTGTAGTCTTGTTTTATCCTTCTTCCTGACGTAGAAGGGAAATGTTAATCTTGTTATACCCTACTTCCTGACTTACAAAGAGCCTGAAGGTCTTGTTTTGACCTCCTCACACACATAGGAGGAGGAGGAGTGTTATTTTTTTCTTATTTTCCCGCTCAGGAAGGCTTTGAATCTTGTTAATGCCTACCTTCCCGACGCAAAAAGAAATTATAGCGTCATTTTTGTCTAATTAACGATGCAGAAAGAGGTGTAGTGCTATTTCCTCTTCCTTTCAGACGCAGACAAGGGCTCTAGATCATCTTTCATAACCACAGTGCTAAAACGAACCTTACATTACGCCTTATAGAAAATGGGAGCAACATACATAGAGAATTGTTCTCATACAACATATTCTGCTGGCGCTTCCTGACACTTTGTATATTCTCAGTGCATTTCATCTCATCTTATTCAAATTTCACGTTGCTGTGCTGGGCTTGTCTTGAGGGAAATGCTAATTATCTTGAATTTTGAGGCTTGTGGACTGATGTCTTGAGAGAAGGCCGCGGATCAGGCGTGGTGTTTTATTTTTAGTCCATAACTCTCTCTCTCTCTCCTCTCTCTCTCTCTCTCTCTCTCTCTCTCTCTCTCTCTCTCTCTCTCTCTCTCTCTCTCTCTCTGATGCATTTATTCCCAGTTTCACAAAGACTTAACTGCTAAATATAAGCGCCTTTCTCTGTGGACAAATGCTAGAATTTTCATAACCTTTTCATACTACAAGGAGAACAATATTTTTGCCAATATTTGCTTGAGTGATCCTCAGATGCCCAAACACTGAATGAAGAGCTACATTCTATGCCACTTGCAAATAGTTAGGTAAGGTAGATGGTGTATTACTAAGGGTTTTTTTTTCTGGGAATTTCATGTCTTTTCTGCTTCCTCTCTTCCTCATTCTGTGTAAGGAAGGGGGAAGATAATGAAGCTGACTGATGCTCCTCGCAGAAAACTGTAAGAGGCTTCATTGATGCCTCAAATATATAGCTAATGATGGCAAATTGGGTTCGCATAATGAGAGAGAGAGAGAGAGGAGAGAGAGAGAGAGAGGAGAGAGAGAGAGAGGAGAGAGAGAGAGGAGAGAGAGAGAGAGAGAGAGAGAGAGATGTAATGAAAATCAATAAAATCAGGTAGGGTTGCTCAAATGGCGGCCATCATGTTGTCATTAGTAGCGAAAAGTTTAAAGTTTTGAAATTTGATTCGTGTTGAAGTTTTAGGAATTTTATTCGTGATGGAAGGTTAGTGATTGAGTGTGTGTGTGTGTGTGTGTGTGTGTGTGTGTGTGTGTGTGTGTGTGTGGTGGCTGGGTGGGTGAGCAGACTTTTTGAGTGGGGGTTTACCTTTCAATTTTATTACCCTAGGCTACTGTACACCTCTCTTACATAGAAACAAAGACTTGAATCATAACCACAAAGAATTTATCACGAATGCATACAGCGAAACACACAAAAAACATACCAATACCAGCACACACACACACACACACACACACACACACACACACACACACACACACACACACACACACACACACACAAACACACACACACACACACACACACGCACACACACACACACACACACACACACACATCCCTTCAAGCCTCGAGTACATGCACACATCTCCCCTCTACCGCTCCTCCTCTTCCCCATCGTTCCCTCCTCCCTCCTCCCCGCAGCACCACAGCACACGTACGTACACAAGCTAGCAACACAAGGGACCGGCCATAAAGTAGCTCCCTCCCCGCCATTACGTCACAGGTATGGGAGCCATTAAATCCTATTCCTTTTATTTCATCCCCCTATAAATGGCGCGTAGCGGGTGCCTATTTGTGTGGTGATTAGGCTATTTAGCTTTTCCCACTCTCCCTCCCATCCTCCCCCGCAAATTTACTGCCCCCATCCTCCATGTACCCTTCCCTCCCCTTGGTCCACCCTCTTAGTTTCCTCCTGGTTGCCCTCCGCCCTACACGCTCCCCCTGCCTTCTCCAGTATAGGTGCCCCTTAATTCTCCCTCTCCGTCATTGCTTGTATGGGGAATATGGTCGTGTGTATCGTCTCTTTTTCCCTGTCCTCTGCTTTCTCTTTCTTATGTCTGAGGTGAGTCTCGCGACGTGTGATTTGTAAGGTGGTGTTCTTCCAGGCTTTGTTTGTCTCCCTTATGTTCTTCGATAAGTTTTCAAGTAGGGAAGAGTGCTTTTGGTTGGTTAGGAATACAGGTTGACACTGACATTTCTCTTGAGCAAGGAAATTGGTGATATTTTCTGGTGGTGGTGATGGTGCTGCTATTACTGCTACTAATTCTACTACTACTAAGGTTAATACTGCTGGTAGGGATGGTGGTGGTGGTGCTACTACTACTACTACTACTACTACTACTACTACTACTACTTTAATATCTGTTGACCCAGGAGAGTGGCAGACCTTTTATGTATTTGAATTTAAACGGATAAATTTTCACAAGACGTATTTTTAGAAGCTCCAAATTATAAGCAACTAATAGAATCAGTATTAGATCTTTACCAGTATTATAGAATAACTAAAGAAACTCTGTATATTGGAGAAAACGTAGATGTGTCAATGGAACCAAATTGCTGATGCTAACGGTCCCCTCGTTATGGTAATGCCTGTATTATACATGGTAGGGTTCCTAAAATTCAACCTACCTTGAGGCGGACGTCACTGATTTGAATTGCCAATCGTGTGGTCTACTTTTAGGGAACTGGGACTCGTCTGTTCTGCTTTGAGGTTTTTCTTTTACCTGTTGTTGCATATGTCTGTTTGTTTGTTTGTCTTTGCGTCTGGCCTTTTTGGGAGTCTCAAGCGTTTTCAGAGATGGTGTGTGACTTGGGGATAATATTTACATTCAGTTGCCTCAGTTGAAAAGTTGTGATATTTCAAAAGATTCCGTTTATCAAGTTAGCTAACAACAAAATGGTATAAATTAAGAGATAGAATGGAGCAGAAAGCGGGTATTGAGCAGGTTTTCCTCCTAACTATGCTGCTTTCTTCTAAAATCACATGTTCTCTGTAAATATTTTGTATGTGATAATATTCGGTATACTCCTGTGCTTTTTGATTCGTAAGAGAGGCTGTAGCGTATAAAAGTTATATAAAAAAGGTTCAACTGAAGGTGCCACTTCCTATATAGTCAAAGAAGGATTATCCAAAAATTGGGAAGTGCCTTAAAACCTTCCTCTGAAACAGCTCGAGTCAAAGGGAGAGATTTAAAAGCAGGCAGAGAGTTTGTTATCGTTACCGCTTTCTCCGCCACTGTTGTTGATAATAATGACAACAACAGCAAGAACATTTTTGTATTGAATTTTGCTCTGTGTCACTAAGACTCAAAAATAACCAAGCGCGGGGCTGCACTGTGGCGAGGAGAGGGGGGGGAGGGCGGCTGGGCGAGGAAGCGAGTGAAAAATCTGTGCCAAAAGGCGATTGTGATAAAGAAAATGTAGAAGAAAACAATACGAAACAGAAAACGAGTCTCGGGTGCCGTGCTGCTGTGCTCTCACCTGGCTGTGGCTCTTGTTTTGGCCGCCACATTTTCCACCACACCTGCCGCAGCGCTGGTGCAAAAAGTCCATGTGGTGTTGGCGCTCCACCATGTTCCTCCTCCTTTTTTTTTTTTTTTTTTAGACTCCCTCTTGTGTCGTCATTTTCACAGCATTGTTTTTTATTTCATTTTATAACAAAGGTTTTTCTCTGAATCTACTGCATCCATGTTTTTATTTTTTTCTCCCTTTTTCTCAATATACTTTCGTAAAATGTATTCGTGCTGCATTTTTATTGCTTGTTTTTCTTTCCTATTATTTTTTGTCTGCATGTCAACATCAGGTGACCGAAGAAACGTGTTACTTCCTCGGCTTCACATCAGCTTTCATCGCATTTGTGATCTGTATGAAAACCTTTTACTCTTCCTTTTGTTCTTGCTTCCATTCGTGTTTGTGTTTGAGGGAGGCGACATAAAAAGAGGTTTAGAAGGAAAAGGAGAGGGAGGAGATGTAGAAGGAGGAATAGCAAGGAAGAAAGAAAGATAAAGAGGTTTAGAAGGAAAAGGAGAAAAAGATAAGGAGGAGGGGGTGTTGCAACAACAGCAGAAAAGAGACAGAGGAAGAGGTCTAGGAAAAAAAAAAAAGAGAAGGAGAAGGAGAGCAAGAGTAGGAATAGCAGTAGAAAGGAGACAGAAAAAGAGGTCTAGAAAAAGAAGGAGGAGGGAGAGCAAGAGGAGTTGTAGCAGTAGAGAGGAGACAGAGAAAGAGGTCTAGGAGAATGAGAAAGAGGAGGAGGAGCAAGTATAAGAGTAGCAGTAGAGAGACAGTGAAAAGAGGTCTGGGGGAAGGAGGAGTCTGACCAGTTGTAGAAGCAGCAGCAACAAGAGCAGGAGCAGCAGCTGTTGTCGTTGCTTGCTGGCGGCACGAGGCGGTGAATCACATTAGCTATTCATGGTCCTCGCTGTGTCCTAATGAGGTAATTATATGTTAATGCGATGCGTAATGAATTTAGTTTTTTCTTTGTCTTCTTTTAATGCTGCAGTTACTCGTGAAGTCAAGAATGGCGTGGTTGGCATATTGGAAGAGAAATTCTTGACTCGTTGTAGTGAACCTTGCCTGCCTCGCTTCCCTCCTGCTTCACCCTGCTACACTTACCCTGCTTCGCTTCCCTCCTGCCTCACTGCTACACCCTCTCTCTGCCTTGTTTCCCTCCTGCCTCACTCTGCTACGCTTACCTTGCCTCGCTCCCCTCCTGCCTCACTGCTACACCCTCTCCCTGCCTTGTTTCCCTCCTGCCTCACTCTGCTACACTCTCACCCTGCCTCGCTTCCCTCCCGCCTCACTGCGTAGAGAAAAGAGAATATAAATCAGAAGGGCTAAAAAAACAATACAATCATGTTAGATTCGATAAATAACAGAAAAATGAGGACCTGTAATCTGAAGTGCTTTGTATTTTCATAAGAACTATTTTCAAAGGCCAACGAGGTAATTTTTCGGGTTCTAATGGTTCAGAATCATCGTTAAACACCCTTGAAAAATCCCAACAATCTCCACTAGAGCTGTTCAGATAAGTTGAAACAAGACGCCGAAATCTTTGAGAATACGGTGCAAGACTTACCCTTACCGAACATGTAGGCAGCGCGTAGCCTCAGGAATTATCAATGAGGAGCAGGGGACGGATCGCAGGCCTAACGTGGAGGGACAGGAAGAGAACCTCACAGATCAGGGAAGGTAGTCAAGCTGAAGATATTCCTGTGACCATTACGAAGAATAAATGGATTTGTGCAAGCCATGTTATGCATAGAAATGGTGGCAGATCAGACCAGAGAGAGAGAGAGAGAGAGAGAGAGAGAGAGAGAGAGAGAGAGAGAGAGAGAGAGAGAGAGAGAGAGAGAGAGATTAATAAGGAAGCCATAAGTTAAAACAGACGACCAGTATTGATATAGATGTAAAGATAAATAAATTGTAATTGTGAAGACGTCTATCCTTCAATGAACTAATGATTATTTGCAACCATAAATAAGTCATTCCAGGATTAATGTCCCTTCCAACTTCCCCCATTTATCTGTCCGTTCATCTTGTATTACTCTAAATCACAATAAGTTTTCCCATCTTGCTACCGTTCGCCCTTTGTCCGCGTCTCCTCGTCCGTCCATTCATTGGGTGACCTTTCTGTCTACTAAATCTCATGCCCTTACTCCGTGGCATTGGTGGGAACATTGATCTTCATTATCAGTACCATCTTCACTTTTGCATTCCTTTCTGCGTTAACTATTCTAACCTCCTTCTTGCTTATGAATCATCACCAATAAAGTCTTTCACTGCGATGTACAGCAATTCACAGCACTAGAAAACCACTGCTAAATCTTCTCAAGCATCGTAAGAAAGAAATGGGATTAAAACAATAGATTTCTCCATTGTCCAGGCAGTATAATGTTCAGATACGGCTGCTGAATAAAAATGAAATATCTCAGAGTAGTTTCCGATTGAATTTGAGGTAAGTCAGTAATAGTGAAAACGGTTTAAAATCACAGAAAACTCATAGATTCCTGAATTAAATACCCTGTACTGTGCTCTAACCTTCCCTACACTTCCCACTTCCTAGCACTGTGATTCACCGTCCCCCGACCATTCATCACCCTTACGTTACTCTCTCCTTCCCTCCTTCCTCGCCCCCGTTGAAATGAGGTGCTACGGACGGGTGTGAGGGAGGGGTGGAATGGGTGGAGGGGCGCAGGTGAACGGAGCGTGTGAGCTGCCAGACCATTGTGCATAGTGGTTTTTACGTGTTAATGAATCTGAATCTGTTCTTTATGGTTCGTAGGAGGCAACAGAGCGTCAGCATCGAGAACATTTATTGCGTGCATGGAACAAAAGACATGAGAGAGAGAGAGAGAGAGAGAGAGAGAGGAAGAGAGAGAGAGAGAGAGAGAGAGAGAGGAGAGGAGAGAGAGAGAAGAGAGAGAGAGAGAGAGAGAGAGAGAGAGAGAATTTATATAGAAAGAAACAACACTTTCATTTCTTTCGTGTTTTTCGTTGTTCTTCTAATTTTTGTTTTCGATTAAAGTAATGACGCTCCCTTCTTAACAGTGTTCATTTTATTCATCATTAGCTCAGGCGCGGCGGCTCCCCTCCCCTTCCTGAGCAATTAACTCCCCTTCTGCGTTCCTCGCGGCTCTCCCCTCCTGCCGTCACACCTCGCTACCTTCCCTTGTAACCCTCAGTGCGTCTCCGAGTCTTCCAGCGCTCCCTCCTTCCTCTCCTTCCTCCTCCTTCTGTCTCCTCCTTTCTCCCTTTTAGCTTTTCTTTCATTCCTTTCTTCTTTCGTGGCGCGTTTTTGGTTGCCTCTCTTCCTGGTTCTGTGCATCCTCTTTCTTCTCTTCCTTTTCTTCTTCGTCTTTCTTATTTTTTTGTTTCTCTTTCTACCGTTTCTCCTTCGTTGTTTTCTTTCTCCTTTTGCTATTGTTTTGGGTTGTTTTCCTCCTGTTTCTATGCTTCTAACTGCTCTTTTTCCTCCTCCTCCTCCTCCTCCTCCTTCAGCACCACTTGCCAGATTTGAGTATTTACAATGCATTATTGTCTACTGTTTCTACTGATTTTTTTTTTTTCTTGTTTCAGCGCCCCTTCCTTGCTGCGCTTTGTACATTTCCGACTTTCAGCTCTTGCCTTTTTTTTTTCTTTTTTGAATCAACTCTTATCCTTGTCTCTCGCCACCTCTGATGAAATATTTAGTGTTGCGTCGCTCTCTCTCTCTCTCTTCTCGTCTCTCTCTCTCTCTCTCTCTCCTCTCTCTCTCGCCTCTCTCCTCTCTCTCTCTCTCTCTCTCTCTCTCTCTCTTGTGACATTACAGTA